>NC_025995.2:116553913-116898675 GCF_000442705.2 Elaeis guineensis
GTGACAAATCACGTGGTAATATGCACGTTGACTTACCTTGGACTTGGGAGTGAGAGGTAACTGTTGGGATAAGTCAATCAACCCCCGACTCAGATCAACCGACTACCGACTTCGACTCAATAATAGCCGACTGACCGGACATACAACTCTGACTCTACATCGGTTGAATATATGGTTCCGACTCTTCATTGACCAACTGAGCGAACCGCACTAACTTATTATCGGCTGACCGACTAATAATTCGACTACTACCGATCAATAGCGGACGACTTAGACCATCGACATAACAGAACTACTAACCAACGGTCACTCATGGATTCTACCGACATATGGTCGGTTCTACCGATATATGGTCGGCTAATCTACTTAACATATCATAACCGTCACGAATGGTTACCGACCGCATATCATGATGCGATCAATGGGAATTAACGATTCACTATGCGATTATTGTTGGGAAATGTGTCCCAAAAAGCCAATCGTCAAGCTGTTGACGGTTGAGCTACCAAGTATTGTAATTGATTTGTTAATAAATAAAATATATTTGGCATCTTCATCATAAGCTTTCATCTTCTAATGAACTCCGTTGTTATGATGAAGTCCTTAGGACTATTTAAGTTCGATAAAGAGAGGATTTATCGATTAGTCCTTAAAACTGTTCACGATCAAATGATAGGCTGTTAATAAGGACGACAGCTTCTATCAAGCATAGGTCGCTGTAGGCCATATGGGTTGGTTGTCCTCTTAACCAAGGAGTGTGGAGACACTGGTATGGCATACAGGTGAGATGTAAGGGTACATCATCATTGAACGTGACCAACTCCAGAGCATTCTGCTGTCGAGAATGTCTCTGATGGGATATAGGTATAAGTGTCCCTTAGACTTGAGATCGCCTCAGTGACTTGCAAGCAACTCACTGTGCTTTGGTACTGGACTAACTGAATTTCTAATTCAGGGACGGAAGGCTTCTGGGCACAGTCAAGTACTTGCGAAGTCAGAGTGTGATCGAGATGGGATTGACCACTCCAAGAGTTGGAGAAGAATGAGTCGCTGTATTTCAATTTAGCAAAACCTTGGCCAGGGTAATCCATCAGATGGATTTGATATTTTGAAATACAATGTGGACAACCTGATCAGAGTTGACAGTTGAGCTCTGGGGTGTCCTATGATCATTTTGGTCAAGGGGATGAATTATATGAAAACTATATCCGCATGGGTTCTAAGGATGTTGTTCTACACATTCGACCTATCCGGTCGTCGGGTATCATTGCTAGATGGTCACTTCGATTGGTATAGGAATTTATTCCTATGCTACCGGCTTAGGTTCGGACCTATGAGGTCACACACATTAGAGTTCATGATCCGATCGGATGGTTGATCAACGATTAAGAATCGTTCTAGGGTTAGATGATCAATACGATTGATATTTAACCCAGTGCAAGTGTTGCAGGAGGATCGATTAGCAATTCGATTGCTAATTAGCTTAATTTGATTAAGCCAATGGGCTGAGATTAAGTCTAATTAAATATGATTTAATTAGATTTGATTTGGGCTTGATTGGATCAAGTCCAATTGGTTTATTGGATAAGCCAAGTGCAAGGAAAGACTAGTCCTAGTTCAACTAGGACTTGGGTCAATCTAATTTCTAATTTGATTAGAAAATTAAATCAGATTTAAATCTAATTTAATCTGATTAAATTAGGTTCTTAATTAGGTTAAGACCTATTTTAATTGGGTTGATCTAATTTTGATTTGATTTGGTTTGGAAAACCAAATTAAAACAAGTTATGAGATAGAATCCTAGTAGGACTAGGATTCCACCTTGCACCACATAAACCTTCTCCACGCCCTCTCTCTTATTCAACGCCAATCTCCACTTATTTTGTGCGACAAAAGCCCTCTCCCAGATCTCTCCCACGTTCACAAAAGGTCTCCTCTCTTCTTTCTTACATGGAAGGTGATTTGGATCAAATCTAAAAGGAATAAGTTTGGATTTCGAATTCTATGAGATAGAGTTTTAGAAATCCAAAACTCTTTCAATTTTGCACCGAATTTATCCAAATTTTTTTTGAAATTTTTGTGGCTTTTAGGGTTTACATTGTGCACCCTTTTCTGTTGATCCATCTACGAAAATATGAAGGAGGTGCTCAAGAGTTGGGCGTCCCTTTACTTGCCATGTTTGGATAAGCCTTGACTAGGTGTTTTACCTAGACAAGGACTCTATCATATCTCTCTATATAAGACGAGTTTCTTCGTGAAATTTTAAGGGGAGATAGTTTTTTGAGAGGCCTTTCTGCCATCCAAAAATCAGAGAGAAATACCTTTGGATCGTGGAGATATAAAAGACGCAAGTTTGGGTGTCTAGAGAGAAAAACGTGAAGAAGAAGAGGGTCTTCTTCTAGGGTTTTTATTTTCATATCTTTCCTCCTTCCATCTTGAGTTTCCTGAGAGCGTCTCAGATCTGAAACTCCTCCTTCTACTTTCCATCTTTGGAAGAGTCCAAATCAAGAAGAAGGAGGCACCTGATCAACCATCAAAGAAGGATCAGCGCAGTACTAGCATACTGTGCTGATTTCCTGAAGCAGGACTTCTGATCGAGATTCGTGGGCTCGTGTGGACGACTCCTAGAGGCCGGACGCGTGTGCGGCTTGCAACATCATCCTTAAGCCCGGATCAGCGAGGTTAGAGCGTCTAACTTGCAAGGTAATAGATCTGATCTATTATTTAATACATACATTAGATGTAGCTAGTATAGAAACATGTTGATATGATCAACATGTAGTTCATACTATATTTATATATATTTTAATTTTTGATTTAATGCTATGTAATAATCATGTAATAGGATCTTAGATCTAGGGATTTTCTGATCTTAGAAAATAAATTTTGATTTATTTTAGTCTTCCGCTGTATGATCTTGAAAAAGTTTCAAGATCTAACCCTGAAACCCTAGATCTGGTTCCTACAATTATGATCCGATGATTTAGCGCCATAAAATACGGGACCACATCCGACGGTTACGAAAACCTCATCTATAAAAGGGGGTAAGAAAAACAGGGCTAGTAAGTCAACTCTGGGCCAAAACTTTGTTATTGCTTACATTCAACTCCTGTTCACCAACTTCTCCTTCTGACTTAGGCATCGGAAGATCTCCGTCGGACACAAATTCGATCTACGTGAATGCTGTTTTACAGGTATTCGTTCCCGACGACAGATGATGGGGAGTTGACCATAATAATTACAAAAAAACTTCTTTACTTAAAACCTTGTAAACTTTTTATAAACTTTGATATCATGTATTAGTTCGTTGTTTCTTATTGAGGTGAGGCCAAAATTACAAAAGCCATATATGACGGCCAACTTTGCTAGGTTTAAATAATCGCATATATGATCTACTCTGTCTTGAGAATGAATATTGGCTTTAATGTCTGCATTCAGATCAAGCTGATGATAGTACAACATAAGATGCGATAAAATTAGTAGTCTGATCATTGAAGGCAATTAGACATTATGACTGGAGATTGTTTTGGAATTGCCAAAATTAACATTTCAGCCCCTGAAAAACTGAACAGAGATCCCAGAGTCAAACTAGGAACATGGAAGACTGCTGAAAAGTCCCTGAAAACCTAAAATTAGGTAAAACACAAGTTTCTCATTTGAAAATTTGAAACTATGGCTTCATGTGAAGCTTTTCCCCATCAAAATTGAAGGGAAACAACATCTTAGTTTATAATTTCAATGGAAACAGGTCGTAGACTGCTCTAAAACCAATTGTGAGGTTTTGGGTTTCAAAAGCAGTATCCTAGGATCTCCTGTTACCTACTAATCAAGCAAGAAAAATACATACATGAATTTAGGGGGAAAAAAAATGCCTGAACTTGAACTCGTTTGACACTAGGAAAGCATGGAAACAATCTACAATGAAAGAAATAAGGTGATCTTTTTCTTCTTCATCCCAGACCTCTAAGGGGCTTAAAGATGAATCTTCAATGATATGAGAAATCGAGTGGTTGGGCGAGGAGAGATGTGGAAGAGGACTTGCCCTCATGAGTGGGGAGGGCAGAGGCGGAGGGGAGTGGTTGAGGAGGGGTGGTCATTCCTTGCCTGTAATCTTCGAAGATTGATAATCTTTTAATAAGAACGGACGAGTCCATGTTAGTCAGATCCCACATCTTATGGCATACTGGTGGATTGAGTGGTAGCATTAATTAACAGGTTTTCTCATGTTATTCAGGGTCAACTCTGGCTACACCCTCTTCTCTGCTATGATTTTACATTGTGGCGTATTGATGACTTGTTCTATAGCTGTTTGGTTATGATGGAATCATGGTACTCAGACCTAGTCACAACCACTCGCTTTTGGAAGGAAAGTTCACGCGTATATGGCCCCTGGACTGGGCTGTGGGGATATCATTTTCCTTCCACTTTCCTTTGGAACTGTTATAATGAAAAGGTTGGCTCGTGCTCAGGGCTCATCACTTGGTTTCGCCAGGGAGTAGCAACTTATTATCCCACTCTGCTATCTGTTTCCAATGTCAAACTCCAAATCAAAACTCTGAGAGCTTCCTTGTTTATTGGCATCTTTTTTGTACACTTATTCTTTTTCTAAGTCAGTTGATTACGTATAATTATTCCCATGCTGGATCTGTCTATTTCTATGTAAACTGCTACTTCAGTTTAATATAGCTGAAAGTTTCACTAATTATCGAAAAAAAATAGAGACACGAAGAGTCCAAATATGTTTGGGAGTCGGAAGGAAAGCGGACATGCGAAGGTTGTCGAGGGGCAGCGCAATTTCCTAAACAATAAATTTCACAATAGCGATATTCAGCTCGCAAGACTGTATCTATGGGAAGAAAAAAGGAACCACTTTTATGTAAACCATAATTTGGATATCTTTGACACCTCTCAAAATTATTTTTTAAGTTATAATGAAACGTTCAAAATTTTATTTTTGAATTCAGAATGGTTTTTGATAAGTATAAACATGCTCTCAAACATGCATTTAGTGGTGAGTTATTAAAAGCCACCTCACATGAGGCAAGCAGATCCTTTCTCTCTCTTTTTTTTTTTTTTTTTTTTTTAAATTTCCATTTTTCGGTTTTTTTTTTTTTTTTGAAAGGGATCTGTCAACCATTTTGATGATGCAATTTTTATCAAGTTACTTAAAAGAAAAAGAAAAGAAAAGAAAAAAAAAAAGAGATCTTCTAGTTTCTCCATTAAGAATCAAAAACATATAATCTCTATTTTAGTTTCCATATGTCCAGAACAAAATATATCACGGCTTTCACTTTTTTTTTTTGTTAAATAAATCATGGAACATCATGAGCTTTTTTTATATTGATCCAGTCTAATTTATAGAACTACAAAACAATGTAAGTTTGTTCTCATCTGGGTATCATGGTAGACTTGCTAAATTGATCTATCAGCTTGACAGTTATGAAAAACCAACTGTAATTATCATTATTTAAGAACCATTTTCAAGGAAACTTCTCTGAACTGCATAAGCTGGGCATGCAAAGCTAACAGCATGACATAGGAATCTAGACAAAGCTATTAGACTTGTGAGAAGGCTCTCATTTTGGAGCCATTACATTTCCCAGCTACTTCTTCCAGCTTGCAGACTGAAATAAAACAACCAGAATATCCGAATCATCTTGTACATTCTTGTATCTATCAATGAGCACTTACATGTTATAGGACAGAAAATTATTTTGAGCTTTACCCCAAAAAAGGTTAGATCTTAAATCTAGGATTTTGCTCGGAGAAGGAAGGTGGACGCTGAAATACAACTGATGCAGCGCGAATTAAGATGCTCGCAGTTAAACCCCATATCACAAATTTCTTATTCTCCGTAAGAAAATCAAAGTAATGGACCAAATACTTAACCCCCAACCATTCTCGTTCCTCGGATCGCCGATTCTCATCCTGTGTATAACACAAACTGAAAATTTAGAAAAAAGACAGGAAATAAGAATGATGTGTCGGAAATTCTTCTAACTTTGATGGGATACCTTCAAGAACATCTCCAGGGGCGCATCAAATATCGCTTCCACCTCCGCTGTGTTTGCAACGGGTTTGAATGCTTGCTTATCAGGAAGTATGCCGATAACAGGAACAACTCTGAGAAGATGCTGCAGAGTAGATAGATTTTTTTTTTTTTTAATACAAAAATAAATAAATAGATAAGAAAAAAGAAAATACTACACCATTACTTTTCAAAAAATAAAAATCCCAATTCCACTAGAAAATACGAGTTGATCGACGAAGGCAAAATAATTGATTGGATTTATTTATTTATTTATTTATTTTTTGTTTTTTGAGGTTTAAGGGAGGCACACAGCCACCCAGCATTTATTCAGTAATCAGAATAATTGATTGGATTTCATCTACAAATAATAGAGACATCCGAATTGGAGCTGTAATACCTTGGACAAAAAGGGCTCAAGGACTGTGACGACGGTAACAAGGGACGGATCCAGCCCTATCTCTTCTTTGGCCTCCCTCATGGCCGTCTCGCGATCGTCCGCGTCGCCCTCCTCCGCCTTCCCCCCCGGCAGCGACACTTCACCTAATTAACAATACCCAGCAACGAATTAAAGCAAAAGCCTGGATCTCGTGGCAATCCTTTTATATCAGATAAGGGAGGGAGACTTTAGTTGGAGATGGAACAAACCGGAGTGGGTGGAGAGGTTGGAGGAGCGCTTGGTGAGGATGACGCGGAGATCGCCGAGGTTACCCTCGAAGAGGCACACAAGGACGGAGGCCCTCTTGGGCCGGAACCGCTCGGGCCGATGGAGGGCGGACGGCACGGCGGACTCGGCCACCCCCATCCTGGAGAAGACCTTGCCCCGCGCGTCCACGGCAGTGTCGTCGTCGTCGGTGTCGGACGGGGAGGGAGGGGGCTTGTAGAGGCGGAGCTGCTGGACCAGGTTATTGAGCCTCTGGCTGCCGGAACCGATCAGACTGGGGACCATCATGTTGCTGTTCTTCGGGCTGGGAGGAGAGCCCATGGCCGACACTCTTCGCAGAATGGCTTTCATCTCAAGGTTGTCGGTCTCCACCTTCTTTTGAACAAAAATCATACAGATTGGGCGCTGGAGAAAAAAAATATAGGTTAGGTTTCATGGTTTATTATACTTTCATAATATCAATTTTTTAAAAGAAAAAAAATAAAAAACTCTTTCTCTCATAATTAAAAATAAAAAATATAATATTTTTTTCATCTTAATTTTTATGATATTTTTTTATTGATATATATTATATGATCAAATAATACATATTAAGTAAATTAATTATCAAGCAAGTCAATACATACCTCCAAATAAATTAGTATACAGTTTTCGAAATATAAAGTTTATTAGGATATAGTACACAGCCAGATAATATATATTTAGCAAATTAGTCTTTCAGCAATCTAATATATGCATTCAAATAAATTGATATATAATTTTTATAATAATATTTTCATCAATATATACTACATCGTATAATGATACACACTATTTGACTTTCTGATATACACTATAAGTTTTTTTGATACATATTTAAAGTGATCCAAGACACATTTCAAGATAAATTGATATATAGTTTTTAGAATATGAAGTTCATCAATACATAGTATATAATTAGATGATATATACTTAGTAAATAAGTCATTTAACAATCTAGTGTACACTTCTAAACAAATTAATATATAATTTTTGAAATATTATATTCACCAATACATACTATATTGTATGGTGACATATACTTTTCGACTTCTTGATACATATCATAAGTTTTTTTGATATATATCCAGTAATAATTTAATACATATTTTTAGATAAATTGATATATAATTTTTAAAATATGTATTTTATTTAGAGATATGTATTAGATTGTTATTAAGTATATATAAAAAATACTTGCGGTATGTATAAAAAATTCGATGAGTATCACCGACTATATAGTATGTATTGATGAACATAATATTTCAGAAACTGTATATCAATTTGCTTGGAGGTGTGTATTGTATTGCTGGATAACTAATTTGCTAACTGTGTACTATGTGACTATATACGGTATATTGATGAACTCGATATTTTAAAAATTATATATTAATTTATTTAGAGATGTGTATTAACTTATTTGATGATTAATTTATTTAGTATATATTATACAGTCATATAATATATACTGATAAAAAATATGTACTGAAAATAAGAAAGAAAAAAAATACTATATATATATATATTTATCATAATATTAATGATTCTATTAGTAAAAATAAATTTATTTTTAAATTATTTTATTAAGATTGATGTTAAGAGAAATATGGCAAATTGTGAAATCCGCCCATCATTTCTTCCCTCCCCCCCCCCCCCCAACCCAACCCCCTTGTATGATTTTTGTTCCCTTCTTACCCCTCATCTGCAGAGATGGATTTTTTTATCATTGTAATAGTGGGTAAATTTTTTTTTTTTTTGGTAAAATGATGAGGAACTATATTAATATCAACAGAGAAAGTTTGTACAACAGTGAGTACAAAAGCCCAAAACTGGAGACCTAACTGTGTAATGAACACCCAAAACCAGAACAACATGTATAAAGAATCCAACCCAAGAAAACCCAACTATGCAAAGCCTGTCCATATATACCAACATATACAGCAGGAACCCAATTTAGCCAAAGAAAAGCAACATCTTTGACCAAAAGTAAAGACCACCGAAAAAGTGAAGCAGAGATACAGAGTAGCAATACTCCAAGATCCACCAGAATGAGCCCTAGGCACAGTATAGATATTTGAGCAGTAAAGCCCTTCCTGGAAAAAGCTTCAGTTGAATTTGCTTCCCACAAATCAAGCAAGATATCAATAACACCGTAACCATAGAACATATGTCCCTTCCCATCAGTAGCAGCTTTCATTGACACGTCATTTGGGAAGTAATAATGAAAGCAGCAGAACCCATATAAGTCACAGTATCTATACCAAAAACAGCCCGTTTGCACTACATGTGAAAAAATAACTGGAATTGCATGTGGAGCATTCCAATTATGATGCCCACTTATATGATTGATGATGAACATGTGGACTAAGGGCTCACTCCCATCACCGAATATGATATGATATATACATCATCTGGGAGATAAGTGAAGTACCAGTCAAAATCCCACTTCAAACAACCAGTGTGCCATGCATTACCTGACTGTGCCAGAAAGAAGGGGATCTGTGGCACGCCACTTGAAAGTGGATTATAATTACTCCTTTGAACCAATAAATAGAGCAATGAAGTCCCTGAGATACATAAGGGTTTAACAAACACAATAAACTGCTGATATGAATGAAAACCTGAAAATTGACAAATACACTGGCCCCAGATATCAAGGCAAGAAGCATCAAATATATGTTGCAGAGGTGGTAGTGAAAGATATCCAAAAGTTAACCAAAAATGCAGCAATCCTAGAAAGAAATATGAATTGTTAGCAGTGGAAGGAACAAAATATGTTATCCTGCAGTTGAAGTTGGAAGCCATTAATTGTAAGGTGACGGCCCTGCAATGCATCAAAGTAGTGTTTGAAACTCAATATAAAGAGAACCAGCAACATATAAATAACAACATTCACAGAAATACTGTTGGCCCAATGGATGGTCGCATCATGCACATCAGAATCAGCCCCTAACACAGGAAATGCGTCAGAGGAAGGAAGTAAGAACAGCTTTGTAGCCTCCCATGGAAAAAACCAGCAAATTATCAATTGAGTATTGCCATCTGTGTAAGTGAAATGAATCTGCATAGCCATCAGAGAAAAATCAGAACACTTAAATCTGCCTGTGATAAGCAACTCCAAACGCATTAGCCTGCAAAATAGCATACCATTGCACCGGTAACACATCATCTTGTGAAAACTGTACTGCTCTAGATATGGATTTCGAAAACAACCAATCAGCAGCCTGGTTGGCCTCTCGGAAGATATGAGGGACCCTCCAAATTTGCGAGGCAGCTTTCCAAGCAAAGATATCCCGCAATAAAGGCCACGAAGAGTTCATATGAAGATGGGAGTTAATAATCCAGTTAGTGATCGGGAGAGAATCTCCCTCAATCCAGAGCCTGTTAGTATGCAAAGAAAATAAGGCTTCATGAATACCCACCTAAGCACCAATCAATTCCGCAAACGGCATGGAATTATTGGACAATTGCCGACCAACTGCTTTGAGGAGGCGGTCTTGATGATCCCTGATAATAAATGTTGTTGCAGCACCCTTAGCAGTTACAGCGCCGTCAAAGTTTAGCTTCAATTCTCCAAAGGGAGGCGGCTGCCAAGCAACAGGTAGAGAAGACAAATGCCTTAGAGAAGACAGATGCCTTTGGGAAGTAGGATATAGACAATCCTAATTCCTTGTAGGAGGAAAAGCTGTGGTTGACAAAATGGGGGCCAAATTATAGTACATAACAAGAAGCTGGCGCATAAGATCATGCGGATTAGTAGAGGCATTCTCAAAAATTCCAGCATTTCGAATCTTCCATATAGGCCAACATAAGTAGACGCACAAAGTTTGATACCCCCTCTCCCCCGATCCATTTGATATAAAATTAAACAGCACATTCAAGAAAGTAGGGTAAAATCGATTAGTATATATATTAGCAAATTCCTTCCAACAAATGGCAGCAAATGGGCACTAAAAAAACACGTGTTCACAATTCTCTAAGGGGATAGTACAATAACCATAGGATTAAAAAATAGCTGCCAGCAGAAAGTTTTGACTGTGAGGAACCAAAAGTTTTCAGATCCAAGAACAGTTAACATTTAGGCTAGATGGTATTTCAGAATTGAGGCTTGCTATGACCTTTTATTTAGCGGGTAACATCGATAAAGCTACTGCAAAAGTTATAAACTTAGAAGTAGAAAGTAAATTGAAGAAATGACTTTAAATCTTTGTGTACTGACTCCTAATCGAATTATTTAGGATTCAGAAGTGAAAGAAATCATTTTATCTACTAATAGTGGCCAAATTGGCATATTACTAAACCACGCCCTTATTGCCACGGCTGTAGATATAGGTCTTTTGAGAATACGCCTTGACGATCAATGATTAATGGTGGCTCTCATGAGTGGTTTCGTTAGAATAGGTAATAATGAGATCACCATTTTAAGAAATGATGTGGAGATGAGTACTGACATTGAAGGAAAACATGGAGAGATCTGAAAACATGCCAGTCAAGCTTATCAGTCCCCTGACCATAAGCAATAAGTATGCTTTTAATCATGATTATTATCTCAAGCGAAACTAAATTGGTTAATAAGTCATAATTCCAGCCAAAAGCATTAGAGAAGAATTGGTCAAGTCTCATACTCTCCCACTCCACTTCTATATTAATAAAAGTCGGCCAAGCACAAAATGGAACCGGTTGTATCCAAGGATCATAAAAAACATGAATAGATTTACCATTCCCAATAGACCAAATAAATTGGTACCGAATACAATGACCCATTTTTGTAATGGCCATCCAAATTGGAGAGCATCTTGAGGGATTAGTATAAGAGATCCAAAATGACTGAAATTTATATTTGGCACTGACTAATCTGACCCATAAGGAGGTAAGGATTAAAAAAAACATGCACCGCAAGTTTAGCTAACAAAGCTTGCCTCTTGATACTTAAAGATTACAAACTAAGGCCACCCATAGGTTTTGGGGAATAAATCTGATCCCAAGGAATCAAATGCAGCCGCCGACGCCGCCGACCTTCATGCCCCCACAAAAAACTGCGAAAGTCTTTTTTCAATTTTTCAAAAACTTGTAAAGTCACAAGCACCGCAGACATGGTATAAAGTGGAATGGATGCTAATATGAATTGTAGAAGGGTTGCTCATCTGGCAAAAGATAGTGCCCTCCACTTCCAACCAACAATCCATGATTGTAGTCTATCTATAAAGAAAGAAAAATCAGATGGTCGAAATCTTGTACTTGCCATTGGCACTTCCAAATATTTACAAGAGCCCCTCCATGTAGGAATATTGAAAAGTTCTTTTATTTGAGCTTTAATTGTGGGTGTTGTAGAGAGACTAAATAGGATTTGAGACTTAGCTAAGTTTACCTGCTGACCAGAGAGAGAACAATAATTATTAATAACAGTTTTCAAACACCACACATCCCATAAAGTAGTCTTTGCAATCAACAAGCAATCATCAGCAAATAAAATATGACATAGGTGAAATGATGAACCATGGGGCTTGAATATACTCGAAGTAATTTAGATTGCATTGCATAGTGAAGCATGGTAGAAAGAACCTTCGAATATAAAATAAATATATAGGGAGACAACGGACAACCCTGACACAATAGTGGATAAATTCTTTCAAAAAAGAATGTTCGTAGAAGATCTGTCAGTGTGCAGGGCCGGGGCCTTTTGTTTGTATATGGGGCTGCATTTGAGTAAATTAGCCACACCTAATCTTTTTGAATTTTAGGGTGTGAATTTGGTAAAACTAATCTTTTAAAATTTTGGGGTCATGCAAGTGATGATAGAGTGTTTTTTTTCATGATTTTTTCTATTTATTCAAAAATTATCTATGCTTGCATCTAAACATGTTAGATGATTATTAAATTTATCTAGATAATTATTAGACTACTTATAGGATATGGAAGAGAATTATGCCAACATAATTTTTTAGGATTTTGGGGTCTTAAGTGAATACAATAAAGCTAATTTTTTAGAATTTTGGGATCATGTAAGTGATCATAGAGTACTTTTACAGGATGCTTTCTTTCATGATTTTTTAATTTATCCAAAAATTATCTACACTTGCATCTTATTAGGCTTTATGATTATTTAATTTATCAAGATAAAATATTAGAATACTTATGGGATTATCAACATGGATTTAGATGCTTGGCAATCTCTACCAACTATTAATAACTCTCCCTCGAGATTATATACATACATACATACATACATACCTACATACATACATACATACATACCTACATACATACATATGTGTTGCGGCCAATCGCCTCGTCGATCGATCGCCGGGGAACGTGCACCTGCAAAAACGAGAAGTCCACACTGACTGGAGGCGGCTCCGGCGGGAACCCTCCGACGGTCAAGTCAGAGAGGTGACTGGGCAACAGTGAAATGTAGACAGAGAGCTCGATCGAGAGGGGGAGAGAGAGAGAGGAGCGAGCCTATGTTTTTGGAGTCGAGAAGTGGGGGAGCGGACCGGATCCCTTGCACTGTTGCCTTCCCCGGTTTATATAGTGGAGCACGGCATGGCGCCGTCATTAATGGCGCAGACAAGTGAGGAATTGTCAACTCACTGTAGATTGTCAGAGTCGCCGTGAAAGCGTCATGTCGCCGTGGGGCTGTCAAATCACTAGGGTTGACAAAGTCCTCGGTGGGACAATGCCCCTAGATAGCCGTGCCGCACGTTGCTGTCAGAACTGACAAGGTCTGGCGGCTGTACGGCGATTGGAGGAGTCGACCGACCCTAAGTCGGTGGCCAGCTGAGTGGCGTCGGGCCCCTCCGCTGGTCGGGGAGTCTTACGTGAGTCGGCCATCAGACCTCTGGGTTCAGTCGGTCGGAAAAGGTGCGTCCGACATATCCTCAGTCGGTCGTGAGCCGATAATTAGCCGGTGATGGCGTCCGTCAGTCGGTCGCTCCGACCGCCAGTCGGTCGGTCGGGCCGTCAGTCGGTCGGTCCTTCCGGCAGTCGGTCGGTTCCTCCGGCCATCGGTCGGTCGGTCGGTGGGTATTCCCCAACAATATGTATGTGTGTGTATAAAATACATAAAATTTTGAGCAAGTGTATGGTTGATTGGGGAGGTGGAGAGGGAATGTGTTTATGTAGGTTGGTTGTTCCGATCCATAAATTCATGAATTTGGTTAACTAAAAAAATTATATGTAAAGAGTTGGACATTTTGGGTGTAGAGAGATTTTATACATACATACATATACATATATATATATATATATATAATACATAAAATTATGAGCAAATGTATGGTTGATTGGGGAGGTGGAGAGGGATGTGTTTATGTAGGCTGGTTGTTCTGATCCACAAATTCACGAATTTGGTTAACTAAAAAAATTATATGTAAAGAGTGGGACGTCTTGGGTGTATGTAGATCAAGTAATTTATTGTTATAGAAAAACAGAAAACATATGAGATGGGTATCAAAGAAAGAAATATGATATGAATTTTTTATTTTTTTAATATTTATATTAAAAAATAAATCTACAAGTTAAAAAATCTTTCTATCAACGGAATCGTTAGTCTCGTGATAAAAAATATTCGGCATTCACTATATTCCTCGTTTTCAAAATACAACTTTTATCGATATATGTTATATAGTTAAATAATATAAAATAAGTAAATTAGTCATCCAGCCGGTAGCCACACATCTAAGTCTCTGGCTTTTAAGCTTCGTTTTGATGGATACCAGAGAGATGTTGAAATGGGAAGGACGTACAATATTTTGTTCCGTAGTGTCTGCCCATATGATTTTGGTTCGGGTACCTTTGGAGATACTCGGCGTTAAGTCTGCAAAACGGGCCGACTTATGCCAAACGATGGAAGCTGGGAAGAATCAAGATCTAGGATTGAAGAAGCAGGGGGCCACGACGACGGAGAAGCCGATCGCCGTGGCGATGCCGTCGGTTTCCCGGCCGTGCACGGCGGCGTAACTAGTCCATGCGCTCGCCGGCCTCGGCCACATCGACCTCGCCCTTGTCGCAGCCGATCGGGTCTCCGGCGCCTGCCTCCGCTTCTCCGACATCAAGTTCTCTTCCTTCCACCACCGGATTCACCCACCCTTCTTTCCGTCGTCCGAATCCCTTGCCCCGACCTTTCGCACCGTTTTTTGATCGTTTTCGGATCCTTTCTTAAAACTCACTGCTCTCTGCAGCCGAGAAGGCTATCAAAACGTTTGGTCTCAGCCTCGCTCAACAACGACGGACATCGGCTCGTCGAGGCGATCATCTATCTCCTTGCATTTTTTTTTTCCTCTTTTTTAGCCACTTATTTCGTCAAGCTTTGTTCCTGTTCTTGATGTCATGCTATTCTCCGAAGGAATCAACCGAAACCCTAGCGAATTTAGTCTCAACGGCTTTTAAACTTGTTCAGGCGAGGTGCTTTTAGTTCTTCTTTTTTCTTGTTTGTTATTATTATTGTTTTTTTTTTGATTGTTTCGTCTATATCTTCATGGAATCGGCTTGCTTCTGCTTGCAAAAAGTAAAATGGCTCTGTCGGTTGGTTTTCTATCTTCTCTAGATAACATTTTGTGTTTTTTTCTAGGGCTGAATTGATTGAAATGGTTGAGGGCTCGTTTGCTTTTCTATCCTTTTTTTTTGAAATATTTTTTTCGAAATATTTTATGTGATCTTAATTTCTATGTCTGTTTTGTTCATTATATGAGTCAGGTTCTCTGAATTCTAAGTTACAGCTGGGCTTTCTCTGTTTATTTGATCAGTCCATTTTCTTATATCGGCATTTTCCTCTTTCCAGTTTCCTAAAGAATGCTTTAGTTTTTGCTCCACAGTCTATTGCAGAGGAAGGACGACTTGTTCTTGGCCCATCCTTTTGTATTATAAGATGCAGGTTAGGTATATAGGATAAGTATTTTTAAGAAGAAAACCAGGAGACCCAATTCCCGTGGCATGGTTGGGGGGCGTGGGGAAAGCTAGGCGTGGCTGGCTGGCACCTTTTTTTTATTTTTTATTTTAAAGAAGGGGAGAGAGACTTACTGTATCATAATTACTAAGTCCTAGTGCTTGGGATGCACCACCAATATTCAAACTCAGAACCTTTGATTGCTAAGCAGAGCAGTATGATCACTGGAGAAAGCTCCAGTCCTTGCATGGTGCCTAGCTTTCCTTTTGATTTTTTTTTTTTTTTTACTGGTAATGTGAATAGATGCAAAAAGAACACAATTTTTTGCATAGTTGTTTTACTTTGAATTTAATAGTCGTAGTTATTAGATCATCTTTATTGAAGTAATAGGCAGCCATCTAACTCATGAAATTTGGACAAGCCATCTTGATCATAATTACCTAACCAAGGTATGATGTATACATTAATTTGGTTTTTCATTCTAAAGATATTGCAACACTGAAATCTGCTACAGCCAACAGTCATGATTTGACATTAGCAAGCTGACAGAAAACAAAAGAGTTAAAGCCAACACCGATGGGCTGCCACCACGTATATATTGGTAATAGCCTGTAAGTAGTGTCTGTATTTGCTGGGACAAGATATGTCTATCTAAACGTAATAATAATTTTTAGAAAATTTGTGTGTAAAAATTCCAGTAAAATTTTCAGCTGTTACACATTATTCAAAGTGAAAATTCTAATGGATATATAGAGTAGGGTCTTGTTTTCTGACTGACACATGGATCACAATTTTCAGCTTTGCATATGTAAAGCATAGCCATATCTTAAAAGGCCTTTACCCACAAGAGACATAGCTAGCTAAGCAATTTCTTCTTTAGTTTTTGTCATTTTATGTATTCTGAAAACCTCAGTCCCTACTAAACATTATCGTCCTACCATCCTTTTGTCCCTCTTGTTATATGTTATTTCAGATTCTTTATTTTTTTAAGTCATCCTCATCTAAATCTTCTATCTTCATCAATATTTGTCCGCTTACAACATTCAAGGTTCTCAAGTTAGTTTACACCAGGCTTTGCTGAATCACCCCAAACTGGATGGTTCTGAATGTGCTGAACCATACCGGTGGCCTGTTGGTATGGTTTCGGTGTGAAATTTGGAACACTGGTAGAAGGGAGAAGGAAAAAGAGAAAATGAGAGAGAGGGAGAGGGAAGGAGAAGGAGAGGGAGAGAGACCCTCCGGAGGCCTGCTGTGCCCATTAGAGGGCCGGCGAGGAGGGAGAAGGGAGAAGGAAGAAAGGAAGAGAGAGATAGACGGGGAGGGAAGGAGAGGGGAGAGGGAGATAGAGACTCCAGAGGCTCGTCGAGGGCACTGGAGGCCGGAGTCGGTTGATCAAAATAGGTGCAGAAGCTCCTATTTTATTTTTTTTAAGACATTGGGTGAAGTTGGCAATGACGTTGTGGAATTCAGTTAAACTATTTTTTTATTTTGCCGATATACTGTGAATTCGACAAACTCGTTACTAAAAAAAAATTTAGAATCACTATGATTTGACAAAAAAAAAAAAATCATGATCGAAACAAGGGTTGTTGCCCCTATTTCGATTGTTGGAAGGCGGGGAGGATTTAGGCCTTCGCGGCCTTCTAACGGCCTCCGCTGGCCTTCGTCGACCTCCCTGCCCTCTCCTTCTCTCCCTTTCCATCTCTCTCTCTCTCTCTCTCTCTCTCTCTCTCTCTCTCTCTCTCGTCTCTTTCTCCTCCTCTTCCCCTTGCTTTGGACTTCTTTGCTTCTTTGGTCATCCAAGGGCTTTCGCATCCCTTCGACGGCCATCGCCAGCCTTCGCTAGCCTCCCTGCTCTGTTCTTCTCCTTCCCTTCTTCTCTTTCTCTCTCCCCCCCTTCTTCACTCAATTCGGACTTCCCATCTTCTCTAGTCATCTGAGGGCCTCTACGGCCTTCCAGCGGCCACCATTGGCGTCTTCACCATTCTCTTTCTCTCCCTCCCTCCCCCTCTCTCTCTTTTCCTTTATCCGGTTTTCCCTCTCCCCCTCATTCTTTTCCATGTCGGTTTGGGCCTAGCACAGAACAGTATGAGGGTGAATCGAACTATACCACTGGCGACTAGCACGAGGTCCGGTTCTGGCATGGTGAACTTTGGTTTACACCTTCGGAATAGGAATATATACAAGGTATCCACTTGCCTAACAATTGTGGTCAGCTAACTGAGAAGGTGCTTCCTAGACAATTAGATAATCAGGTTGGTCATGTCAAATAAAAAGAGGAGTTTTACAGCCTATATGAAGTGTTTTATTCTGTGTTCTCTCTAAAAACAAATGTGGGATTCGTGATCTATTAACGGTTGATGGAAGATTATAGGCTGTAACTTTGCATCTCTTCTTTAGTGTATTTCTCCAGTCCTCTCATGCATGTTGGACATTTTATCATAAAGTTGGAGTTTTAAGAGGTTGTGTGCAGTCTTTGATTCTAACTACTCATGGAAGAAGTTGGTCGATATGCACAGAAAATTATCTCACTATCAAAAGAATGTAAACAATCATGCTCTTCTATCTGTTGAAAGCATATGAACTTGTGACCCCTCTTCTTCTCAATCACCTGCCATTAATGATGCAATCAGCTTCTGTATCTACTTGTTGTCCTTAAAAAAACGTCATATTTCTTTATTTGTTCGCCTAGTTTCCCCTCTAAAGCTCCTCTCACCTCCTTATATCCCTCCCTCCTTTGAAATTATACTATTTAACAATGATTTATATCAGCATATTGACAATTGTTCCATTACATTTCTTCTGTTTGACTGCATGGGTTCTTTTAATGGCATTTATCATTCTCAGGAGATCTTGAACCCCTCAAATTTCAGTGTCAAGTTTGTAAATGATTACATCTTAGTTACATATCTCCAAACTATAATATCTCATTGAGTAGATACTAAATCACTTTTTTCATCTTTCATATGTGACGAAGTACTCTAGATGATTATATTTATACTTGCATGGACCCCTCATCTCTCTGAAGTAACAGGAATTTCCACCTTTTATTAAGCAATCAAGCCACTGTGGACCCTCATGGCCTTTTCACTTCAAATCTTTTAATGTTCATTTCCTTTCTTAGTTTTGGCACTTCATGTGCTTAAGCTTGATGGCATCTTGATTCAGTTCTATAATCCAAATTATCAGGCCTTGTAGGTGCAAATGCAAAGGATCCATAGATTTCTTGTAATTTGATTAGTTGATGGTTGGAGAGCTGCTTGACTTTCTTAAAGCTACAAAACTGCAAGATGTATATCTTCAAAATGTAAGAAAAGAACTAAAGCAACCTTCTGGTCGACCGGCCATCATCCAACATTCTCTAAGTAATGAGGAGAAAAACTATGAACACACTTGGATGGCTATCTGAAAATATTATTAGATGTTTGCAATCTTCATCACTCGTCATCCTCTTCATACTTCTTGGGACCATTGCCTTTCCAACTCCGTTTCAGTAGTTACTGCCTTTTTTTTGCATAAATAAAAATTATATTCTTTTATGACTATGGTGTTGGGCTTTTGCAAGCATATCTGGAAATTTGTGCTGTCTTTATAGACTAATGGTTGCAAGTTACATTTGCTATTGAATCATGTTCATGTTGAGTCCAAAGCTTTCGACTATCAAGTAGTTTTCATACTTTCTTTTCCTCTTCTTTGATTGAATGAACTGCTTATGATTATTATTTATGATGTTAGGATAGTTTGATTGAGCAACAGTTATTTGGAGGCTCAACTAGCTTCAGAAGTATTTTTGCCTGTCTAGAAAATTGAATATTGGCTGGAGAACTTTTTGGGATTTACAGGGAGATAATCAATTCTGATTGGTAGAAGTGGCACAAAGGTGATTACATGTGGGCAAGGAAAACTACATACAAAAGGGTTATATTGAAAGAACCTCCTTTCTTTTAAGGAAAATGGTGCGATGGTGCCACCATTTCAATAAGGAAGTGAAATGAAAACAAAGGGGCCAATGAAACATATGCTAAAGAGGGTGAAAAAGCATAGCAAAAAGCGGAAAAACAGAAGTAGAAAGAGAGGAAAAAGCGATGGTGGAGTCGATCTGAGGGGCCAACAGACATCCAAGCGCACCTGAGGCCCACCCAAGAAAATCCATCCGATCCATCAAAGACCAGCTGGCCAACAAACGGCAATCCCAAGTCACATGTCTTCAACAATTGTAGAGTTTGCATCATGCGACACTGTAAGCTCCAGGGAAGACTTCAGCACCCCGGTGACACATCATCAATTGGATACTTTGCATTACATGTCTTTCATCACGGAGCTCGGCAACATGTTATCCCAAGTCAGCTGAGAAAGCATTCCATGCTGAGGGAAGTTAGCAAAGCATCCCCTCCAATCTGGGCAACTTACAAGTTCTGAGGAGATCTTTAACTTTCTGGATTCTTTCTTTGAAGATATTGCAAGGAATTACTTTGCCACCTTCTTGCTAGATAAGCTTTGTCACTGATTTACTTCCTAAACTTTTGATTTTGATCTTCCAATTTTCATGCGCTGGAGAGGCTATTCTATTGGTGTTTTACCTGCTCTTGACCATCTCTTCCTTTTCTTTTTCCCCTTTTTTTCTTTCTTCTTTTTGCTATAGTCTTCTGATTGCTTTTTGTCATCTACTTAGCTTAGTTTCCTTGCTGCTTCAAAATTTAATCGTGAGCTTCTGAGGTTTGTGCAAACATTGTTGGTTCTGCTGAGTTAAATACTTGTTTGATCTACATCAGTATTGCAGATGTTGTTGCTGTGCACAAGCGCAGATGGAACTGGGTTTATTGAGATCATATGACGCCTTCCCCTGCTGCTACTCGAGTGAAATGAGAGAGCTTATGGGTGCCACCACCGTCCCGGTGGAGGCCAGACACCTATCAGCTGGAATTCCATCAGTTTGATTGTGCTCCAACCCTTTTGTTTCTTGTTTCTTTTCTTGCAAATATCACCTCAAGTTTTCATTTTTCTCAATTTATTTTCATGAATTTAGTTGTTCTATGCTGATCTTCTCTCTTTTTGATGTCTTGGCTTGCCATCTCAGTTAGTGCAACATATTGTGTGTGCTTTTTTTTTTTTTTCCGGTAAAGTTATGCTCTTTTTTTTTTTTCAATGTCAATTCCACTATTTACTCGGTTTATATTTTTTGCATTTACCGTGCAGAACTACCGGTTTTTGAATTTAAGAGTCAAACAGTGCATCTCTTCATTTGTTATCCATATACTTCACAAACTTTTTCTGAAAATTGGAGGGGCTTTTTACAAGCATGATGTCTAAAATTGATAATCGAATCATCTTTTTGGGTTTAACTAAGTGAATCATCTCTATTGTTAGCTGTTCCTTGTTTTGCTTGCTTTTCATGATCTTTTGGCCTTACAACTTCAGTATGTTGCTGTGTCTTGGATTATGAATCTTTGTTTAATTCAGTAAAAGTTTGTTTTAATCTCAAGTTTTGGAGGACGACGGTTTCTCTGAGTACAAATTATTGAATCTTATACATTTTCACTTGTGGGGGAATTGTTGTTTGAGGTCCCTGCATCATCCGACGGTTGGAGAGAGGCTGCACGGGAAAGGGAGGGAGCTGGAGAGCAGGATCAAGAATTAGGTCTACTTTAATAGTTCAGGTTTACCGCTTAAGCTACCTAAGTTCTATGCGATACGACCTTTGAATCCTTTATATGCCTCATTGGGATAACCTCTGCAGTCCTATAGAACTCCTTACATGCCAGGACATCACCTATCCTGGCCCATCTAGACGAACTAGACATCCCATGAGAAATTTTTTGGACAGCATATCTAGCGTAGAAAAAATATATTATCATTTTAATGTTCGCAGTTTTATTTTTTCGTTTGAAATTTTAAATGATGAAAATATATATTTTTTTAAAAAAAATTATGACATCTTATGGTGATATTATAATATTTTACGGTGAAATTATGACTTTCTGTACAGGATGTTATAATTTTTTTTAGAGGATATTATAATTTTGATATAGATAATTTTGTCATTTGAAAATTTCATAAATTTTTCAATAATGAAAATATTTAATTTTTTTTGTGACATCTTGTAAAAAAATTATGATATCCTGTACGATAAGTCATAATTGTACCGTAGGATGTTATAATATCACTACAGGATGTAATTTTTTCAAAAGGAGGGATGTTTTTATCATTTGAAATTTCAGACGAAAAAATAAAATTACAGGCATTAAATGCATGTTGAAAAAGATGACTATGTGGCATAATCAGATGGGATGGTATATTTTTTTTACATGCAATTTACAAAAAAATTTTTATTGTCCTATTCACCATTTAGTATTTGCTATCACGCTATAATGGATAGCACTGGAATTGGGTGCTGATCGGGCTTTAGATCAGACTAAAGATTAGGCACAAAAGATTGTAGATTGTGTTTGGGCATAAATTTATAATCTATATATTTTTTGGGCTAAGTTCTAATATATCATTGGTTCGGCTTGAGTTTGGCCTGAGTTTGAGCTCAGATGAGTTTCGAAACGGAGCTTGAACTCTGACTCACATCCAGATTGGACTCAGATCCAAAATGGAGCCCGTACTTATTTATGTACCGTTGAGAAAATAGGAATGCCATTTTTAATTATGTTGTCAAATTTTTTTGGTAAACATTTCTAATCATCAGATGGTTGCTGATGTGAAGTTATGGTATTTCATCCAAAAAAACATGAAGTTATGGTACGAAATATTAATCACGTTCAAGCTCAGCCTATTAAGCTTGGGCTCAGGCTAGATTTCTCAAAAGTCAGGCCTAAGCCCGTCTCGAAGCCCGGATAAGTATTGCAAGTTGGGCTGGTAGAGTTGGCCCAGCCTATCCGGCCCATTTTCAGCCCTAATAATAGTGGTTAAGCCGTGATTTCTACTGGGCCAACGTGGATCAAGGGCTGAAGGCGGACCTAGGATGAGATGGGCCTTTGAGCCACGTTAACCCTACTTGTTCCGCCGGCCCTATCCGATACGTTGGCTGTCGTTGGCAGTGCATGGGCCATCCAAGAGTATCTAGGTACTGCGTGCCCATCATTAAATATCCTCTGTCTACCACTAATATATTGGGGAGTCTAGCTTTTTGGTTGCTGGATGTAGTGGTTATTGGCCACAAGGGTACTGCATATAAGCTCAGTATATATCTGTGGTTCGCTGCTAGTTAAAACAAAAAACACCTCTCTTTTTTCTCTTGATAGAATGGGAAGTTCATACAATTCTAGTATAAATACATCTTGCAAAATCAAAAAAAAAAAAATCATGAAATAAAGAAGGAATAAATACATAGAGTGTTATTAGAGTGCTTGATTGCTTGGCTACGTAAGAAGTTATCTTATCTGTAATATTATTTATCTTTTGATCGATATAAATGGCTTAGAATGTAGTCAACTCATAGCTATCCTCAAGATATCTACTAGCAAAGACGACTATCCATTGGTTGGGTCTATCTTGAAATCTAACCCATGGTGATCGTCGAGTTGCCCTTGATGTGAATATGATCAACTCTCAGGGTGAATCTTACATAACTTGTACATGCTGCTCTAAATTTTGCTCCAGGAAATAAGATGTAATAAACTTGTTGAGTAAAAAATCCAAAATCAGAGCCTCTAATTATGAATATTGTACCTTTCCCACCACCTCTAGGATGCGGTTGGCGCTGAATCCCAGGTGTTCCTAGTTGTTATCGATTCTCCAACTGCAAGTGGGTGAGTAACCTTGGTTGCTTGTGAAAGTGCCCTTCCATGACAAGTTCCCATGACTGGATGCTACTCTTAAAGATTTTTGCATTTCTGGCCAGCAATAAGCAACCTAAAAGTCTCGGGTCAAAGAAATTAGAGGCCGCAATAAGCTTTGTTGCTGCAAGGCTTTGGATCAAAAAAAAAATAGCTAGATTGACAGTGATCTAAGGTGGAGCTAGATCGTTGGCAGTGATCTGGGAATAGCTAGATGCTCTTGGGATCTGTAAAAAAAATTTGATTATTGGAGATTCTCTGATGGAAAATCCTATCATCTTTTGATGCTTAAAATAATTAAAATTTTGAGAACAGTGGGAAAGAATTTTACTAAGAGAGTGCTTTTCTAATAAAAAAAAATAAAAAATAAAAAACTCATCAAAGGATCTTTTATATTTCTCTATAAAGGGATAAGAAATATGTTACTTCAATAATTGGTAATCATCATAGAGGATCATGATCCATGATGTTATCATGGACAATGGGTGATTGATGGTATTAACTCGTATGTCATATTTGTTATAACCGTCAGGAGTTCTATCATAATCGTTCGATATTTGAGAGATGTGGTGCTGGTCTATGTTTTCTTTATAATGGCTCAGTGTCTTTAGTTTTTTGGAAGTCGTCGGCTTAAATTTGACCACAAGGTCGGCAGTAGCACGATGAAATTGTCTATGGGTGGTCGAGGATAATATTCAGAGATAAAATTCAATAGGATTGTCCACTACCTACTAGTTTGAGGGGTCATTCGAGTTGGGGCCACAGTGACAAGAACTCTCTCGCAGAAAGAAAAGGACATTCAAATGTTGCTTGCCGTCGAAGTCTACTTTAGCATCTTGGCTGTTGGCCGAAGAGTGTAGTCCAAGACAAAGTCCGAAGATAAAGTTCGAGATGATGTAACCCCGTAACATGTTTCAGTAAATTTGTCCTTGAAATTTTAAGGAATTCCAAGCGCTTTGATTCTTTGACATGGCGGTACCGGACAAACCGCTTGGCGTGCGTAAGTGCTCCTTTCCGTGGTTCCTACCGTCTGGGTCATAGACATGAGCTTGGTCTCGCCGAGTTGAGATCCTCTGCAGTTCCTGTTTTACACCACGGAGGTCGGTGCATGCTTGGCTATCACCGTACCCTCAATACCCATCTTGTTTAGCAACTCCTGCCTTGTATCGTAGGACACTGCTGTTGACCCAGTTGAGCGGTGGACGAAGCCGTCCGATCTCTAAGATGATTATGTGTCACCCATCCCAGCATGCACTGTCGCACCATAGGAGATCTGAACCCTGGCCCACCCTGCACCTTATGTCACGCAACTCACCCTAAATTCAATCCAGGCCGTGAGTTTTGCTCGAGGTGAGACTTGCCTCTGTAGAATACTCGGTGCGTTGAACCTGTTTTCAACTCAGAACATGCTGTGCACATATTGGTTGACCAGTTCTATATCTGGATTGATCTTTTATTAATTGCACTTGGTCAATTAAGAAAGAAAGCATTATATTTAAATACAACATCTTGTCAACGCAACCCCAACGGTAACTCACTACAGCCCCTAAAGAATGTTGCCTGGGTCAAGTGTGCCATGGGCTACCAGCCTGAAATGAATGGCCTTGTCAGTTAAGCCCAGGCTAATTTCTGTCAGTTTAAGTTCTCGTCGGCTCAAGCAAAACCACCTGACCCAGTCCGTTGAAAACCCAGCGAAAAACAGCGAGAAATAGGATCCGCATGTCATCTCAAATTAGCGAAATCTCCAGTTTTGTTTATTTCCAAACCAATTGCTCCACTAACCGAATAGATGTTCATCTCCACCTAGAATCGGACACTCCCTCTGTCAATCTCTTCGACACGTGACCTGGTTGGTTTCCCCACATACGTTGATTAGGTATTTCTACTTTCACCAATTGCAAACGTTGGGCGCCTAGTCGTGACAACGGCTAGGATGGGCTAAGCTTTAGGTAAGTCTGTCCAACAGAAAACAGCCGGGCCAAATATGGCCCGGTTTGTTCTTCTTTGCCGGGCCTCAGCAGATCTCGAGAAAAACCTAAAAGTCCCCGAAACTGCTCGTGTAATTTGCAAATTGCAAGCCGTGAAATCCTTTGTGGGCGCACCGTCCGTGATGATTTACGCATACATGGGGTTGAAAGAAAAAAAAATATTTTTTTTCATACACCGTATTTTGACTCCGTATGTGAATCAATCATTGCAGATGGTGTACGTATTTTGCACCGCGCATGCACGGCAGGCGGTGCACAAAGAATCTCTCCTTGCAAGCCCGATGCTGGATTTTATCAGGATGGGCCTTGGCTAGTACATCTGGCCCGGTACACTGATAACCTAAAATGACACCTGTCGTGTAGGTAATGGAGGACGCTGTAGGGGAAGGGAACTGAACGAAGAACGCAGTCACATGCCGGAAAGAAGTGGATTTATGAATAGCTCTGCACTCTAATCAGGTCTCGTTATTGTTGAGGATGTGAGTAGAGATCCTCTGTACCAGCAAAACCGAGTTGCCCACTGCCAAAGAGCTTTTGGACCATAAGCAAGCAGTGCATATGAGATAATAATTTTGATTGGTAGGACAAAGGCACCAGATCTCGACAGTAGATTGCTGTTGTCAACAGGTAAATTCATGAAGGCTTCATTGGGATGGATGTTGGAGATAGCACCAAAGAAAGGCAATGGAGTTTGGTTGGTACTTTTTGATACATGCCATGTGTATGCGGAGGTCATTGATTAGGTCTCAAGTGTGTCAGTGGGGCGCTTTAAACTAAACCGTCTTCAATGAAGTCCTATTATTATGTCCGCTGGTGAATAGAAGACCAACCTAGATGATGAAGGCGTGCCAAAGTTACCACTTGTTCCCATCAAATTGACATGGAAATATGGTTTAAGCAAAATAAGTTTATTATAGGAACATGTAAAAATTGTATTCCATCCGGCTTATATTTATGTCAACGTATGGCTGGCTTGATGTCCTTATGGCATGGGGAGTGAGGAGTTACTTTTTTTTATTAGCTTTGCAGCGGATATAATAAAAGAAAATGCATCACTCAAGTTTTTTTTTTTTTTTTGAATGAAAGAGAGGCAGGAGTAATAGCCACCAAATTTTTATTGAAGATTAAAAAAAATTACAAGAGAGAGGATCAATTTTTTTTTTTTTTTTAAAGTTGCGATATAATTGATATATAAAATGGTATTAAACAAAATGTGAAGAAAAATATATTAATCTTCATAAAGATCTTTAGGAATATTTTTAATCTTTACTCAAATTCTCCTGAAATTTGAAAAAAAATCTTGGTCACATGATATGGATGAGTCATTGAAAATGTGAAGTTCTATTTCACCAAAGATTGAAGGAAAAAAATCTTTAGAATTTTCTTTGTTGCATCTCGACATTCTGTACTAAACCAAAATCTTACACAATTGGTTTCTCTTTTACCTACTATCATTAAACATAGAGAATGCATATAGTGCTTTTTTTTTTAAAAAAAAAATTTATTTTAATTTATAATTCCCATTTTCCTGAACGAGGGCGGAACTGCCACTTTTTGAGAAGCAAGAATCTTCTTCCAACCTACGGATCGAAGTCCCATTGGCATGTGTATGTTTTATGAGAGCCCGATTGGCTCAAAGGCTTGAAGACCTTGCTAAGAAAATCTAGATTTAGGTGTAAGAATCTACAGTCATGTTGCAGTGGAGCCATTGGTTTGCGAAACTGGTCCCTCAAGTTCGTTTCGAAGAGCAAACTTACTGAGAGTCGGACAGTGAGCACTCCTAAAATAATTTAGATTGGGCTTGGTTCAGGCTTTAAATATGTATGACATGGTATAATGCAGGTCCAACTGACTTGTCGATAAACAAAGACCAGGATAGAGTTGGGCCTCGCATAATGGATCAGTTTCAGAAAGATCGAGACCCGAACTTCGTGATGTGGTCCCAAGGTGGACTAGGGCGGACTCGGCTCTAGTTTGGACCTGCCAGCAGGATCATCTATCATGCTTATTCAAGACAACCAGGTAACATGGCAATATTGTCCTGAATCCAACTTGGAAATGGGTGGAGCCATTGGATTAGATTTTGTTGGATTGGAGATGACATGTCATATGTTTTCAAGAAGCATCTTAGATCACTCTTAATTTTCACCCTTCATGATTCATCCATTTATGGTATCCTAATATTATAAATTAAAATATGAAAATATATGAAAAAGCAAAAAGAACATATATTTCTACAGTGTGTTACAGTATCACAAAATGCTGCTACATAGTCTTAAGTACTACTGTATAGTTCTAAAGAACCATCATGAGAAGATGGATGGCCATCAAATAAGATGATCTAGCGGCTTATAGCATGTCATACACAACGTATATTGTTTGATGACTGTCTATCTTCTGATAGTGGCCATTTAGAGATGTACTGCAATCTGTGATACTGCTTGCACTTTTCAAAAAAGTGATTGAAAGAAAAATGCTTGACGAGCACCTACCTCACTAATATGACACATAACACTAATTTGGCACTCAGGAGAACACAATGTAGACCGAGCCATAGGAATATGCTTTGTGGGTGTGAGAACAAGTTTATAGATCGATCAATGCAATAATACATTTGGGCAGAGGTTGCGTCTAAAATTCTTTTCTTTTCTTTCGGACATATCAAAGTATGTTATTCTTGGATTGTGCAGTGTTGCAATCTTGTGAGATAACATCGTTTTAAGACTTTAACCCCCAATGTCTTGGTTGGAAATGAGAGGATGCACAGCTAAGCAAATACTCAGGTGAAGTCATGTCTAAAACTTGATAGGTATTTTTGTGTTGTGCATTTAGAGAGAGAGAGATAGAGAGATAAAGGGAAGAGGTGTATTGTGGTGTAGTAGGGAGGGCATTGTTAGTCCCATATTGATGGCGAGTCAAAGAAGACTCTAGCTTATATAGGAAAACTCTGCACTGATGTTAGGGGTAAAAAAAGCCAAACATTAGAAGAGCTCAGTCGTTCTAGCAGCGGCAAGAGATCAATAAAAGCCACTGACATGAATGACCCAGAGCAAGATACTGCAGTCCAGTGTCCGTTGGAGACTTTAGGCTGTCCTTCAACTTCTAATGGATTTGCTTCTCTGCAGACAGAAGAAGACATTCATGAAGTGGATGAACTGGGTGAAGAATTATTGCAAGGGGCTAAGGGAACCCAGCCCATGAACCAGATTGAAAAGGAAAGACCTTATGGTTCATTGACTAAGGCTTCTCCCAGGATAGTTGATGCAGAGGAAAATTTGCATGATCTGTCCAGAGATATTTTTGAGAAAGTTCACCTCATCTTTCTCATGTGAGATGCCTTTTGAATCAGGATCGGGCAAAATCATGAGGTCTATGATTCCTTCCCACATGAGGATCTTTTTGAATCGGAACCTAGAGGAACAAAATTATGAGACTAGGATGTATAATGATTCTTGAACATTTAAATCGATACCTATAAAATTATTCTCTACTGTTAATAACTAGTGAATCTGAACATCTTGATTATTTGCCAAAATATAACCTGACACAACAGCCTCCCACAGTTCTTTAATACCATTCTATGTGCCCGCACTCAAACGGGGAAGGAAATCTTTTAAGCAAATATTCGTTGAACTTTAGTGAAATCCATGAAGCAAACAAGTAAACATAGATTTTGAAAATGAGCGACGAACATAGCTTTCAAAAATAAGTCATCTATGAATAGTCTTCGCGGATTAATAAATTCATTAATATACCAAAAAGTTATGAATTGTAAAATATTCTAACTAAATGACTGTTCATGAAAGGGGGCGCAGTAGCATTTGTTATCCATTTAGCATCTCCTATATTTGCTATTGCACATGGAAGCACCTGCTAGCGAATCTTATTCATAGATTTTGCTTTTATCCATTAGAAAAGAAGCAAACAACGAAGCCCAAGGTGGTGTTGTAGTTGACTAATTTTGAGAGGTTATTTTTTTGATTGTGACTAATCCTGAGAGATGCCCAACAGATTGGACGGTTTGGAGTTGTGGTGTTAATAAAAATAGATCGAGGCTGTAGAGCGCCGATTTGATGGGATTCTTCTGAAAAGACGGTCGGATACCACCTTTCTTCAATCCTGATTGATAGGGTCCACGGATAAGCGGATCGTAGAATGAGTCCAGGATAAGGAAAGGTGTCTAATCTGAAGCCCAATTCCTTGGTTATCAGCCCTGTTCATATTCGAAACATCGTTCCCCTGTAACTCAGTACATACATCATCATCAAATATTTCCAGGTAGGGTAAAATGTTGATGGAATTTGATAGTATCCGCCTTGAAAGCAAAAAGATCAGGGTTGTACGATTACCATATTTTTTAAGCTCTGCAACTACAGTCTTTTGAGGCATCCAAGAACTGTGGAAGCTTTGGTGTCCAAGGTGCCATTTGGGGTTCAATATATATATGTATATATATTATCTTTCTTTCTTCAAGAATCATATTTCAAGAAAAATGTTATAATAGCTTACTCGTGCTTGTCGCGCTCTGCAGTTGTTCATCATAATCTACATGTGTCTGTCGATTAGACATGGACTTTTGGGCCCACAAACTCAGCAATCGACGTGTGCGAATGAAGCAACACCGTAGTTAGTCTGTACAAACTAATGCCCACAATCTCAACCTAACCACCCAGAAAGAATGCGCAATTATGACAAAGTTGGCATGCCCATTCATCTTGGATTAATCAAGGCCGTATACATGTATCTTTGTGTAATAAGACAACTCTCCTTGAAGAGTCCCAAAGAGGAAGTCCATGTGCCGGTGTGTGATACTGTCTTCGATCGGTCCAATAATTCCTACCCTATAGTTTTTTCTCTGTCCTAACACTTATGTTCTTCTCTTTGTTTTGCTCTTGTAAATTGCTTTATTATGAATAAAGACTGATAGTAGTCTCAGGCTACTTCCATTTTCATCAAAAACAAAAAAGGTTATTCCTACAATGTCTCACCTTAATTAGTGATGCGTATCATCTTCCCATGTCACGACTTTTTGAGGATGCCGATAGACCGTGTGTGAAGGCATGTAGTGTTTGTGTTCCTTTGGTTCATGTGTGGGTTTTGTTTTGGTTTTTTGATGGCAGTGTTTATGCTTAGCAAGTGATTTGGCAGAAAACCTAAGCCGTTGCTGCATGCTAACGAAAGCCGAGCGAGATGTCAATTCGCAACCACTTCATGCAAGTATAACAACACCATCAAAGCACTGTCATTTTGCTGTTGCTTTTGCCTTAGCAACGCACCATCGCGCACACCTCATGTCTCACCAACGCAACCACCCAACAGCTTTTAAGGTTAGTGCCTTGGTTGGATTGCCAAATTAAGGCATCACCATGCGTGATTGGCTAATGTCCATCTCATTATCTAGGTATAGATTATCCACTGCACCCCACGTGAAATCGAGTGTCGAACCCTTGTCCTGTCCTAGCTACCATCTGACTTATCCTGATAGCTTTGAAGTTGCCCAGTGTTTCAACAGTAGGATCTTGTTCAAGGCCATAAAAGCAAAATTAACCATGTGACGGTCCATGCATCCTTTTTACACAAGTAAATTCAAAAATGTGACCTTTCATGTTGAATCTTTACATGATGCTTAATTTCCACCATATTTGGCCGAAAATTAGCTCAAATGCTTCTAAATATTTTGGTATACCAAAATTTATTAAACCACTCCGGTATAAATACAACTATGATAATCAAAAAAGTTAGATATCTAATAATTACAAATGAAATCTGTATGAGCAGTAACATATGATGCTATCCAATTTGCAGTATTATTATTTTCTTTAAAAATATGTTAAGCTTCTCCTAAATGTTTGAGCACTCAAGCACACATGTCAAAGGTAGTTTATCTGCATGATATAATAGTGATCTAACATCTCCAAGGATACGAAGAAATCAGGTGATTCTTGGCAGATATGACCTATGCCTTAGCAAGACGAAGATAGAGTACATGATATGTTAGCATACATTAATTGTTAGGGTGACACTTTCCTTATGCATGAAATGAAGCTAAAATTTCATTTTACACATTTTACAAAATGTTTAGTATCAATTCTGTGAGGATTATGTGGATGTATATTTAGTCTTATCTTTGTTATTTGTCCAAAAGATGTTGGATACTTATACAGGATCAAAAAAATCTAAATAGTACATTCTAGCTAGTTTTTTCGGATGTGATCCTAAATTATTATAAATGATACTAGAGTCAATCCTATGTGGACTAGGAGATATTGTATTATGGGTTATTGGGACTGACTTCAGACTGATTATGATATTTATGAATGAATGTATGGATTTAGATCCTTAATCTGATAAGGATGTCAGAACTTAACGGGAGAGTATGTGAGAATCTATGTGGTCATGTATTTAATCTCACATTGGTTATTTACTAAAAAGAACTTAGATATTTATACAGGACTAAAAAACTCAAATAATATCTTTCGGCTAATCTCTTTGGGCTTAGTCTTAAATTATTACAAATAATATTAGAGTTGATGCAATCCATAGCCTATGTAGATAAAGATAAACTGCAGCATGGATTCAGTGGAGCTAACCACGGACATATTATGCTATTTATGAATTGACACAGATTTGAACCATTATCTCGACGAGGATGCCATGGCTTAAATGGAGAAAGTATGTCAGGACCTGTGCGGATATATATATATATATAGTCATACATTGGTTATTCACTAGAAAGATTTTGGATACTTGTATAATGCCAAGGAACCTAAACAAAACCTTCCAATTAGTATTTTTGGATGAGATCCTAGATCATTATAAGTTCATAATAATTATTATTGGTTTTAATCATATTTGGATATTGAAACTAATCATGACATATAAGAGGCTAAAATTAAAAATAATTATGCATTTTGTAAATAATAGTGCACTATAAATCAATAACTTTCTTTTTACAAGTTTGTCAACCTTGGGATGTATGGTTTGGCACATGGATCAAGGTTGTATCTTTCATGCTAATCAATCATGAGATCACCCATCTTGTAGATCTCAAAGTACTTCAAACTCCATCATTCATCTACCTGCATAGACTAGGGCTGAGCAAATAATCGAAACCTGAAGAAACCCATCCAATCTGACCCAATAAATAATGGTTTCAATCGGTTGAAAGACATAAATTGGATAGAATCGGATTGAGATTTGTAAAAAATTGGCTGTTTATGGTCGGATTCAGTTCCTACATTTTTCAACCGTATGAAATCGAAACAAACCGATATAATATTTTACAAATTCACTTTCATTTTGGGACGGCATAATTTAGATTTCAATATTTCATTTAAAAAAATATTGCATCACCTATTTAGATTCATGAGAATATTAATATTGAATTGTTGATAAAAGCACATCAATTTGAGATAATTTTAAAGTAAAAACTTTCAGATGTAGTTACCTTCAAATGAGTAAATCTTTTATTTTTTTATTTTATTTTATACAGATTCAAAAATAAGTCTAAAATTTATAACTTATAATGTTTAGGTCTTTTTTGCATTAAATTGATAAAAAAAAAAAGCTTAAGTGGGTTCACATTAGATTTAAAATCAATATTAGGATAATATTGAAGTTCAAACCGACACAACTTATCTGAATCTACTACAAACCGTTCATTTCGGTTTCAAATGATTTATATATGATAAACGATCGGCGGCGGATTGAATTTTTTTAACTCGATTGGGTCTGATCGGATGAAATTTTTTTCTCAATCTGATCGAATTCGATCCATGTTCAGCCCTAGCATAGACTTTCATAGCAATTGGTGGATGATCCAATGTTGGATCCGCATAAACGAAACGAAAGATACATCCCGACCCTTGGCTATCATCAATCAAAACCCAGCACCTAAAGACAATAAAACCTACTAACCCCTTGTAGTTACATCTGTATTACGTATGTGTAAAATAATATCAGCAAGATGTAAACCCGGAGTATAGTCCAAGTTACTATAATCACATAGATTTGGTCGTCAATTATGAGCTCCAGATCACCCATCAACTGTGAGAAGACTACATGGCAACCTCATCGAGGACAACGATCCGGATGTTCGTTTCATTTATTTATTTTTGTTAGAATGTCCCATCTCCTCGTGGTTAACGGACCTGGTGGTGGTGTCGCTGGGTCACGAGACAGCGAAGGGCCCTTTGGGCGTAGAAGGCAACCCTCCCATCAAAATCTATCCGGTCCTGGGCGCTTGGTGCCGTGGTGGGACTCCTCCATATGATGGTGTGGCGACCGAGAAATGTCTCCATTATTTTTCCTCATCACCACCTCGAGTCTTCGATTTTGACTCGCGCACGCTCTCGCAAGCCATTCCGACCACACGCAGAGCCTTCCTAGTATCCGCCTTGGAAACGAAAGAGGCCGGGCATGGTCTTCCTCCTGTTGCCTTTAAAGTTTTTAAAGCGACTGGCCTTCCCTTTCTCCGTTAATTCCACGCGTTATGTTTACAAATCCTGTTTTGGTTCTCTCTCTCTAGCTCTGTCGTTTTGGCTGGCGTTGTTGGTCGTATGTGTCGCACCGCCTAACGTGCCCGCATCATACATCATACAAAAGGCCGGTGCTTGGGGTGCACGAACGAAACAACCGCACATGCACGCCTCTTTCTCTCTCCTCCTCCTGGTATCGTTGGACAGCTCATCCGACAACTCGTTGCCACGTGTACTCAGTGCCCATGTGACTTCTAAACATGCCGGTTCTTTGGAATGATATAGAAATATATTCAGAGATTAACATAGGCTTGAATTCGGTACATTAACATAGGCATGTTGTAAAGTAGACCAACTGTAAAGAGTGAGCAAACTATATATAAAAGATTGGCCGGTGACCAAGTATAAAATGAAGAGAGAGAATGAGAGGAGGCGGCTTCTGCAGCTGTTTTCTGCTCCTGGTGGCCGTAAATGTTGCTGCGGTTTCTGATACCGCTGCTTCATGCTGACATTTTGAGTGATAGAGAGAGAAAGTGGAGTATGGAGAGAAAAATATGACAGACGGAGACAGATGGATGGGGTTCTGGGGCGGCGAGGAATAGAAAGCGACGCCACGCAGCACACTCACGCACAAGAATCCTCCCTCCTTTTCCCATGTCAGAACCCACACCAATGCCTCCACTCAACCATTCCCCCGCCCTCCATCCTACATACGAAAGAAGATAAACAAATGCAAGCAAACCCGGCTGTGGTGCTCTTTTCCGGGCCTGCGGCATGTTTGCATGGGGGTGGGAAGTTCCATTAATTATGCGTTGGGATGGGACGCCGTCACGAGCGCAGGGATTTCGGATCTCACAAAAGGAGGAGCAAAAATATGACCTTTGGATTCTGCTCGCCGTGGCACCGACCGCTGCAGAAGAAGAGGTTAAATTTTCATGGCTAAGGTGGTGCATGCGGAGTTTGTAACCATGGGTCCATCACATCCAGCGCAATCACATCAAAGTGACGCGTGGGATGACAACTATTAAAAGGCCATTCTCTACTTGCCACCTTTACACAAAATAGATTTTGGGAATCTTAGATGATTGCTAGATTTCAGGGACAAAAATATAGATAGATTTGGGGCTTGGGAAATGGAATGGGGGCATATTGGGAATTGTAGTAGGTGCCATCATCTGTCTGCTTGAAGGCGTCCGGTCACTGTCGTGGCAATAACTGATCCGCGCCTCACCGGAGACACCAGACCAGACTAGAAACAGCCTCCTCCGTTCAAGTTCTTTACCAAACTGCTCTAACTTATCCCCTAGATTAACTTCATTGTGACAGATGTAACAGCAACTACCAGTACTAATGATGATAGAATAACATGGTATCGGGAGCTGGATCAAAGTCATTATTGACGTGTAACTGCGTGATGTGGGAGGTCGAGTGAGCCTTTTTATTCCAGGAACGTCCCTGTCTGGCGGGATATGAGGCAGTCGAAGGGATGCACCGTTAACGGTAGGCTGAGTTACAGTGGACTTGTGGTGTAATCATAGCTGTTTGTTCCTATAGTGGCATATCGAGACGCGAGCTTGATGTATACGATCTACAGAATGAGCTGCTGTGATTGATGACGTACATAATAATCATATAGTGCATGCAATGTACGGTGAGGATGAGGAGGTAATTTGGCAACACAGCAGGTGGAAAAGGCGATGTTTCTTTTAGCAAAGCAATAAAGGAGCCAAGAAAAACCAAAAGCTGTGAGAGTCGCTGTCCAGACTCTAAAGAAGGAAAGAGAAACGGATTGAGGAACGGGCAGGAGAAGAAGAGACGAGGCAAGTAAGAGTGTTGTTTCTAACTCGTGAGATTTTTTTTTTTGCTGGCCTGTTTGCTTCTCTTATCTCCCAACAGGACACCGAGCCGAGAGGGCTGCTGCTGGGGCTGAGGTTTTATTTCCAGGAGATGGAGCGGGCCGCTGAGATCACCAGGACCTTTAATCTCTGACGCATGTCTGTCCGCACCATACCCTCCTCTACCATGGTACCCTCAACCGGCTCCTCTTTTCTACAGGCCCGGCCCAAAATAAAACTTGTCTCCTCTCTCTCTCTCCACCCCCTTTCTCTCTCCTCCTTTCCCCACCACTAAAACCCAAACCCTTTTCTCTTTTTATTATGTCTCCTTGCCCTGGTCCTTCTTCTTTCTCTTCCCAAGCCTATGCTCCCCCCTCTGCTTGCTAAAATGTGATGGGGGAGATTGCAACCTAGTTTTGGGGTTCTTGGTCCCAAGAGAAAAAAACTGGTCCGGTTCTCTGAAGGGTGAGGGGTAAGTAGTGGTACGTACAAGCGAGTAGATTCTTTCCTAGTATACGCTTGCGCAGACCCCCGTGCTTTGCACTTAGATGTTGTGCCTTTACCTATGGCTCGTTCCATTCCTTATCTATGAATTTCCGATTTTTTTTTCCTTTTAAAGACTGTTTGGCCTGTGTTCGTTGTCAGACCCAGCCGAGGTGGTGGCGCTGGTGATGGAATTTTGGGAGTTGGATGGCCAAGCCTTTTGCAAGCGGAGGCAAGAGGAACACCACCACATACTACTTCCAAAACAGCAGCTGGAGAGGAAAGAGAAGCGGCAAGAGGGAGCAGAGGGAACGGGATCCAACTAGGGGCAACGACAAAGCTGGACGGAAGACAGAAGAGGGCGGCCAAGGATCTGGATCCTCGGAGGACTCCGTACCATCCAATTCCCAACCCAAGAGAAAGCGAAAGAGAAGAAGAGGAAAGAGACCAGCCCCAAGAAGAAGAACAGCAACTCCAAGGCTTCCAGCTTCACCCCTTCCAGCACCACCCGCACCCTGCACCACCCGGAGGTCGCTTCTATTTCCCTTCCCCTTCCTCCTCCTCCTCGTCGCCTGCCACGGCTTCCTCCTCCGACTATGCCCGTCTCTCCGACCGGATGGCCGAGGCCCACGGCCACGGCCACGGCCTCCTTGCCCTCCACCACGGCCATCAGCAGCAGCACCAGCGGCCGAGATTCGGCGGAGGGCTGAGCGGCGCTGGTGAGATCGTGGAGGTCCAGGGGGGCCACATTGTGCGCTCCACCGGGCGCAAGGACCGCCACAGCAAAGTGTGCACTGCCAAGGGACCCCGAGACCGCCGCGTCCGCCTCTCCGCCCACACCGCCATCCAGTTCTACGACGTCCAGGACCGCCTCGGCTACGACCGCCCCAGCAAGGCCGTCGACTGGCTCATCAAGAACGCCAAGGCCGCCATCGACGAGCTGGCCGAGCTTCCCGCCTGGCACCCGTGCTCCACCTCCGCCGCCTCCGCCTCCAACCCTCCTCCCGCCTCTGATCCTCAGGAAACCCAGGCTCTCGTCGCTGCCAACCAGCCCGTCGGAGATTCTAGCAAGAAACCAATTCCAGTTGCCGAACCTGTTGCTTCTGCCGCCTTCAGCTTCGGCGGTGGCACTGGAGGTGGCAGCGGCAGTGCTAGTTTTCTCCCGCCGTCGCTCGATTCCGATGCTATCGCCGACACCATCAAATCCTTTTTCCCCATGGGCGCCGCCGCCGCCACTGCAACCGCCACCGCGCCCCCTTCGAGCCCTCCGATCGGCTTTCAGAATTACCCGCCGGACCTCTTGTCGCGCAGTAGCAGCCAGGACCTCCGCCTCTCCCTCCAATCCTTCCAAGACCCAACCTTTCACAACCCCAGAAGCAGCCACCACCACCAGCGCCACCATCCCCAAAGCCAACATCTCCACCAGAACCCCGCTCCTTCCGTCCAGCAGGCCCTTTTCTCCGGCTCCGCCCATTTGGCCTTCGACACGGCCTCCGCCGGCTGGTCCGAGCAGAGCCACAGGATGTTTCCGTGGAATGTCGCGGAGACAGGAGGCGGCGGCGGCGGGTACGTGTTCCATGTGCCGCCGCCGCAGGCTGTGCCGCCGCACCCGGTGCTCGGCCAAAGCCACTTTTTTACTCAGAGGGGACCCCTTCAGTCCAGTAACTCGCCCGCCATTCGTGCTTGGGCGGATCCCATTGTTTCGGCAACCGACCAGCAGCTGCACCCTGCGCTCCATCCCTCGCTTTCGTCTATTGGATTCGCATCCGGTGCTGGCTTCTCGGGGTTCCGCATTCCGGCACGGATACAGGGCGAAGAGGAGCATGACGGCATCTCCAACAAGCCGCCCTCTGCTTCCTCTGCTTCTCACCATTGATGGAGCGGAAGATGAGAACTGACAACAACCAATATCCACCTACCCTGGTAATTCACACTCATTCTCTTGGACTTCTCCATTTGCTCGTGTCATTCGCATTTACCCTGAAAAGGGTTTTCACCTTTTTCCGTGGGATTGCTTGGTTTTTGTCGAGGTAGGTGATGTGAAGGAAGCAACACTTCTGCTGGTATGCATGAAGTCATTTCATTTGATTCTCTGGTTGGTCGGTTCCTCTCTTCTCTCTTTCTCTTGGTTTTCTTCAAATGGGCTCCGGTAGCCCTTTCTTTGTTTGCCATGGTTAGTCTTGGTTCTGTTGTAGTTGGAGTAGTTTGTTAAATTTGCATCATGTTGCTGTTGATGTTGTTGTTGTTATTGCTACCGCTGCTGTTTTGTGATGTCTTACCCTTTTCGCTGTCGTCAAAAGGGAGAGGTCTTTGGATTACGGTCACCTGGAAATGCCTCCAGAGAGTGGTTCTGTTGTGAGTTGTGGAGAAGAAACTGCTGAGCTATTGACATGGAAGCCATATGCTGCTTTCACTTTGATTGGAAATGAATGGTCCTTTTCCCACTTCCTTGGTTATATGTGTTTATTATGTGTTAAATTGAGGAGCCATGGCACTGCTGATGCTTCAAACTTCCTCAGACGACCATAAAAGATGGATTTAATATGCACTTTCATGATTGCACATCCCCATCCCCTTTGAAGATGCTGAGGTTAGGTCTCTTTCCCTCCACAGTGGTTGCTGCTTTCATTTCCCAGCCACTTTTATTTTACTGCTCACAAGCCAAACTTCCAGTCCAATAGCGGAAGAAAGATATGAAAAAAGAAGCCAGAAAAATTACCAGTTACTTGCGGCCCTTTCCTTCTCACCGTTCAAACATTGTTTTCCGGAGATCTTCTTTTACGATTTGGAGTCTGTTTTCCCATATGATAGATGCCTTGATTACATTATTTTTCTGTGGATTGGCTTCCACTATGTCTCTCTCGTCTGTACTACCTGGCTCTTTGGAACTCTGCTTTTGGCCAGGGAACCTTATTGGGGACTACCCTTTGGATGGCATCAGCATCAGGTCTTCGGAGAAAATCCTTTTGCCTTTGTTTCCTGTGGATTCCATAGAACAAGCTCAAACCCAGGTGCATATTCCGACAATAATGCTTCTCAATTTTTAAGCATGAAAAGGAAACTGCCAACCTAACAATAGCCTCTATAATTGCTAGTTCTTACGGTGCGTATATCTCTAGCATTAAATTATTCAATTTTATATTCCTTAGGGGGGATTATGATGTGAAGTGGCCTAAAAGTGATCTGAAAGTACCTCCTTATTCTTTCATCCTAGCATAAAAGGAAAAGCAGAACTTTGGTCTGTGCTTGTTGTCTGCCTGAAAAATAAAGGGAAAGTAACCACTTTGAACGGGACAGGGCCCTTTAAAAGCTAACCATGATCTAGCTAGCACAGACCCATACAGGTCCTCGTGCACAAACATCAAGAAACCTCATCCCCTCATTTTGCTGGTTTGCAGGAACGAGCCACGCAAGGAGAATCATCGAGTTCGGGCATTTAATAATATTTTGTTCCAGGGATTCACTTTCCACTAAATGTCGAGCCTTTGAACTTGGCAAGGCCAATTGGTTGTCTTTTTGGCAGCATCACGTGGTCTCCATTCTCCATAAAATCTATGATTGGATTGATTTGACCGAGAGGACTACTGCACACACCCCTTGGCATATCGCAGGTGAGAGCCAAACTAGGTTTTGGTGCAGCATGGATCCTCTGCGGTACATGCTTTGGTAGCTATTATGTTACAAATTTCGAAAGCGAAAAGCTCTTACTCATCTTCATTGAGAGCCTTCCATCCTTGAGATGGATGATACGGTAGACATTCGAGCATGCAAAGCTCGTTATGGTGTAAAAGATGTGCACTGTAGATCATCTGGAATCATCCTATTTGGGGATAAAATGATTCATGAAGAGTGTTATGCCCATTTTTATCCTTGATGATCTGTAAAAACCGGGTCAGAATATACCAAGGCCTCCAGGCAATCACCTCATCAAGCGGATATGTGGAATGATGTCCAATGGTGAATCATGCTAGAGTAGCAGAATTCACATATGCTGTTGGACTTCATTCCATGCCCCATGGACTCCAATATGCACCATCTATTGCGAGATAAGCTCCTCTTTGAGGAACTTCAAATAGGCTCCAGACCAAGCTAGGCAGACAAGACCCTGCCTCACAGCTGTAATAAGCTTGCACTTCAATCTAGCAAAAACCAAGATTTTTCTTTTATTAGTATCGTAATGATGATTTTTAATTTCTATATAGGTTCAAAATAATTCGCTTTTTCATATTTGTCAGCATCTGTTCTAGTAATTTCCTTTGAAGCATAAAACTAATTGAGAAATTGCAAAAAAAAAAAAAAAAAGTAATAGTGAATTACTCGGTGGATTATTTCCACTAGCTATGAAGACCCAAGAAAGGAAGTTGTCACGACGCACGAGGGGTCGCCTCGTGGGTGGCTTTGTCTACTTTTGCGGCCGTTGACACCCAGGATGAGATGGCTCCAGCTCATGCACGGCACAACTGCACTTCCAAATGATTGAAAACAGGAAAGCATCCTTAGGGAGGTATACAAAGGTTATGTATGGGTGAACGAATTTTAAAGAAAGTTTTGCAGCTCTTCCACGGCGTGCAGCGTTTGAACCAATTAAACGGATGCCATCATGCCAATTAGGTAGATGGTGTTTGTATTTTAATAAATTCCACCATATGATCTAAGGTTTGCGCATGACCTTTAGATGTTGTGGCCAGAAGAATACTCAAGACATCAATATATGAATGCCGTTAGTTAATGTACCACATGCAGACGAATCCCGTATCTTTGTCCCAAGCAACAAAAAAACACACAAGAAAAACCAATGACCCATTAAGGATTGTATAGAGACTAGTTTAAAGAGTTTTTGTTCAATAACAGCCAAGGCCAACAAAGGGCATGTCGAGTCCCCATCAGCCAGGCGGTCATGACAATCTTATTGAAAGAACACAGCAGGAACAAACGGCCCACTGACAGCCAACCTACTATGTTTCTTCACATGAAAGCACATGCATATATACGCTCAACAATTTTCACAACTTCAACGGCGAATGGCCAATTTTATTCTGCATAATGAATGGTAAAGAAAAGAAAAAGAACCAGAAAACCGACAGAAAATTATCACTTCATTGTTTTGAGATACTTCATCTTGGCCCATAATCTCCAGCCTGACTCAGCCGGTAATTTCACTTGTTTGTGAAGGAAGCTGCTGCTCCTGCTTCATCTTTGCGTTCTTGGTTTTCTGATGAGAAGTTGCTGCCTTGGCATTTTGCTCTCGGTTAACTAGTTTATCACCATTTGACAGAGATGATCTCTTTGTAGAGCCTTTCCCATCAGCAGCTGCAGGTTTAACTGATTCTGATACTTTCTGGGCTGATGGATTTGCATCGTTGCCAACTTTGCTTGTTGCCTTGGTCTGTGCTTTCTTGGGGATCGCAGAATGAGTGGGCAGTCTGGTTTCCCATGGACGTGCTGCAATCCACCGATCCATCCAGCTCCACCCCCAATTACCTTTCCCACATTCATAAACAAACGGCCCCTGGTTCAAGCCAGGGTTGGCCCTCCACTACAGCAAAAAAAAGAACATTGCGTGAGTCCCATTGCAAGTCCGCATTAGCTACATGCTGAAGATATGGAGCCAGTTGTTCAAAACCAGACCTGATGCGAAAATGCATATGCCAAGGCTCGTTCACGCTTGATTGCTGCCTCTTCTCTTTGTTGTATCCTGGCAATTATTTCCTCCATCGTTTCGGAGCCTCCACACCATTCCACCTGTCGGGAAATAAAATGTCAGTTCCAGGGCTCTAAATAAAAGGAAGCAAGTTTAATTTGTTGATTCCTGACTTAACCATGTGGATATGTGCCCAAACAGTGCAAATTGATAAAATTTCATAACATAGTGCAAGAGACGAGAGGTCTTAAATGTTCTGGTTCTATAATTAGTGCCCAGTTTTCTATCTCTAGCCCTACATTGAAGACTAGAAGAGGTGACTTGTATTTACCGAAAGCAGTACTGTTAAGATTATTGACATGTGAAACCAACTCAATGAGCAAGCAGCTAGAATAAAACAATCTTCAGCACATAACCCTTAGGCCGGTCATCTAACGTGAAAGCTCTTTATCAGTGTTATATTGTCTTCTATCGTAAAGACAACTCAGAAGGAAAAGCAGACAAAATAACAATATCTAAAACCAGTAAACGATGAAAAAAGCTGCAGCATTCATCACCAAAACCAAAGTCAACTGAGATCCCAACCATGTTCACAAAGCCACTATTGTCATACTGCATGCAGTAAGCCATGATTAAGTTTTTGCAATTTTACCTCAAATTCTAATAGAATAGGATGAGCCAAACATGTAAAAAGTAAATAAGACGATGGACATCACTTACCTCTAAGTCATGAAGCTTAGCCTCTAGTTTTAATTGATTGTCTTGTTTCTTCTGCCTCATGCGGCCTTCAGTTACCATGCAAATACGACGTGCTCTAATTTGTGCTTGTATTTTGCCCCAAGATTGGAGATAACTCAAAGTGGTCGATGCCTGGTGCTTAACAGAATGGCCTTGGGCAAGGACTTGCAGTCTTTGTACTCCTTTCAACGAACGAAACTTTTTCCTAGCCTGCATACATATTTCCACAGATCAACATGGAAGTCGCACGCTGTGCCAGATGAATGCAATTTCATGACAAAGAATCGGTATTTGCATATGAAATAGATTAGTAGTATATACAAAAGCCAATTAACAAAAGTCAAAGAGAAAAAAGTCTTTATTAATACTGTCACTCAATACATAATTGGAGGTGGGGCCTTGGGAAGGAGAAAGAAAAGGACATCAGACATTACCATATAAAGCTACCAAGCAGTAGATACCATAATGTCCCCTTCCCTAAGAGTTGGCTATTGCAAAATTGTGAAAATTGAATATGATAATAATTCATTGCAAATGCTTAAGTCTCCACATGTCACAATGAGGTTTCTGAAGATCAGACCAACAAAAGTTGCACTTTGAGGAACTGAAAAGATGCCATGCTTCAATGCAACAGATCCACCAACAATAGGCAAGCTGCATAATATATGTTACAATTCATGGATCGGTGGCATGTCCCATTAATGGACCATCAATAGAGAACTTGCCAGAAAAATAAAAGAGATGATGGTATGAATCTTGATAAGGACTTCTGGAAATTATTATGTAGACTGGATACAGCATAAGGGGAAAGAATTGATAACAGCAGCGGCAACCAATCATATGGTGCTTTCTCAAGTTAAAGAAAAACTCAATATTGATACTAGCTATCAGAATATATCGAAGTATCAGCTATTAAGTGTTATGCCGCCGTCACTGGTAAGGTAATGGGGCCAGACAACCACTTCAACAGCATGAGATTCCATAGAATGCATAGGTTTGGCAGTTAAGCAACACATTATTGTGCTTCTTGCTTTTCAAGGAGATGAGAGTATCTCCAGCTGACATGTAGAAGTCAGTAGTGAAGAGTTGATTACAACATTCACTAGCTAAATAACGTGATTGGAGTCTAAGAGTGAGGTGGACAAGGACAGGAAAACAAATGATTGTACCATGGCAATACCAATGAAAGTACAAGAAAATCATGAAATTAGTTAATCTGGGAAAATTCAAATGGGTTGTTAGATGAATGGCATAGTCTGGTATTTTGTACTTGCTGGACAACTATGATATTTTGTAATGGCAAAGGGTTTGGATCTGGCAATGAGTGGCGGTTGGATGTCATGACACTTGATATAAAATTCTGGCGCCTCTCATCCATACATCCACATATCTCTCTCCATTTTTTCTTAAATATAAATACCAGCAGACACATAGCTTTTATAATATTGCTTCAATAATTATTTGCCTGCAAATATGTGAAGTGCTTCTCCATTAGTGATGATTCTCGATGATCAAGCTTTCTAATGGATGAGCCCACCACAGGCATCCATCAAATGCTCTGTCATCTTGATTAAAGCATACGCATGGCACATGCCAAAATAGCAGTCTCTTTAAGGCAAATCCACTCATATTCATGTCAACATAGCTTGATACATTTCCCTTAGCGCTGACACGAGAGGTATATGTGATCCCTTTTTCACTTCCCAATCCCTTTTTCACAGACCGAAAAAACAAAAACTCTATACCTAAGCAACCTGTCCCCACTTACCTCTTTTTGATAATTTACAGCACTACCTGCTGCATAAATAGGCATGAAGTTGGTAATACAGTTTAAAATGTTTTCATCAAACAACTTACATATAACATTTGATTGCATGGACACAATAGAAAAACAATTAACATAAAAATTATGCTCCACAATGAATTGAAAAAAGAATCATTTCAAATTGACTGACACTGAACTATACATATAATCTAAAAGGAAAACATTAATAAAACAAACACACGGATGGACATATTGATAAAAGGTATTCATATATACCCTGAAGCCTCGAAATGCAGTTTGAATCCGAATGGCTGCTAAGTCCTCAATACTCATGTTCCCACCAGAAGCACCATTATATAATTTATGGGACTTTCTGTGAGATTGATTTCTCCACTTGAACCCATTTGATTGTTGACTAGAAGTGCTCTGTTCCGAGGCACCATATGCATGAAACATGAATAAGTTGACATGCAAGAAATAATTGCTGATTGAAGTAAATCAATAGAAAGTGAATTTTACAGAACCAAAACATCAGTGTCAACCAGTTCATCTGACAACAGCAATTTAAAAACCATCCTCCATAAACATACTGGCTGTACAACAAGCCATATGGCATTTTGACTAGATAAAGGAATAAGTACAATTGAGCAATTGTTTGTTTAGTGGGATTATTTCTTGCCCTTCTTACTGAGCCTCATCCTTTAGGGGGAATGATTGGTAATTGTAGCCAACAGGGACAGATTAGTTGTAAAAGATAACATTCTTATGTCATGTTCTTTCTTTCTTTTTCACTCACTAGTGTATAAGGGCTTCTAGTTTTCACACAAAAATGAAGTTAACAAACTTATTTCATTTTTCCTCATAACATCTTCCTAATCCTTGCAGCTAGCTCAAGTTTAATGATTCTATATCATAGATTCAACTTTCCAGCTTATCCTTTCTTCTTTTCCGTTAAAAGATGAAATCCTCCTTGATTGTTTCTATAAATCATGAATGATAAATGATATTCAACCTTTTTATTTTGATGAAAAAACTTACAAAGCAACAGCACATCCCTGATGGATCTCGGATTCTGAATTAGCTTATTTTCAGTTTGTTGAGATAGATTCAATACCCTGTTAGTGTAATTCTTAAAAATTTATTTTTTGAAATGTTGATGGTAAACTTTACCAAGTCTCTTACAATTGCCCTATGGTCTATGAGCCACACCTTTAACCTAGTTCAGAACAGCAACAGTTCATCCCCACTCCACAACCAATCAATCTTTGAATGTTTCCATTAAGCAACAAAGACAAGATAAAGTTGCAAACCTGAGACCCTTCGAACATAATTTAAGTGTTTTTCATGTCAAGTGCTCTATCCCTTGCCTACCAAAGAATGGTGCAACATATTTAATATCCTATAAGAGGAGACTGGATGATAGCTTGCACCATATGCTTTTGCACTATGTATTCACCTTTACAGGTTTTAAAACCAAACCATAACAGGATGGAGTGAAAATGTACAGAAAAAATCAGGTACATACAATTAGATTCTCTAAATGATACTGAAACTATATCTGATTACATGTTACATGCATGATAACAAGTCGATTAGAGTTTTAGTCATTTTCAAATTTACTAAGCACTACTCCATCTTATTGACACCACGTCAAATCTGCAGTCGTCTATCTAGGCACAAAAGCATTTAAATGCCACTAACTTATGTACCTAGATTATGAAGATATCCATTGGGCCAAAACCAATGCCATAGAGTATGATCCTTGTAGGATTCATGACTGCATCTCTCCTTGGCACATCCAATTCTCTCATTAGTTAAGCTTAACTTATGATCACCAGGTTGCATTATCAACAATAGTTCTACCAAAGCAAAAACATAAATTAGATGTTCAACTTTTGAGTCAATTATTATATGCTGTTTTTCAAGTTTCCATCAATGTTTATATCTAGCAATGAACTATTGCTAGGATTACTTCATATGTTCCAGACATTACCAAATACAGTTCCACCAAAGTAAAACATTATTAAACATTCAACTTTCAAATCAATTATTATATGCTGTTTTTCATGTTTCCATATAAGTTGGTATTTAGCACTTCACTATTGCTGAGAGTAAGGCTCACTGTCCCGGTACTGGGCCATAAGGCTTGGTGCTGGTGCCAACTTGTTAGTGTATCGGTATAAGGCCTACTTGATGTATCGAGTGTTGATACGCCCCCAATACCGCATACTGGTACTGAATCGGTATGGTACCCCCTACCACCTAGTTCGGTACCGTTTGGCTAAGAGTATTTCATATTTTCCTAGACATTCCAATTTTCTAGGATATTCTGAGGATCTCTATTCACTCCACCATATAGCTGCATCTCTACTCATTCAAGCTAGATAAAGTAAGAGCATAATCAAAAAAAGAAGCAGATAACCAGTCAAATAAGTTAATGAGCTACCTTTACTTGCTTTGACTGATCTTTCTTTGTTTTCTTCCTGCTGATAATTGTTTTAAACCAATCTCCAGAACCCATTCTCCTTATTTTTTTGCAATTTACTTAGTGGTTATGACATCAAACATGAAACCTGGCAAAAAAACTTATGTTAATGTAACCTTGATAACAAATGATAAATGCATCATCATGCAAACATGCCGTATAGCCATATTGTGGTAGAATGTGGAGAAAGGGTAAGAGGCAAAAGTATGCTAGATATATAATTGATAGTGCGATATGTCCAGCTAAAATGATAAATAAACAAGGGATATGGGATATATGGCATGTAGATTTAATAACCAACAGGTTCCTAAGATAGTGAACTCCTGGTGAAATATTGTTGGAATTACAGATTAGCTAGTATGGTGTTGTTCCAAATTGCTTATTTAACTCCAAGAAATTTGAACAAGCATGGACGAAAATAAGTATTAAGTATGACTCTTCAATACAATGAGGCTATTTAGTCCATAAAACCTTTTATGATGGCAAAAAAGGAATACAGACTGAAAAAATAATTTCACAAAAGGATACAACCTAAAGATGTAGTACCTTAGTTACCCTAGTAATTAAACAATGTTGGCATCTCCTTACCAAATAGAAGCACAAGAATACAAAACTCAGTGCACACAACCTGTAAAACAAACTGTCAGAACCAGAATACCGGAGTCTTGATGAATAGCTTACATATCCACAAGAGTACATCATCCAGCGCACAAAACCTGTAAAAACGAACTCAGATCTAGAATACCCTAGTCTTGATCCATAGCTACAATTTGAAATCCACAAACCCTACTTAGGATTTGGCTCTAACAACAATCATCAACAATCTGCTGCACAACTCAAATCCTAGCTAGTGTTTTAATATTCATATGATTGAAGATTCATAGGTACAGGACATTAGAATGTGTAAACATCCATCAATACTTCCAAGTGCCAAATATATCAGTTAATGACATTCCTTTCAATTATTCATGAATTTATTAAAGCCTGTTGATCCATTAAGTGGAACCACGTTTATTTTTAACCAAATTAAACAGCTACTGAATAACGACAAGCACAAAACATGCTTAATTGCCAAAACTTCAGACAGAACAATTATAATTCATTTCACAGGAAGAAATGTCACGGTACGACCAAATTATGAAACACATGGACTAACAATCTCCGACAAACTAAGATGCCATTTCCAGCACCAAAGTAATTTCGTCAAAAGTCTAACAAGTCTATAGTCTACAAGCAAACCATGAAGCGTGAAGTCTGAATGGAAAGCATATCATGGCTGAGTACACAAAACGGTCAACCAAATACTACAAACCATACAGACAAGAATCGTCACTAAATTATACCAAACACCAAGCCCATGAAAACATGAGACTAATCCAACCTCTCATTCGAAGCACATAAAAACAAACCCATGACTCCTACATCATGAATCCTCACTAACCTCCGTCAAAAACGCTCTGGGGAAAATCTACAAACAGATCGTGCGCATCGACTCCACTGTACAATAAGAAAGGAAAGCGGCGATACCACCCAAGGTAAAGGCCTCTAAAGATAGAGAAAAAGAGGCTAATGGTGGTGTGGGACTTTCGGAGGAGGAGAAGTCGATGTATAAGAAGATAGAAGCCACCCAAAGGAAGCAATGTAGATTATTTGTCAGAAAGAAAGGTGCGGGTGGAGGCGATATAATATCTATTGCCATGGCCCAGCTCCGATGCCTTTCTCTATTAGCCTTCTTATTTTTCGCCTTATCTTTGAGCCCCTGGGCTCGGTTTCACTCGGTCTCTTTTATCCTTTTTTTTTTTTTCCCCCCTCTCCTCAATAGGATCAAAAGGTGGAAAGAAGCTCTTAATTCGAGTACAGCAGTCGCCCCTCCCATGATTGATGGGAAGGATGGTGGTTGCCGGGTTCCGACCCCAACAGCGGATACAGCGACCGGAGAACTACCAGAAAGGATTTTAAATGTCCGATGCCGCTCCCATGGGCCCGCGTGGCCTGTTTTTAATGGCTTACAAGACAATCGAAAATGATCCTGCCACGATAATTTCATCTGTTGATGTGAAATAAAGACATGCTCGTTTGGATTAGGGGGATACAGCCAAAGTCTTGACGAGAATAACAAAAACATTGGATGGTCCTCTTAATAAAGACGCTTGTAGGGTCTATTTTGTCCTAAGTAGAACATAGATGTACACTTGATGCTGGTTGAGTGTGATCAGTTGTGGATCTCCTGTTTCCACAAAAAGTAACGCATAGACCTTACATAAAAGAAGTTACATAAATAACGTGCAACTCCATTGTTCACCCCGTTACATACGGACAACCTGCAATATGTTAGACATGGACCGTTAATGAAAAGGTAAATCATACATCACTTACATTACTTTTCATTGAGCTTTATGTTTACCTAGCACAACTCATCCACACAAAAAATAAGTGAGTGTTGCGGCCAATCGCCTCGTCGTCCGATCGCCGGAGAGCGTGCACCTGCAAAAGGAAGTCCGCACTGACCGGAGACGGCTCCGACGGGGACCCTCCGACGGTCAAGTCAGAGAGGTGACTGGGCAACAGTGAAATGCAGACGGAGAGCTCTGAGAAAGAGAGAGAGGGAGAGAGGAGCGAGCCTGCGTATGTGGGAGAGACGAGCGGATCGATCCCTTGCACTGTTGCCTTCCCCCATTTTATATAGTGGAGCACGGTATGGCGCCGTCATTAATGGCGCGGACAAGTGAGGAACTGTCAACTCACTGTGGACTGTCAGGGTCGCCGTGAAAACGTCATGTCGCCGTGTGGCCATCTAATCACCAGGGTTGACCACGCTCTTGGCGGGACAATGCCCCTAGGTAACCGCGCCGCATGCGGCTGTCAGGACGGACAAGCTCTGGCGGCTGTACGGCGATCGGAGGAGTCGACCGACCCTAGGTCGGTGGCCAGCTGAGTGGCGTCGGGGCCCTCCGTTGGTCGGCGAGTGAGTCGGCCATCAGACTTCCTGGTCGGTCGGCCGGTCGGTCAGTCGGTCGGGGTCGGCCAGTTGGTCGGTCGGCCGTCGGAGTCGTCCGTCGGGATCGGCCAGTCGGAGTCGTCCGTCAGGGTCGGCCAGTCGGTCGGTCGGCCGTCGGAGTCGGCCGTCGGGGTCGGCCAGTCGGAGTCGTCCGTCGGGGTCGGCCAGTCGGAGTCGTCCGTCGAGGTCGGCCAGTCGGAGTCGTCCGTCGGGGTCGGCCAGTCGGTCGGTCGGCCGTCGGAGTCGGCCAGTCGGTCGGTCGGCCAGTCGGAGTCGGCCGTCGGGGTCGGCCGTCGGGGTCGGCCAGTCGGAGTCGTCCGTCGGGGTCGGCCGTCGGGGTCGGCCAGTCGGAGTCGTCCGTCGGGGTCGGCCAGTCGGCCCCTTCGACCGTAAGTCGGTCGGTGGGGATTCCCCAACAGTTGCCCCCCTCCACTCCTGAGCCCGATGTCGTGTTGGCTCGCGTGAACACGTGGGCGACGGCTTCGGACGAAAGGAGTGGTGTTCCGTCTTTTCCTGCCCCGACTCTGGCGATCACATCAACGAACGATCCAATATCGGTCGTCCCGACTGTAGGTCGAGCATGCACGTCGGGTCGGAGGTCGGGCAACCTCCGAACGTTGCTCGTCGACACGATCATTCTGCAGAATCTGATAGTCGAGTAGCATCCGACGTATTCGGATAGGATGACGATGGCAAGTCGAATATCCATTGTCCAGCCCTTGATCGGACGTATGCGTCGGGATGTATGATAAATGGTGGCAAGCTGAATATCCTTCGATCGGTCGTGACCAGATCGGTATGTCGCGAATGCGACTGCGGTCGTCTTGGCATTTTGCCTTTCTTAGTCGAAGCTAAGTCGGCAAGTTAGCCAGCCGCATTAGTCGAAGCCCTTTGCCTTCAGAGGTCGAGGCCGTCGGTTCGGCGATCGGTGATCGAGCCGTTGATTCGGCGATCGACGATCGGCCGTGTTGGTCGGAGCCTTTTGCCATCAGAGGTCGAGGCCGTTGGTTCGGCGATCGGTGATCGAGCCGTTGATTCGGCGATCGACGATCGGCCGTGTTGGTCGGAGCCTTTTGCCTTCAGAGGCCGAGGCCGTCGGTTCGGCGATCGACGATCGAGCCGTTGATTCGGCGATCGACGATCGACCGTGTTGGTCGGAGCCTTTTGCCTTCAGAGGTCGAGGCCGTCGATTTCGACGATCGATGATCGAGCCGTTGATTCGGCGATCGACGATCGGCCATGTTGGTCGGAGCCTTTTGCCTTCAAAGGCTGAGGCCGTCGGTTCGGCGATCGGTGATCGAGCCGTTGATTCGGCGATCGACGATCGGCCGTGTTGGTCGGAGCCTTTTGCCTTCAGAGGCCGAGGCCGTCGGTTCGGCGATCGGTGATCGAGCCGTTGATTCGGCGATCGACGATCGGCCGTGTTGGTCGGAGCCTTTTGCCTTCAGAGGCCGAGGCCGTCGGTTCGGCGATCGGTGATCGAGCCGTTGATTCGGCGATCGACGATCGGCCATGTCGGTCGGAGCCTTTTGCCTTCAGAGGCCGAGGCCGTCGGTTCGGCGATCGGTGATCGAGCCGTTGATTCGGCGATCGACGATCGGCCGTGTCGGTCGGAGCCTTTTGCCTTCAGAGGCCGAGGCCGTCGGTTCGGCGATCGATGATCGAGCCGTTGATTCGGCGATCGACGATCGGCCATGTCGGTCGGAGCCTTTTGCCTTCAGAGGCCGAGGCCGTCGGTTCGGCGATCGATGATCGAGCCGTTGATTCGGCGATCGACGATCGGCCGTGTCGGTCGGAGCCTTTTGCCTTCAGAGGCCGAGGCCGTCGGTTCGGCGATCGGTGATCGAGCCGTTGATTCGACGATCGATGATCGGCCATGTTGGTCGAGGCCTTTTGCCTTCAGAGGCCGAGGCCGTCGGTTCGGCGATCGGTGATCGAGCCGTTGATTCGGCGATCGACGATCGGCCGTGTTGGTCGAGGCCTTTTGCCTTCAGAGGCCGAGGCCGTCGGTTCGGCGATCGGTGATCGAGCCGTTGATTCGGCGATCGACGATCGGCCGTGTTGGTCGAGGCCTTTTGCTTTCAGAGGCCGAGGCCGTCGGTTCGGCGATCGGTGATCGAGCCGTTGATTCGGCGATCGACGATCGGCCGTGTTGGTCGAGGCCTTTTGCTTTCAGAGGCCGAGGCCGTCGGTTCGGCGATCGGTGATCGAGCCGTTGATTCGGCGATCGACGATCGGCCGTGTTGGTCGAGGCCTTTTGCCTTCAGAGGCCGAGGCCGTCGGTTCGGCGATCGGTGATCGAGCCGTTGATTCGGCGATCGACGATCGACCGTGTTGGTCGAGGCCTTTTGCCTTCAGAGGCCGAGGCCGTCGTAGATTCTCCGCTCCTTCGATCTCTATCGGGATCTGCGCACGAGGAGCGGAGAGAGGGGTGTAGGAGTCATATCTGCGATGCGTCGGTCTCGGACTCCATCGTCAGGGTGACTTTTGGATTCGTCGGGGTGGCGAGACCCGACTATCGGTCGGGAGCCTGCTTGGTTCGGCGGGTTCCCGACCTTTTCTCCGCTTCTCCTTCGGGCCTCTGGGTTCGGCCAAACGTCGATCGGATGCCCCTTCATCCGCGCGCATATACTTATATGCGCGCTCCAGTAGCTCGGCGTATGTCCGGGGGAGGGTCTTGTCCAAAGAGTAAGTAAATCGGGACGACCTCAGGCCCCGCTTCATGGCTGAAACAGCCATGTCTTCGTTGAGGTCCCGGACCTCGAGCGTGGCCGCGTTGAATCGCGCCACGAAGTATCGGAGCGTCTCGTTTTCCCCCTGCTTGAGGGAGAAAAGGCTGTCCGTCGTTCGCGGCGGCTTTCGGCTAGTGCGAAAATGGGCTACGAACGAGTGCTCGAGCTGTCCGAAGGAGTGGATACTTCCCGATCGGAGACCGGAGTACCAGGCCCTGGCAGCCTTGCGGAGCGTGGCGGGGAAGCCGATGCAAAAAAGGGCATCGGTTGCCCATTGGATCATCATGAGAGCTTTATAGCTCTCGAGGTGGTCGACTGGGTCGGTGGAGCCGTCGTATGGCTCCACGTTCGGCATTTTGAACCGATTGGGAATCGGCTCGTCGAGGATCAGTCGGGAGAGAGGTTGGGCGGTCTGGAAGTCGACGTCGTTCGAAGACTTCTGGCCGTCCATCTGCAACTGGGCGAGTCGGCGGTCGATTTCCTCAAACCATCGCTCGTAGTCGTCCGCTCGTCGATGCTGGGAGACCCCAGGAGTGGAGTCTCCGGAAGATTCTGAAAGGGAGGCCGACGGTGTGCGCGATCGTTTCTCCTTCCTTGCCCGTTCCAACGGGGAAGGAGAGGGCCGCTGGGACCGTCGGTCGTCGCGCCATGGTCGTCCCTCCTCTTCTCCGTGGGAGCGCTGCTGAGGGCGCTCGCATGGAGGCGACAGGGATCGGCGCGGTCGTCGGCGGCTGCTCCTGGAAGGCATAGGTCGGGCCGCCGGTTGCTGCTGGAGGCTTTTGACTGCGTCGGTCAGTACGGTCATCTGCCGTACGATGGCCGCAATCTGGGTCTCCGTGGTCACTGCAGGGCATGGAGAGCTAGGCTCCGCCGTCGGCGGTGGTGGAGAGGCCTCTTCCCGACGGGAAGAGCGCCTGGCCGACCCAGTGACTCTCGATCGTTGAGCTCTTGTCTTTGTCATGTTGTCCCCTACCTGGCGCGCCAATCTGTTGCGGCCAATCGCCTCGTCGTCCGATCGTCGGGGAGCGTGCACCTACAAAAGGAAGTCCGCACTGACCGGAGGCGGCTCCGGCGGGGACCCTCCGACGGTCAAGTCAGAGAGGTGACTGGGCAACAGTGAAATGCAGACGGAGAGCTCTGAGAAAGAGAGAGAGGGAGAGAGGAGCGAGCCTGCGTATGTGGGAGAGACGGGCGGATCGATCTCTTGCACTGTTGCCTTCTCCCGTTTTATATAGTGGAGCACGGTATGGCGCCGTCATTAATGGCGCGGACAAGTGAGGAACTGTCAACTTACTGTGGACTGTCAGGGTCGCCGTGAAAACGTCATGTCGCCGTGTGGCCGTCTAATCACCAGGGTTGACCACGCTCTCGGCGGGACAATGCCCCTAGGTAACCGCGCCGCATGCGGCTGTCAGGACTGACAAGCTCTGGCGGCTGTACGGCGATCGGAGGAGTCGACCGACCCTAGGTCGGTGGCCAGCTGAGTGGCGTCGGGGCCCTCCGTTGGTCGGCGAGTGAGTCGGCCATCAGACTTCCTGGTCGGTCGGCCAGTCGGTCGGGGTCGGCCAGTCGGCCGGTCGGTCAGTCGGTCGGGGTCGGCCAGTTGGTCGGTCGGCCGTCGGAGTCGTCCGTCGGGGTCGGCCAGTCGGAGTCACCCGTCGGGGTCGGCCAGTCGGTCGGTCGGCCGTCGGAGTCATCCGTCGGGGTCGGCCAGTCGGAGTCGTCCGTCGGGGTCGGCCAGTCGGTCGGTCGGCCGTCGGAGTCGGCCAGTCGGTCGGTCGGCCAGTCGGAGTCGGCCGTCGGGGTCGGCCAGTCGGAGTCGGCCGTCGGGGTCGGCCAGTCGGCCCCTTCGACCGTAAGTCGATCGGTGGGGATTTCCCAACAGTGAGTAAATAAAATAGAGGAATAGAGATGATATTAATGACAAAAGTTACTTCTTCTTAAAACTACTTAGAAAAATCTAATTCCTGCCAGCTTTGCAGCTGGTGTTATATTCAGGCAAAAACAAGTTATGCTGGGTGAGAAATGTGACGCGGCTTAGAGAGGCAGGAGGTGAAAGAGGTCATACTGTTGCCCAGGAGATTCTAGCGAGCGTGCGACAAAAGTGGGTCCATATGAAATGTGCAAAAAGGTTCAATCACTAAGAAAAATCTACTTCCAGCAACTTTCACGGGTAGTGTTATATGCAAGCAAAAACAAGTTATGTTAGGTGAGAAATGATCCTATGCTACTCTGGCCCGATATATTGGTGGATCTCATATGACACGAGTTAATAAATATTGCAAACAAAATTTTGATATCTTACAATCTTTAAAAGCAGGCCCTTCATATCAAATGTGCAAAAAGCTTCGATCACTTTGTGATTCTAAAATTAAAAAAGTCTTTCAAATATTTTATTTGATAGTCTAATTAATGAAGGCCTGTACAGATAACAATATTTTTCAGAAGAAAAAGGACAATATTATTATAAAGGCCGCAGATATCATTATAGAACATAAAAAAGTAGCTAGTTGAATAGGTAAATTGATTTGAAACTTGCACGATATCACTACCTTTAAAATAATAATGTTATTTGATAGCCTAATTAATCAAATCTTATATAAATAATAATATTTTTTAGAAGAAAAAGAGCAATATTATTATAAAGACCACAGGTATCACTATGGATCATAAAAAAAGGTAGGAAGTTGAATAGGTAAACTGGTTTGAAACTCGCACGATATCACTAGCTTTAAAATAATAATGATAAAATTATTGTAATAAGAATGAGAAATATAAATTAAAAAAAAAAAAAATCTCAATGAGACTTGAACCCATGGCCTATGGCTCCTAGGACCAACACTCAAACAAGCTCGTAAGACTTATAAAGTTGCATTTGGTGTATCATCGGATAATCTTAAAAAATAACGTAGATTAAATTGTCATTATTAAATTATCAATAATATTGATTATTGTATTTAGTACATGCAGATAATATTACAGTAAAATTACTAAGAATCTTGATTGACATATTTGGTATGATAATTAGATTATTGATAATGTAAAATTAAATATTCAAAATACTCTCAGTAATTTTATCCTGATGTTTTTCTTTCTTCCTGATGAGCGATAGTGATGTTGGTGTGGTGGTGGTGGTGAACCACAAACACGAGAGGGAGTGGGTGTGCACAGAGGAGCTGCGGGTTGCGTTGAGGGAGGGTAGGGCAGATGTATGCAAAGGAGCTGTGGGGGTGATGGGGATGAGCGTGGAGGAACCACGGAGAGGGGAAATGGTGGGAGATGAGAGTGGAGGAGCCGCATGCTGGAGGCACATGCGGAGGAGCCACGGGTAGTGTCGGTGGAGAGGATAGATTGGACAACGAATTTTGTATAATTTTTTTAAAAAATAGTTTTCTCCAAAATTTATTATAATATTATTAAAAAAATAGTAATCTGGATAGCCACCTCTCTCCAAGGCTATCTAGATTGCCTTATGAAAGGCAATGTAGATTGCCAAAGTAATTTGGATTACCATCCAAAAAATATACCAAATATAGCAATTCAATGGATTTACTTTAAATTGTCGGTAATTTAGACAGATTGTCAGCTACCAAACATAACCTAACGGTTTAACCAAGCTACGGACCTCAACTAGTAGGATCTTTGGCTCGTAAGATCACCACTCTGGCAAACTAAGCCACGGTAATTTGTATCTAATCTTTAGAATAGCCGTCAGCATTGGTCACATAGCCTATATACCATTATAAAAATTTCAGTAATATCAAATTTGTAAACAAATTAATTACAAATATTTAAATAATGATTTATATCCTATTTTTGAGATTGCTATAGAATGGAAATAATGGGTCTCTATTTCAAAAATACAATATTTTTTTAGATAAAATGATTTTTTTAATCAAAACTTAATTTTTTATACTAAATTTTCCTCCCAAAATGTACCATCTTAAAGAAAAAATATTTCTAAGGAAACAGAGATTTTGATAGTAACAATGTTATCCTTCAGTTATAGTTTAATACTACATAATTTAAGCCATACAAGAGGGGTCAAATACTGGCCGTTACAATCACTATATTGGTCAATAATGATTTAGTAAAGGATCGTTACCATGAATTAATGTCATTAATAAAACCTTGCTCAAAATTGACAGTATCACTTAATTTAACACATGTATTAAATTGCTTGCAGCATTATTCGAGATACATGTGCACTAAACATGTTAGTTCGTTTCTCTCTGCACCGTAAGCATTTAAACAAATAAGTCAAAGCAATAGTCCGAGGTTAAATTATCCTTTACGGATATCTTACTCGTCTTGGCTTTGGATAACTTGGACTAGACGAGATGGTAATGATTATTATAATATTGCACACTTGATAGCCATCAAGAAAGTTGATATAATTTAGCGGCATCATTAAACAGGAAAACGGATTAGGTAGCCCCGTATGGCGCGTACAATCTCTTGTTAATTGGAGGACGAGAGGTGAAAATGAGGCTTGGGGATCCACTGTGTATCATGCAGTGCAAACAAAAATAATAATCACCATATGCGATGACGTAAACTAATTCCTATCGAATGAGTGCGAGCCATCCCATGCTTCAAATTAAGCTAGATTGGATCTATACCAATCCAGATAATAACACACGCTATCCAAACTGAGAAAGCATATTCGTCGTCTTCTTCTTCTTCCTTCTTTCTTTTCTTTTCTTTTCTTTTTTTCTTGTTATTTTTTTAAGGGAAATGGAGGAAGCAAAATGCTTCCCCTGCTTGTATTATTAAATTAATGAACTGGGTACAATAGTGCAATTTCATTAAAACAAAGGGAAACATGCTGAAACAAACTAAACTATTATGAAATGTTGAAACTTCCATGCCGAATCATCACTGTAGAGGCACAATAGAGACTAAAAAACCATTGAACTTTCCTGATTTGGCATCAATGACAATGAGCTGAGAAATTAAGAGCACAGCAACAAATCAGCTATCAAGAAAAACATAGGAACTCATCCGTTGGTAGGATGCTCCCAAGGTTGCAGTCTTATCTATAGGTTTTGATGTCCAATCTCCATCTTGGACGAGCAAATGTGGCTTCAACTGTGAAATGAATGAAGTGTTTTCTACACAGCATAGATGGTTCCCTTCTTGTTTAGGAAAAGATGTGCATTCATCTCTCTCCATATTTCCCAATAAATCATAGCAGCTAGTTGATTTTCAGCTCCATTCGCTATTATGTTTTCGTTCTTCCTCCATACTGTTCATAAGTCATGACATGCGGTTGGTTTTCCTCTTAAATTCAGCTACAATTTGGTGATCTTGTGACAACATATTCTTATTTCAAAATGTATCCTGTACTAGTTTCATTATGATGAAAATGAAGAGAAAAAATATTTTTTTTATTTTTTTCATACTTTTAAGAGTGCATACAAGGGGCCTATAAATACAGATATGTAGACTCAAATATAGTCAGGGAATAACTAGAATATGCCAAGGAATACCAAAGAATATCAAGAATATGCTAAGGCATAATATCCCTGGATCCTTATTTAGACAAATTTTTTAATTATGTTCAATCCTTCCAACACTCCCCCTCAAGATGAGCCGAAGATATCTTGAAGCCCCATCTTGTCAATCAATCTAGAAAAAGATGACCTTTGGTCAGAATATCCGCCACCTGATCAGAAGACCGAATGAAGGTAATGCAGATCTGACCCAGATTAATTTTTTCCTTGATAAAATGACGGTCAATCTCGATATGTTTGGTACGATCATGCTGTACAGGATTGCTTATAATCTCAATTGCTGCCTTGCTGTCACAATACAACCGAAGAAAAAATTTATTCAGAAGTTGTAATTCTTGAAGCAACTTCTGAAGTCAAAAAAGTTCACATATGTCTAGAGCCAGCTCTATATTCAGCTTTTGTCGATGATCGTGCCAGCACTGTCTGTTTCTTGCTTCTCTAGATAGCTAAATTATCCCCTATATATGTGCAATATCCAGAGGTAGATCGCCTATCATCCAGTGATCCAGTGCAATCTGCATCAGTAAATTTCTCTACCTGAAAGGTGTTGTGTCGCGAGAACAACAAACCACGATCAGGACATCCTTTCAAGTAGCGTAATACTCTGAAAACTCCCTCCATGTGCGATTCTCGTGGATCATGCATGTACTGACTGATGACACTGACAGCATAAGCTATGTCGGGTCTTGTATGTGAAAGATATATCAACTTTCCAACCAACCGCTGGTACCTTTCTCGATCAACAGGGGCTCCACCATCTGTCACTGTCCGATGATTTTGATTTATCGGGGTAGCAGCAGGCTTACACCCCAACATCCCAGTCTCAGAAAGTAAATCTAGTACATACTTTCATTGTGACAGAAAAATCTTTTTGGATGATCGTGCAACTTCTATGCCTAAAAAATATCTTAGTGGACCCAGGACTTTCACCTCAAATGCTTGCTTCAGTTTTTTTTTGAGTTGCTTTATTTCGTGATGGTCATCTCCTGTTATTACAATATCATCAACATAAACCAAGAGTATAGTTTTCTTTCCCTTGAAATGCCTATAGAACAGAGTATCATCTGCATTACTCTGTCTATATCCTATTTCTTTCACAGTCCGACTGAATCGATCAAACCAGGTCCAAGGAGACTGTTTAAGACCATAGAGAGAGCGCTTTAGCCTGCAGACTTTTTCAGTAGTTGCTCTGGTCTGAAATTCTGGTGGTATTTGCATGTATACTTTCTCCTGAAGATCCTCATGAAGAAATACATTCTTTACATCTAACTGATGTAATTTTCAGCCAAAATTAGCATCACATGATATCAGTATTCGAACAGAGTTCATCTTGGCTATTGGAGCAAAGATTTTATCATAATCTACCCCATATGTTTGAGTATAGTCCTTTGCTACTAGTCGAGCTATGTATCTTTCCACCTTGCCTTCTGGAGTTTGCTTTACAGTGTACACCCACTTACACCCCACGGGACGCTTACCAACTGGTAGAGTGATCAGATCCCACGTTTGATTTTTGGATAAAGCAGTCATCTCTTCTAACATTGCTTCCTTCCACTTAGGTTCTGCCATAGCCTTTTGCCAGGTACTTGGAATATAGATGGAGTTTAATGCAACTATAAAGTTTTGATAAGATAGAGATACATTCTTATATGAAACATAGTTAGGTATATCATAACGGTAACGAGTAGGAGAAATAATTGGATGAGTACGCTTCCATTTTGCAATAGCAATATTAAGATCAAAAATGAAGGGAGTAGCAGAAATAATGTTACCGTTAGAAGATTCTGATTCTGGAGAAGTGGCTTCAAACGGTAAAGGCACCTGGGCAATTGGTGAGTGCACATTGGACTCTTCAACTATTCCAATACCAGGCTCCCTCTGAACATCAGTACTATGATACTCCCTCTGAGCACCAGAATATCCAAGCGTGCATAGAGAGTCACCCGGAAGAAGTAATTCTGGTGTCCTATTATCAGATGGACGACTTTCATAATAAGCTTCAGTTTCTCGAAAAGTAACATCCATAGTGACAAGCATCCGTCGCTCAGGGGGGTAATAGCACTTGTATCCCTTTTAAGTAGCAGGATAACCAACAAAGACATATTTCAATGCTCGTGGATCTAATTTTCCTATCGTGGATCTATGATCTCGAGCAAAACAAACACACCCAAAGATCCTAGGGGTGACCACATAATCAGTAGAACCCTTCAAGCACTGTATAGGGGTCTTAAATCCGAATGTCTTTAGAGGCATACGATTAATCAAGTATGCAGCGGTCAAGACAGCCTCACCCCACAAAAACTTAGGAACTTTCATGGTAAAGAGTATGGACTGGGCTACTTCCAATAAGTGCCTATTCTTTCTTTCAGCAACTCCATTTTGAGCATGAGTATCAACACAAGTGGTCTGATGAAAAATTTTTTGAGTGTGAAGATACGTACGGAACTCTCAACTAGTATATTCGGTACCATTGTCAGAATGTAAAATTTTAATTTGAGCACCAAACTGGGTACCCACAAATTTATGAAATTTCTTAAAGCAGTTTAAAACTTTCATCTTTTCTTTTAACAAATAGACCCACGTTATTCGACTAAAATAATTATTGGTGCAAAAATCCGCCTGCATCGGAGAAATTGGATCAAGGGAGTCGCGGTCGCTGCCGGGACATGCAAAAGAAGTCTAAACTGGAGTGGGGGTTGCTCCGGCAAGACCCTCCGACGCTCAAGTCAGTTCTCTGCCTCAACAAGAATGGAGTGCTCGAACGAAAATTTTAGTAAAGTTTTTGGGATAAAAATTAGAGCTTAGAGAGTAACGTATCTGGGGCCCCCCTTTTTATAGGCGGAGCGAGCAACGGATTGATAGCGATGTTTGTAACCGCCTAGTAGTGGGCCGCTCGGGGCCAGGAGAAATTTATTATGAAGAGTAATGGGGTGGAGTCGTGGTTGTCACCATGGCTCACCACGTGGAGTCTGTTGCGGAGAGTGGAGCGGCGTCCGTTGTTGCGACTCACCAGGGAGTGGTGGAGCCGCGCAGTATCCGTCGCAGGAAGTGGAGCAGAATCGTGGCCATTACTGCGGCCTGCCGCGTGGAGCCTGTTACGGGGAGTGATGGAGCCACGCAGAATCCGTCGCAGGAGGTGGAGCAGAGTCATGGCCGTTACTGTGGCCTGTCAGGGAGTCCAGGCCTGTTGACCGAAGTTCGGTTGAAGCGCTTGCCGAAGAGAGGTAGCTATCCATCTGAAAGGAGCTCGGATGCTGCTGGCGGGCTGTCTACCGTCGGGTGCCTTGAGCGTTAATACTATAGGCGAGGGCCATTTGCTGTAGGAGTTCAGTCAGAGGCTTTCTGTAGACGAAGTCTGGCTCCCGTAGGAGTCCGGACGAAGTCTTCCTGCAGTCGGAGTCGGAGACGAAATCCGGCTCCCGTATGAGTTCGGACGAAGTCTACCTGCAATCGAAGTCGGAGGCGAAGTCCGGCTCCCGTAGGAGTCCGGATGAAGTCTTCCTGCAGCCGGAGTCGGGGGCGAAGTCCGGCTCCCGTAGGAGTCCGGATGAAGTCTTCCTGCAGCTGGAGTCGGGGATGAAGTCCGACTCCTATAGGAGTCCGGACGAAGTCTTCCTGCAGCCGGAGTCGGGGACGAAGTTCGACTCCCGTAGGAGTCCGGATGAAGTCTTCCTGCAGCCGGAGTCGGGGATGAAGTCCGGCTCCCGTAGGAGTCCGGACGAAGTCTACCTGCAATTGAAGTCGGGGACGAAGTCCGGCTCCCGTAGGAGTCCGGACGAAGTCTACCTGCAATTAAAGTCGGGGGCGAAGTCCGGCTCCCGTAGGAGTCCGGACGAAGTCTACCTGCAATTGAAGTCGGGGGCGAAGTCCGGATCCCGTAGGAGTCCGGATGAAGTCTTCCTGCAGCCGGAGTCGGGGGCGAAGTCCGGCTCCCGTAGGAGTCCGGACGAAGTCTTCCTGCAGCCGGAGTCGGGGACGAAGTCCGGCTCCCGTAGGAGTCCGGACAAAGTCTACCTGCAATTGGAGTCGGGGACGAAGTCCAGCTCCCGTAGGAGTCCGGACGAAGTCTTCCTGCAGTCGTGAAGAATCTGGTTGACGCTGGTGGGGGCTTAATCCGTCGGCAAAACTTGGGAGTGTTGCGGAGGCTCGGCCGCCAGAGAGGTTCGGAGAGATGTAGCCGAAGGTCGGACGTCGGTAGAATCCCTGAGTGGTCACTCCTGACACGAACTTCGGTTGGGGGAGGAGATTTTATACCCAACACCAGTCCTCCCACTTTCGAGTTCGAGTTTCGAGCGAAAGAAGTGCAGAAAAATTTTCACAGCCGAAGTCGTTTTCTTGAATTCCGCACACGACCGCCCTCGAAAATCTTGGCATTCAATGCACGCGTGCCGGAGTCTTTTTCCGATTAGGGCGATCCGAAGAGTCCTTTCGAAATTCTCCCCGGAGCATAGTCCTAAGCGTCACACCATAATGGTCCCGCTAGCAGCTAGCCCTACATCACGATGAGTGGGACATGTGGCGGGCGCTGGTGGACTTAGGGATATCCGCCACCATAACTGCACCAGGCCCCGTCACTTATTTAAGCCCCCTCCTTCCCTCCAAGGGCTTCACTTCGCCTGAGAGTTGACACCCTTCTTCTGCCTGAGAATTTAGTCACTCTATCGGCGCCCTCTTGGACTCTAAGCACTCTTCGCACCAGCCTTCGCCATCTCCACCGGCTCCCTGTCGCCTTCAGTCTTCCGAGCCCCTTCGAGGGGTTCTCCCGTCGGGGCCTCTGCCTCGGAGGCCAACCTCGAGAGGATGCCACGGATCAAGAGGAGTAGGAGGGGAAAAATAGCGGCCTGCGAATTCTCCGGCTGTCAAACTGTCACTGAGGGTTCCCACCGCCTCAAAGGGGGCTCGAGGGAGGATTCCTTCAACAACAGAGATTTAATAACGAAAACAACCGGTGAGCACGTTTCGCCTGAGAATTTTGGAGTAGTTGAACGGGGTGACACGGTGGTGGTGCATGCCTCCGGCGTCATCGCGGCCTCCGGAACAATCTTGTTCTTTCTGATGCAGGTCGTCGTCGCCGCTGCTGTCGCCGTCACTGTCCTTTGAATTCTATCCCCACTTTTTCCCCTAGGATTGGGGTTTCGGCAATGGAGCGGAGCGAGGCGGGGGGCGAGAGCCGAGGGTATTATCACACGCGCTGGAAAATACTGCTGAAAAGGATGGAGCCGGAGGGAGAAGTCGAGAGCTTGAAGTGGTCCCTAACATGTTCCTTTTGAGTCTTGTAGTAATATTCTTTTTCCTCGGCCCCAGGGCCTTGTAACGTAGACCTTGTTAATCAAGAATGAGAAGGAGATTTTGTTACTTTGTCCGCACTTTGCGTCGAATTGCCGCCTGCCGAACTTCTTTCATTCACCATTGTTATTGTTGTATTCCCTTCTTTTTCTTTTTTCTCTTTTTTTTTTTAACGTCGTCCGGAGGTTACTGGTCGTCGCCGCATCGGCTTGCTTTTCCAGTCATCCTTCTTCTTCAGCCTTAATGGCTTAGTAATGCATATTTAATAAATAACATGAGAAAGAAATTTTTCGCTACCTTTTTTACTCATGTGTTGAATTGTCGCTTGCCGAGCTCCTTTCGGCTTTTGCCTTGCTCAAAATCGGTGCCGTTTGGAGGTACCCGATTGCCATCGCATTGACCCATCCTTTCGTCCATGGCCGCAGATTTGTCCGGAGCCGCTTGGGTTTGACGCCCCTTTTCAGAGTTCGAGCTCGGAGGTCCGAGCTTCTCGTCACCCTTAGGAAGTCGTCTTATCTCGGACCTGCGTTGAGAGCTTTCTTGAAAGTCGGAGATTTTGATAAGAATCCTAATCCTTACTGGGACGAGGTTCCCCGCATTTTTGATGCTGTTTGTTTTCCATTCATCGCTGACGCAGTCCGTCGCTTTCCTTTTTAACTCCCCTCCCCTTTCTCCTTTTTCTTTTTCGAGTGAGGGTTTTTCCTCTGCTCTTGGTGGGGTCGCGGGAGCGCGAAGGGGCCGCTGAGAAGGTCCCATTTTTTTTATCTGGTCTTGGATGATCGGACCTTAGTCGGCGCCAGGGCGATGTTCTTCCCTTACTTCTGATGTAATCGATCCCAGTTCGTATTAGGACGAGGTTCTTCCCCCGCTCCTAATAGGACTGTGGGGGCACGTATGGGTGTTGCAGGGCCTCTCCCCCCATCCGGTCTCAGAGTAATCAGGCCTTCGACTTTGCTCATGTTAAGGCGAGGTTCTCCTCCTGTCCCTAACATGGCTGTAGGGGTACGTATGGGCGCTGTAGGACCTCTCCCCTCATCCGGTCTAGGAAGAATTGGGCCTTCGACTTTGCTCAAGTTAGGATGAGGTTCTCCTCCTGTCCCTAACATGGCTGTGGAGGCACGTATGGGCGCTGTAGGGCCTCTCCCCCCATCCGGTCTAGGGAGAACCGGGCCTTCGACTTTGCTCATGTTAGGGCGAGGTTCTCCTCCTGTCCCTAACATGGCTGTGGAGGCGCGTATGGGCGCTGTAGGACCTCTCCCCCCATCCGGTCTAGAGAGAACCGGGCCTTCTACTTTGCTCATGTTAGGGCGAGGTTCTCCTCCTGTCCCTAACATGGTTGTGGGGGCGCGTATGGGCACTGTAGGGCCTCTCCCCCCATCTGGTCTAGGAAGAATCGGGCCTTCGACTTTGCTCAAGTTAGGGCAAGGTTCTCCTCCTGTCCCTAACATGGCTGTGGGGGCACAAACGAGCGTTGCAGGGCCTCTCCCCCCATCCGGTCTAGGGAGAATCGGGTCTTTGATTGCATCGAGACGAAGCTCTCCTCCAACTCCCGATGCGGTTTGTTTTGATTGTCCTGTCGATATATGCTCGCGCCAAAAGAGAAGACATGCGGATATAAAATTTTTATTTAAAATAAAGTTATCAGTAATACATTCGTAAGTTTTCAGAGCTCCATGGTCGCGGGAGGTCTGCTCCTCCGAGCTCCTTGAGGTAATACGCACCGGACTGGACTACTTCTTTGACTTCGTATGGGCCTTCCTAATTTGGGATGAGCTTCTCTCGATCCTGAGGTTGCGAGATGGTGGCTCGTCGAAGTACTAGATCTCCTGCTCTAAAGACTCTATTCTTGACCCGGGAGTTGTAATAGCGGGCGACTTTCTGTCTGTAGGCTGCCATCCGAACTTGAGCTACCTCCTGCTTTTCTTCCAGCAAGTCGAGGTTGGCTTTAAGACCTTGCGAATTGTGATGCCCGTTGAATACCACGACTCGTGCCGATGGGAGCTTGAGCTTAATTGGGATAACAGCCTCCGTTCTGAAGGCTAGAGCGAAGGGGGTCTCCTCCGTGGGCAGTCTTTGGGTAGTTCGATACGCCCACAACACATGATAAAGTTCGTCTGCCCAAGTTTCCTTCGCTTTTTCGAGCCTTGTCTTGATCCCTTGCAGCAGAGTTCTGTTGGTCACTTCAGCTTCGCCGTTCGCCTGAGGATGGGCTACGGACGTGAAGTTGTAGGAGATGTTTAGGTCCTCACAAAATTCGACGAATCTCGCTCCTGCGAATTGCCGTCCATTATCAGTAATTAGGATTCTCGGCAGGCCGAACCTGCAAACGATTGACTTCCAGACGAAGTCTTGCACTTTAGCTTCTGTGATTTTCGCCAGCGGTTCGGTCTCGACCCACTTGGTGAAATAGTCAATCGCTACTAGGAGGAACTTCCTCTGCCCCGATGCCACGGGAAAGGGTCCAAGGATATCCATCCCCCATTGCGCCAACGGCCATGGGGCACTCAAGGGTGTAAGCTCGGTGGCGGGCTGTCTCTGGATGTTGGCATATCTCTGACATCGATCGCACTTTCTGACGTATTCAATTGAGTCACGATGCATAGTCGGCCAGTAATATCCTTGATGGAGCAACTTGTGGGACAAGGATCTAGCCCCCAAATAGCTTCCGCAGATTCCTTCATGCACCTCCCACAAGGCGTAGTCAGCTTCCGAAGGTCGGAGACATTTTAAAAGGGGCAAAGAGTATGATCTCTTGTACAACTTGTCCTCATAAAGGATGTATCGGGAGACTTGATTTCTGAGCTTCCGAGCTTCTTTTGCATCATGAGGGAGAACCCCATCTCTGAGATATGCTATCAGTGGGTCGATCCAACTGGGCTCGTGGTCGATTTCCATTACGGGCCGCGATTCTTCCGTACTTGGGCACTTCAGAACTTCAAAGAGAACACCTTTGGGCAATTCAGCCGGAGCCAACGTAGCCAGCTAGGAGAGAAGATCGACCCTGGTATTTTCCATCCTTGGAATTTGCCTGATGTTGAAGCTACAGAAGGCAGGGACGAGCTCCTTTACCTTTTCAAGATACTTAGCCATGCTGTCCTCTCTTGCTTCGTAGTTTTCGCTGACTTATCCGACTACCAGTTGGGAGTCGCTATGAACTTGGAGCCGGTCTACTCCCAACTCTTTGGCGATCTTCAATCCTGCGATCAGAGCTTCATATTCCGCTCCATTGTTTGTTGCGGGGAACTCGAAGCGCAGAGCGTACTCCACGACGATTCCCTCTGGACTGATCAAGATCAGGCCCGCGCCTGCACCAGACATGTTGGAAGACCCATCCACGTAGAGGGCCCAAAAGCAACCAGGGGGGTCTGCTTCTTCTTCAGGGGAGTTCAGTCGGGGCTCCAGGCCGTCAATTTCGCCCTGTTCAGATTCGGCCTCCTCCGGGATAGTGCACTCCACTATAAAATCTGCCAATATCTGGGCTTTCACTGCTGGTCTAGGTCGATAGTTGATATTGAATTCTGTGAGCTCGATCGCCTATTTCGCCATCCTCCCGGAGGCATCTGCCCGGTGCAGAATCGCCTTGATCGGTTAGTCGGTGAGTAACGTTACGGTGTGCCCATGAAAGTAGGGTCGGAGCCACCGGGCTGCAATCAACAGGACGTAAGTTAGTTTTTCTAATTTAGTATACCTGGTTTCGGCATCTCTCAACGCGCGACTGACGTAGTAGATCGGCCGTTGGATTTTTGCCTCTTCCTTGACAAGGACTGCTGTGAGAGCCATGGGGGAGACCGCCAGGTACAAAAATAGTTTCTCTCCAGGCTCGGGCTTCGCCAACAACGGAGGTGAGCCAAGGTATCTCCTTAGCTCTTCGAACTCCTGTTGGCACTCAGTGATCCAACAGAAGTTCTTCAGCTGCTTGAGGGTTTGGAAGAAGGTTAAGCACCGTTCGGTCGACCTCGCAACGAAGCGATTCAGGGCTGCTACCCTCCCTGTAAGACGCTGAACCTCTTTTATCGACTTCAGGGCGGCCATCTCCTGGATGGCGCGAATTTTCTCTGGATTGGCTTCAATTCCGCGCCCCGATACCATGAAGCCCAGTAACTTCTCCGAGGTCACTCCGAAGGCACATTTAGTTGGGTTCAGCTTCATCTTATATTTTCGGAGGGCGCCGAAGGTCTACTCAAGGTCGGCGACGTGGTTCAAGACAGATTTGCTTTTCACGAGTATGTCGTCCACGTAGACCTCCATATTGCGGCCGATCTGCTCTTTGAAGATTTTGTTCACCAGCCGTTGGTATGTTGCGCCTGCATTTTTTAGGCCAAAAGGCATGACCCTGTAACAGTAAAGGCCATGGTTAGTAATGAAAGCGATCTTTTTTCATCTTCCGGCGCCATCCTGATTTGATTATAGTCGGAGAATACGTCTATAAAGGTGAGAAGCTCATGGCCCGAGGTTGCATCCACCAGTTGATCAATTCTGGACAAAGGGTAGCTATCCTTTGGGCAGGCTTTATTCAGCTTTTTGAAATCTATACACATCCTCCACTTGCCGTTTGCCTTTTTGACTAGGACGACGTTGGAAATCCAGTCAGGATAATTGACTTCTCTAATGAATCTGGCTTTCAGGAGTTTGTCCACTTCTTTGGCTATCGCTTTCTGCCTCTCCGGTGCATGACCTCGGATTTTTTCTTTCATCGATCGATGGTTTGGATCGACGGCCAGACGGTGCTCCACGACTTTCGTGTCAATCCCCGGCATGTCCACTGGAACCCAGGCAAAAACGTCCGCATTTTTTCGTAGAAAATCGATGAGATGCGTCCGCACCTCTTCCCCCAGGTTGGAGCCGATCTTCACCACATGCTCCGCATTCCCGTCGTTCAAAGGGATCGAAACCAGATCTTCGATTGGGCCGCCCCTCTCCTCAGCGAGGTCGTCGCGGGCGTCCAGCCCATCAACTGGACAGAGGTCGGATTAGTCATTTCTTTGCAAGGCTATGTTGTAGCAGTGTCTGGCCAGGGCTTGGTCTCCCCTGACTTCTCCGACCCCCTGGTTGGTAGAGAATTTCAATTTCAAATAGTAGGTTGACACGACGGCCCGGAGAGCGTTGAGGCCAAGTCGGTCGAGGATTGCGTTGTAGGCTGACGGCGCCTTCACCACCAGAAAATTCACCAGGGCCCTGGATTGTCTTGGATGTCGACCCGCAGCTACAGTCAAAGTTATTACTCCCTCCACCGGGACAGCATCGTCGGTAAACTCTACCAGAGGGGAGCTAATCGGCCCCAAATGGCTGTTAAGGATGGACATTCTTGAGAAGGCATCATAGAACAAAATATCGGCCGAACTTTCATTGTCGAGTAGAATGCGGCGGACATCGTAATTAGCTATATTCAAGAAAACTACAATTGCGTCGTTATGAGGAAATTGAACTCCCCGAGCATCTTCTTTAGTGAAAGTTATGGATTCCTCAATCTTTTGCTGCTTGGGAGGTTCGGCCAATACACCGGTCGCTCCCTGTCGGGATTCTTCCGAGATGGTGTTGGCGAAATCCGTCGGAGGTCGATTGTCTGACCGCTTCATGCCGGCGGCCATTGTCGGAGGAGGAGCCTGAAAAACTGGAGGCGAGGTCGGAGCCTGAGATCTAGCCACTGAGGTCGTGGGTCACCGTGCGGATGCTTTGCGGGGAGGCATCGGATGAAGATCTAGTGGGGGAAGGAGGAGAGGACGTCAGAAAAGATGATCGAAGGCGGTCCCGTTGAGCGCACCTTTAAGAACAAGGGTACTGCGAAGACACAGGACCCTTCCTCTAGCATCAATCCTGTTGGTGCAAAAATTTGCCTGCGTCGGAGAAGCTGGAGTCGAGGGAGTCGCGATCGCCGTCGGGACCTGCAAAAGAAATCTAAACCGGAGTGGGGGTTGCTCCGACAAGACCCTCCGACGCTCAAGTTAGTTCTCTGCCTCAACAAGAATGGAGTGCTCGAACGAAAATTTTAGTAGAGTTTTTGGGATAAAAATTAAAGCTTAGAAAGTAACGTATCTGGGGCCCCCCTTTTTATAGGCAGAGGGAGCAACGGATTGATAGCGACGTTTGTAACCGCCTAGTAGTGGGCCGCTCGGGGTCAGGAGAAATTTATTATGAAGAGTAATGGGGTGGAGTCGCGGTTGTCACCATGGCTCGCCACGTAGAGTTTGTTGCGGAGAGTGGAGCGGCGTCCGTTGTCGCGACTCGCTAGGGAGTGGTGGAGCCGTGCAGTATCCATCACAGAAAGTGGAGCAGAATCGTGGCCATTACTGCGGCCTGCCGCGTGGAGCCTGTTATGGAGAGTGATGGAGCCGCACAGAATCCGTCGCATGAGGTGGAGCAGAGTCGTGGCCATTACTGTGGCCTGTCAGGGAGTCCAGACCTGTCAATCGAAGTTCGGTTGAAGCGCCTGACGAAGAGAGGTGGCTATCCATCTGAAAGGAGCTCGGATGCTGCTGGCGGGCTGTCTACCGTCGGGTGCCTTGTGCGTTAGTACTATAGGCGAGGGCCATTTACTGTAGGAACCCAGTCAGAGACTTTCTGTTGATGAAGTCCGGCTCCCGTAGGAGTCCGGACGAAGTCTTCCTGCAGTCGGAGTCAGGGACGAAGTCCGGCTCCCGTAGGAGTCCAGACGAAGTCTACCTGCAATCGAAGTCGGGTGCGAAGTCCGGCTCCCGTAGGAGTCCGGATGAAGTCTTCCTGCAGTCGGAGTCGGGGGCGAAGTCCGACTCCCGTAGGAGTCTGGAGGAAGTCTTCCTGCAGCCGAAGTCGGGGATGAAGTCCGGCTCCTGTAGGAGTCCGGACGAAGTCTTCCTGCAGCCGGAGTCGGGGACGAAGTCCGGCTCCCGTAGGAGTCCGGACGAAGTTTTCCTGCAGCCGGAGTTGGAGACGAAGTCCGGCTCCCGTAGGAGTCCGGACGAAGTCTATCTGCAATTGAAGTCGGGGGCGAAGTCCGGCTCCCATAGGAGTCCGGACGAAGTCTACCTGCAATTAAAGTCGGGGGCGAAGTCCGGCTCCCGTTGGAGTCCGGACGAAGTCTACCTGCAATTGAAGTCGGGGGCGAAGTCCGGCTCCCGTAGGAGTCCGGATGAAGTCTTCCTGCAGCCGGAGTCGGGGGCGAAGTTCGGCTCCCATAGGAGTCCGGATGAAGTCTTCCTACAGCCAGAGTCGGAGACGAAGTCCGACTCCCGTAGGAGTCCGGACGAAATCTTCCTGCAGTCGGAGTCGGGGATGAAGTCCGGCTCCCATAGGAGTCCGGATGAAATCTACCTGCAATTGGAGTCGGAGACGAAGTCCAGCTCCCATAGGAGTCCGGACGAAGTTTTTCTGCAGTCGTGAAGAATCTGGTTGACACTGGTGGGGGCTTATCCATCGGCAAAATTAGGGAGTGTTGCGGTGGCTCGGCCGCCAGAGAGGTTCGGAGAGATGTAGCCGAAGGTCGGACGCCGGTAGAATCCCTGAGTGGTCACTCCTGAGACGAACTTCGGCTGGGGGGGTATTTTATACCTAACAACAATCAATAAAAGTAACAAACCATCTATGGCCCAAGAGAGTAGTAGTACTACATGGTCCCCATACGTCGTAGTGAATTATAACAAAAGATTCAGAACTTTTAACTCCAGATATAGGAAATACTCCTCTAGTGTGTTTAGCCAACTCACAATGATCACAAATTAACAAATTTTTATTGCAATTATTTGATAAAAAAAAATAAGCGACTAAGAATAGAAAAAGAAATGTGACCTAGCCTACGATGATGTAACATAAGTTCTGAAGTGGCACCTTCAGCAGATAATGCATACCCCGATAATGAAGAGTTCATATTTCTCTTATCAGTTGATAGATAATAGAGTCCATTGTGCAATCTACCACCCCCAAGTATCTTTTCCATTTTCAGCTTCTGAAATTGACAATGAGAAGGCCAAAATGTGAAAGAGCAATTCAAATCTCTAGTAACAGAGCTAATGGAGAGTAGATTTGTGGGAAAGGATGGAACATGCAATACTGATGATAATCTTAAACTAGGAGTACAATCAATGGATCATTTTCTTGAGACAGAGGCAAAGGATCCATCAGCTATTCAGACCTTGTCCTATCCTGAACATATTGAATATGAAATAAAACTATTATATGCCCTTGTCATATGACTAGATGCTCCTGAGTCTATTACCCAAGAGTTGGATGTGCCCCAAGTAAATGCATGTGATAATATATATGGAGTACCTGAGTGTGCAAAAAGAGAAGAATCAAGATACTCATCCTGGTGGCTAGGTTGTTCCTGAGTAGAGGGTGTGGTGCTAGAAGTTGATTCATACTTTTCCATCATTCGTCGGAGGGTCTGGTACTCCTCTGCAGATAAGCTGTGTACAGTACCCTCAGTCTCTTCAGAGAGATTGGCTTGAGTAGATCCACGACCATGATTCTATCCTCCAGTTCTTCCATTACTACGACGACCACCACGACTCCGACTACCACGCCCAGGCTGATTTGGACGACAATGGAGATCTCAGCAAAATACCTTAGTGTGCCCATGTTTCTTGCAATGAAAACATACTTTCTCAACTATCTGTTGTGGTTGCACAGTAAGAGCAGATCTTACAAGACTACTGGAGTCGGAGGTTACTCATCGTCGTGTCTCCTCACTCAAAATAGTAGAGAAGACTTGACCCAAACTAGGTATCATATCTCTGGCGAGAAGCTGAACTCTGACAGACTCATACTCCGGATTCAGACCATATAGAAAATTCTGAACCCGTTCTTCTTCTAAGTATTTCTGAATCCTATCAACATCAATAGAGCATTGTGGAATAAAAGTTCTATAATGATCAGCTTCGGACCAGAGACGCTTCAACTCGGTGGCATATTCAGTGATAGATAATTTTTTTTGATGAAGCTGACGCAATTGAGACCTGATCTCAAATGCTTGAGCAGAATTCTGCTTCTGTGAGAACATTTGGGCCACTGTCTCCCAGACTTCCTGTGCAGTCTCCAGCAGTTGTACACTTTTGGCCACATTCTGTGTCATGGTATTGAGAAGAAATGCCAGAACAACAGAATTCTCCATTCTCGATTGGGCTAGATCCTGCTCACTATTAGCAGGTTTCTTCTTTGTACCGGTGAGATATCCTTCTAAACCTCATCCTTGAACAAGCAGACGAGTGCTCTTTTCCCATTGCAGATATATTGCTGGTCCATCAAGTTTTACAGTCATTTGAAGAGCATTCAGAGATCCACTATCTCTTGACGAGCCACCAGATTGAGTGGCAGCTGTAACAAGTCGATCCAGTAAACTTTCGAGATCTCGCATAGTAATTGCATTGGCCATCTCCAAAGACAAAGTATGATAATCTCACCGTCACACTATCGAACACCGGATATTTCTTAACTACAGGCTTTCGAGCATCTACCTTTCTTCTTCTTCTTTTTAGGAAAAAATAAGTAAAGAGGGAAAAAAAATAAAAATTAAGGGAAGAAATCTCCTTCCTTACGGACACCCATCACCCGTGAACCACAGGATGGGAGAAGACGACAGCCGACGTTGTGGTTTGTGCGGCGGGTTCCGACGAATGGAGTGTGGTGGCGTGCGGTGGCGTCGGATTGTGGGTTCCGACGTCGGAGTGCGACAGTGAGGCGGCGAATCTAATGCATGCGGTGGGGCATGCGGCGGTTCCGACGATCGGAGCGCAGATGGAGGCTGTGTCGGGGTGTTTGTCGAATTGCAGCCGAGCGGCGTCGAGGTGAGGTAGAGAGACGGCCGTGGATGAGACAGAGGAGGCCGGAGGCGAAAATGGAGGCAGAGAGGCGACGTCGGGGTGTGTGTCGGAGTGCACAGGTTACCCCGGCATCGGATTGCAGCGGAGCGACGGAGCGTGCGGCGGGGTTCGTTGGGAAGATGAAGAAGGGGAAGATGAAGAATGGTTTGGATGGTGGCGGTGGGGCTGATCTACTGGGTGATGAGGGCGACGGAAGGGGACAGAACGGAAGGAAAGAGACGACAGTGATTTGGATTAAGAGGGAGGTGGTTCCAAAAAAAAAAAACTATGATAGGAAAAGAAGGGGAAATGGATCAGAACCTGAGTGTTCTGATACCATGATGAAAATGAAGAGGAAAAATATTTTTTTTATTTTTTTCATACTTTTAAGAGTGCATACAAGAAGCCTATAAATACAGATATGTAGACCCAAATATAGTCAGGGAATAACTAGAATATGCCAAAGAATACCAAGAAATATCAAGAATATGCTAAAGCATAATATCCCTGGATCCTTATTTAGATAATTTTTCTAATTAGATTTAATCCTTTCAACACATTAAAAAAATACCAATAGTTTCAAATGAGCGGGAACCAAAAAGCTTCTCACCAGAGATTTTATCCATCCCGATTCCACTCCTGCAAGCTCGGCGTCACAACCCCAAATAAACGTAGGGCCACCTGTGCACTGCAAGCCCTGCATAGCCAAAGGCCCAAAAGCTTTCGTTGCCCAAAAACGAGTCACATGGGGTTGCTCACTCGATTAAAGGAAGTAAATCCCGTGACGTAAACATGTTTGAATTTATTCTCTTTCAGCTTTTGGCTTTGCCTTAGCTGCCATGTTTGCTAGGCTGGAAGTATCTCTCTGTAGTTTCTGTTGTTCCTATCACTGTTCAGACTCTATTCCACAGAAAAGAAAATTGAAAAAAACAAACACATGCTCGGACTTTCGATTTTGGATCCTGCATGTTTCACAAGCTATGCACGCCCACGTCGCTCATTGGAGAAATGGAGTGCTCTTGCACCCGACCACGACTTAGAGAGGCCAAAGGAGAGTTCTTGAGTTGGGTTGTACAAGACGCATAGCTGAGAGGTCGTGCAAGAGCCCTTTGTTTTCGAGATAAGCAATATAGGGGCTATCCAAGCATGTACAGCTTTTTCCGGTGCAAAACATACAAAGTAGAGGATCTAGCATGCAGCCTTCTTGTGGATTTTCCAGAGAGAGAATTTTTTGTGGTGCATATTGTATTGCGTGCAAAGTGTCAAACTAGTGGGTAGAAATTAAGATGAGCTACAACCATCTATTTTTGACTTTTTCTCCTGTACATACCACTCCGTACATATCCATATTTAATAAAAACCGGGTGGTTTTTTAATTCCCTGTTCCTCCCTTAAAAATAAAAAAATTATTTTTATGATGAATGCGGACCATCTGTTGTACACTATATGGTACGATATATAGTAGACACCATAATATTGCATACTGTCTATCACACAATAGACGGTCACATAGCCACACGCAACGAAAGTGCATTCATATATAACCATTCATCGCATATCGCACGATGAACGATGTATTGTGCATCACATCATGCTGTGCACAACAAAGAACTCCGGCTCTTTTAGGACACTACATGGTGCGTACTTTACGCCATAGAAGACTGTGATCCCAGACGGTTATTACATCATCCATCTTGAAGATGGACGATTACCATGACGTACGTATCGTGTTTGGCATCGTTGTTATTTATTTTTGAAAGTTGCGATAGCTATTTAAGCCCGCCCTCCCCGTCCATTTCACCGCAATTAGTGCCCTCCAATTATTTGCACCACCCATTCGTCTATCAACGCAATCACCACCATAGGTTCTCCATCAGTCGTTCCTCTCCAAGTCAAACCGCTAGCTCGGCCGATACATAGTCTAATTGAAGGAAAAAAAAAAAAAAAAAAAACCATGAGAATTCACTCGAGCATTCACGTTAGACTACTGGTTACTGATCGTCGAAGTAATTGCGGGAGGATGGGAAAGAGGACGGAGCAAAGAGTGCAGCCCCAACCCCCGCATCCACCAGCATTAGGTCTACCGAGGGCTCATAACATTGGGGGGTGGGGGCGCAACAACAAGAGAACTATGGCCTTGACCGCACCTCTATGCCTGAAACGTCCTCTCGCATAGCTGACATGGCCATTCCACCGTCCGCAGCAGCAGCACCATGGGCACCTCCAACAAGGGCTGCACCAGGTTCAACAACTCCGCCATCATTGCCCTGCCCACTTTTTATTGTTGTAAAGGCACTACTGATGATGGGAAGCACAATGGAAATGTTGGTGGTGTGAGCGATGTGTTGGAGCATCTTGGAGGAAGGAGAGACAGTGAGGCTGCTGCTGCTGCCTCCTTGAAAGCACGTGTTCCATGACGTGTCCTGTATTTCGCGGGCCAAGGTTGGGCCATCGAAGGCGAGGTGTCGACCTCTGCCAACTCCTGAGCTGTGTATTGGTGGGGCGGCTGGGATTCGATGAGCTCGAAGGAAGTCACCTCGACGTCACGGCTAAGGTCATCGTTCAGAAGGATCGGTCCTGGACCGGTTCGTAGCATGGTCCTCCCATATTGATTAATAAAAAAGGATAACACATAAATTTATTAGCCGGAATGCAAAATCTCCTCACAATAACTTAAGATTTTGGGTTGTGAGTCGTGACAATATTGTATGAGAGTCAACTCCATCGTGCATCACATCTTTTATTAGTTACGTGGGCTCTTTACTGAAGGATAATAATTAAGGTCAAGGAGGATCCGGTAATTTCATATTCATTAGTTATATAGGCCTTCCATGGAGGACAATAAGGATCCGGTAGGTTCGAGGAGATCCTTGATCCCCGGATGAGCAACTCTCTCTCTACATGGGTTTATTAATCTAGGTAGTCCTCTTCCCCACAATTTAAGTTTTTAGTTATGAGTCTGCCACATCAGGGAGAAGAATGCACACGGGTGGATCCGAAGATTCAGGTTTACAATTTTTAAAAATTTTCATTTTAGACCGGAGCGGTCACACCTCACAAGGGGCCAAGAAGTTTAAGTCTCGAGTGGTGTAATCTGTTCGAATTTTGATCTCCTGGGTAGCTTGGGCAACGAGTATCTCCCATGACTAGCATATTTTATTTGGGACTTGCAAGCCACCAATTTTATTATTTTAAAATTTAATTTTAGATAGAAATAAAAATGATATGGATATTATCCATCCGAATCTATTTTTATGTCAGAATCAATCCAAATATAGATAAAAATTTGATGATCCGACTAATATCTATATTCATATCCATATCCGTAAAAAAAAATAGATATGGATATGGATAGACAACTATCCGATTCGTATTTGAATAATCGAATTCATATATAGTAATCCTATATAATTTTATATAATATTTATTAATTTTTTTAAAAAATATATAATCATATAAATATGTTATTAACTTAATTTATTATCTATTTATTAATATTTTTGATTCTGTAGTTATAAAATTTAATTATTTAAATTATGTTTGTTATTATATCTATATTTTTTGTATTCGAATTATATCCATATTCATTTAAATTAAATATTAATATAAATTTTTATATTTAAATAATATATATTTATATTAATATTTATATTTTTAAATAAAATAAATATGAATATAAATATATTAGTATCTGATCCGATTTCAGTCGTGATCTTGGAGCATGCAAACCATTCTCATGAATTTAGCCCGTATTTAGTTGGCAGTATAATGATGTGACCGGATGCCGGATATTTGCTCGCGCAATCCTCTCCCGTCGTTACGCATCTTGCCAAGCTGTGGATTACCGTAGCATAAATAGAATGCAGACAGCAGAGTGCTGATCGGAGCGACTGCATCATCTCTCTTATCCGGTTTTGTGACCCCTTGCGGACCGCTCGCAACTAGATCCTCGCAGCAGTGCCAGTTGATAGACAACAGTTTCCACCTTCCCCTAATAAACCCTGAACAGAGTCTTGTCAATACATCTAACGTCAAACCTCACACAAATACAAGAAAAACCATTAGTCTCTTTTCCATCAAGAAAATACACCAAGTTTTCTTCCACATTGCACTCTTACACACTGTATTGGCAATAAGCATAGCTTAATTTTCAGATAACAGGGACTAAGTGATGGCACAACATAACTTTCAGATAGCGGGGACAAAGAGATATATAGTACTAGATAGAGAGGGTAGAAAGACTCAGCCCCACCAAGCAAGCATGTCCAGTAACGAATGGCGCACTACGGAGGACCAAACAAGAAGCTGCTGCCGCGTTGTGGCAACGCTCGTTCTCATCGGCATCTTCTTGTTTTCATGCATCATCCCCTTTGTTCTCTACTACTTCTCCCGTAACTTGCTTCGCAGCACCTGGCAAGCCGGCACAGTTGGTGGTCGCCACTACGCCACAACCGGGCTCGATCAGTATTTGATCTCCACCCTGCCCACCTTTACCTTCCGAAGGGCCACCTATCGGGGTGGCAAAGATAAGGGGACCTCAGCCGAGTGCGCCGTCTGCATCGATAGTGTGGAAGACGGGGAAATGGTGAGGTTGTTGCCCAACTGTGAGCATGTCTTTCATGTGGAGTGCATCGACATGTGGTTGCACTCCCACTCCACTTGCCCCGTGTGCCGGACGGAGGCCGAGCCAGGGAAGATGGTCGCAAAAATGGTGGTAGGCGAGGTCTGAGTTGTATATACTCGGTGGCGGTGGTGGAGGGCACGTTGGGACGCAATTTGCTCAGCGCAACATCGGAGTCGCCGTTATGGAAGATGCAGAGTGTGGAATTTCTGTATGTTAATTTATATATGGAGTTTCTTTCTTAATTTTCTTGTAAATTAGACGATTTGTCGGTCTGAAAGAAAGGGTTCGTGTGGAAACTCTGTTTAGTAAAGGCTTCGTATGTATTTGTGAGTTATTTATCTGGAAGCATGTAGACGTAGTCATTGTTTTTGTCAGGATTGGCTAATGAAGAAGTCAAAAAATAGAGTTGGCAGTCCGTCTTGGTTGTTGGTTTGTTATTTTTTATAAAAAAAGAAGGGATAGTCGACTTGTTCAATCCATAAACAACAAATCAAATACCGGCGAGGTGATGCGCCAAAAAGGCTGGAGTGTATCAGCTGGGTGCTCTCTCTCCGAGGCTAACACTGAAACCAATTCTCATCTCTTTGTCAAATTAATGTCCCTTTGCGAGAAGCCTGTGATGATTTGCTTTGAAATTCCAACTCAGCTAATTAAAGGAATGGCCAAGAGACATTCCGAGTATTTGGATGATTTAGAGGAGTAAGAGATGACATAAGAAAAGGATGAGATCAGCTTCATATGGTTATTTATTGGCATATTTGGTTGGAGCGGAATTCTCGTATCTTTCTTCACAAGACTTCTTCTATCAACACTGTTCACCACAAGGCCCTTCTGACATTCGGCAATCGGGGAATTTTATGCGCTGCGAGAAATATTTTCAGAGCTACAAACCCTTCGTCAGCACCTCAGTTCGTTGCTACCAAATCAGACCTCCCAGCAATCATGATCTTCTTCTGGTTTTGTTAACAGAACTTCTTTTTGTTTGCTATCTGAAGCTGCTCGAAGCCTTATGCCGATGTTTGTTACTCCCCTTTCGTTGACTGTTATTACTCTTATTAACTTGTTTCCGTGACATGTATTTCTTTTCCTTCTCTGTGAATTTTGTAAATTGCAATATTTCTTCATGATAATGTGGGGGGAAGCAATTCGCTTCCTCCATTTTTTCTCAGGAAAAAAAAAAAAGTAGCAATGCCGTAGGTATAGATAATAGAAAGGTGTTCATTGGTCCAAATAATTAATCACCTATATCCATGTTCAATAACATGGCACTTCTTGACAATGGAGTGCGCTGCACCAAACCATGTGTCACGAAGCAATGAGATGTTGTCCCTAGAACCAATCACCCATAGAAATTGATCTTTTATAGCATCATTGCAATGAAACATGGCTCGCCAAGCCCGTGAATACCATTGCAGACAGATATAATTGCTCCTACTTCTATGACAATTTTCTCTCCCTAGTTACATTATTACTCTCACTCCCACTGTTTTCGCCATCCTCAAAAACCTAGCTGTTCCAGTTTCAACAATTAATTCTAGTGGTGTGCGATGAACAATAAAATTTAAAATCCTTTCATCTTTTGGATACCCTATAAAATAATAATTAATAGTTCTAAAATTCAGTTTCTTTTCTTATGGGTCATATAATCGACTTTCTACAGGACAACCTTAAACATATAAATGCACTAAACACGGTTTTCTATCCATCCATAACTCAAAAAGAGTTTTAGGAATGATTTTACTAGGTACCTGGTTTAGGATATATATAGTGATTTTCAAGGCTTCTTCCCATAAATTCAAAGATAACGAGGAATTACTTATCATACTCCTCACCATATCCATCGAGGTGTGATTACATCTTTTAGCCATATTATTTTATTGAAGATTTTTCGCATAGTATCCTGTGCTACAATATTATGCAGTTCAAAAAATTTGACAAAAGATCCAGAATTACGTTCAAATTCATCATATCTACTGTTGTATTTACCATCCCTATCTGACCTCACAATCTTAATTTTTCTGTCCAATTGATTTTTTACTTCAGCTTTGTGTACCTTAAAGACTTTCAAAGCTTCAGAGTTTTTATGTAACAGAAAAACATAACCATAATGTGAGAAATCATCAATAAAGATGATAAAATATCTTTACCCTCCAAAACAAGATGAAAAATAGCCACAAATATTGGTATGTATCAATTTTAAGAGTCCTTGACTTCTAGTGACATGCTTTTTATGATTTTTAATTTATTTTTCTTTAATGCAATCGATGTACATATCAAAATCACTAAAATCTAGATTTGATAAAATACTTTTCTTAAGCAATCTAGTCATCTTTTTTTTTTAAATATGTGACCTAATCGCCTATATCGTAATATTGAAGAACTCTAATTTATAATACCATGTTTTATTCCAATATTGACATTTAAAACAAGTAAAGATTGTTTAAAAGAAGAATCCAAATTTATTGTATATAATCTATTGCATAATGTTCCCGTACCAATCAAAATAGAAATTTTTATTAATTTAAAATTTGAATTCACAAAAGTAAATGAAAAACCTTCTAAATCAAATTTTAATAAAGAAACTAAATTTTTAGATATTGAAAAAATATAAAAGATATCATGTAGATCTAATTAAAATCTGCTGTCTATGATAAATCTACAGATCCTGACTGAAATAACTTTGGACTTCATTCGATTTCTCATAAAGATTCATCACTTTCTGTCATTTGATTTTAAACTTGATAGGAATCCCTGTAATGAATTAGAAATATGAATTGCAGCATCCGAATCAATCCATCAGGTATTAGAAGGAATATTAATAAAGTTGGTTTCAAAATAAATAAATGATAAGAGGATACCTCTCTTTTTGAATCATTTTTTCTTTTCTCACAATCCTTCTTGATATGTCCCTCCTTGTTATAGAAAAAATATTTTAATTTGTGAGAACTTCTTTGATGGATTATTGGATTTTTTATTTCCATTCTTTGCCTCCTTTCTTTTAGGATGCTTCTTGCAATTACATGAATAACTGGGACCTCTTTCTATTTCAATCTCTCTTCCTCTTGTACATACTAGGAGATGAGTTCATTCATTGATCATGATTTCTTGTGTATATTGTAGTAAATTAGGTAGAAGAGAATTAAGAACAAATTGGATAAAGATATTTTTAGATACTATCATTCCCAAGTCATTCAATTTTTTAGCTATATCACGTATTTCTATAATATGCTTTAGTACTTCAATAATTCCATCATATTTCATAGAGATTAACTTATTTATTAGTGTACTAGCTAAAACTTTATTTAATTTAGTAAATTATTATTCTACAGAGAAAGATTACGTAGAGGCCAATTCGTTATCAAGAATAGATCCTCTAATGTCTCTCGCTATGGAGCTCTTAATAATTATGAAAGACAATCTATTAGAATGCTCCTATTTTTTATATAGTTTAATCTAATCAGAAGAACTAATGAGAGTAAGTGTACCAGATTGAAGCTTACAAATGGTCAAATCTAAGTCTAGGCATTCTAGGATAATAAAAAGTTGCTCATATCAATCAGAATAATTAGATCCATTTAGTGTGGAAATATTAGATAGATGCGACGAGAATGAAGCAGGGGTCATAGCTGTAAATAAAAGAATATATTTAGAATTACGATCATGATGCCAATTCTAAAACATAATTCTACTAATAATACTTCTTATACAACTATAAAGCATCTTTGGGTAAGAATCATAACATATAATTAGTGTCGTAACTAATTTAATCACAAATCTAAACATAATAATCAATGCCAAAATATACATTACATAAATCATAAATATAAAAATTTTCATAATCAATAATAATATAAAATATGTAAGCAAGAATAATAATTATGGCATGAATACATAATTTATATTTAAACTATGATCCATCATATTAGTTATACTTTTAGTGGTTTAACTAACTACGATTACAAAAAATTTGAGGTTATTTCTATCTTTTGGTATAGAACTTCCGATCTTTATGCAATTCAAGTTAGTCAATCTATTGCTATCAATTTTATATCTAATTACAGTTATCTTTGGATGAACTATAACAGATACACCTTTATACAATTCCAAAATATAATGAGTGAGAAAATCATTAGTTCTCAATAACTCAGCTATCCAAGATTTATAGAATGTTTCAGACTCTTTAGGACTATGTAAAAACACCCTTGAACAATGCAATAATGAGCAAAATTATCAAATAAATAATATATAAATTATTTAAATATTCTATCATATATGGAGAGCAGAACCAAAATGTTTCTCGAGTCATCACGAGTCTAACGGTTCAAAGATCATTCAAATCTGATGCAAAATGCGTAAGTTACAATGATTTTATCAAAATCTTAATAATAGAGGATTTAACTGTAAACTCTAGACAAAAAGGGACTTTTCTATGATATAATAGCCTTAAAATAAGATCTGTCAGAAAACTATAGGTATCTTTCTTTAATAAAGTATTCTTCAGAGAGTTATTTGTAAAAGATTAAAAATAATCTTAGATTACTGGGTTCGGTTCTGAATGGGTTTGGATCAGGATTCATTAAGATTTGAATCTGAAATCCTTTCTTCCACCCTTGATTGCGGATGCCCCTTTCTCCGCGCCACACGGATGGCCGAGTGCTGTCCCTATCCTCTCAATCGTTGGATAAATCAGAAGAGAAGGTGGCAGATTGCCGGTCTCATCGGAGGATAGCAGAAGACTCGCTGCCGCTCCCGCCCCTATGGCAGAAGCCGTAGTTCCCACAGCAGCATGGAGACACCGCATCGGTGGTGGATCCCACCACCATTGTGGCTAGGGAGCCACCCCTCACATGCTACTGCGATCCGTTGCTGTCCCGGACATGGTAGCGGCCGTGGCCGTTGCACCATTCGTCGGACGACGTGGGTGGGTCTCCATGGGCAATCCAAAAAAATCTCTTTTTATTTTATTTTTTATTTTCAAAAAAATTAAGAAAAAAAATCATAATTTAATTCTCTAATTAAACTTGATTTATTTCAAAAAAATAAAAATATGATTTTAATATTTTGAAAACAAGTCATAAATTTGATAAAAATTTTTATATGAATATGAAGCATGAAATCGAAGCTCTGATACCACATGTTAAATAATTTAATCTTTTATACCTAAATCGTATTCTAATATTTATGTAAAAAAAATTAAAATCATAAATAAATCATCCTTTGCATCATCGCATGCAATACGATGATCCCGTATCTCGCAAAAAACTTGATCTTTTTTCGTGGGGCATCTGATCTTCTCTCTCCTCATTCTCTCTTTTAACATGGACGATCGATGGGAATCATACGCTCACACCTTTCTGATAGTTGAAGAAAGAGACCAAAACATCTCTATATTTACATCTGCATTTGTTTTGTCCCATCAAAAGACTAACTTTAATTAAAGTTGACTTCCAATTAAGAATAGAACTTTTTAATTACTTGATGTGGTTGATCCAATGAGTTAAATATGATTAAATAATAATTAGATCATATATTAAAAGTCAAATTTAATATTTTTTTATTGGATCACCTCTTTAACAGTTGGTTTGCTCGTAATTGCCGGAAGCTTAGGAAGTAACAAGGTAATCACTGGGAATGAGTCATATAAATATGCTGGTTTATATATATTTAATGTGGTCTGAATGAACGATTAGGTGGCAGTCACTAACCATCATTGCACTCACTCACGTACCCAAAAATATCACTTTTACTTTTGATAAGTTATGTTAAGCAAATTTGATTGTTGGACACCCTTTTTTTTTTTTTTTTGGATAGAAGGACACCGTCGATAACTACTCCAGAAAATTAAATAAGTTAATCATTATGTTATGAATTTGAAATGATGTGATCCCTTGAATAATTACTTTATGTAGTTGTTTGTGTTAATACATGATCCAAGAAGTGGACATGAAATTGCTGTTTAAGTAAAGAAAACCTAAAACATAATTTTTGATTTATAGGGATAAAATAAAATAACAGTCAATTTAAGCACCATATCTCACGTTTCCGTGAACGAACTGGCATGGTACGGCTCGTGTAAACAAGGATGCGCCGGCCGGCTTCGAAAGCTAATCCAACCGAACTCCATCCTACCAAACACCGTCACCCAACGCTTTAGGGTAGTATCGTCGCAGCAATACCGTTCCAAGTCAGCCGTTGAAGAAAGCTACACCCACAAGTTTCTTGCACTGTTGACGTCCGCGATGTTTAACAAATACTAATTGGCGTACTCTTCAAGAGATGAGAGCCTGGAGAAGAGAGAGAAAGAGAGAGTCCAATGGCCACCACCGGGGTCACCGCCATGACCACCGACTCAGAGAGCTCTCCGGCGCAACATGCTAACCTTGGTATAGTGGCCGCGGAGATCGCGATCTTCACCATCGCCACCTACGCCGCCTCCACTATCGTCATCATTATCTGCGTCTATATCTGGGACCGACTCTGGGGCCGGCGTCGTGTCCTCGTCGCCCCACCCGCCAGCAGATCTACTGAGGCCCCCGGAACCGCGCTGAGCCCATCCGCCATCGCTGCTCTGCCGAGTTTTGCCTACCGGCGAGTCATGGATGGCAGTGGAAATGAAAATATCGGCACTTCGGCACAGCAAACCGTCTGTAAGAGTCTGGTGGAAGAAGGGGAGATGGTGAGGCTGCTGCCCAACTGTAGACATGTCTTTCATGTTGATTGTGTTGACGTATGGTTTCGCTCCCACTCGACATGTCCCCAGTGTCATTCCAGTGTCGAGGTAGAGGAAGTGGTCATGAAGGTGGAGTTTGGCGAGGGGGCGGCACCACTGCCCCCGCCGGTGTAAGTTGGTGGTGGCGCCGCCTTCTCCGTCAATCCCGTTTTCTCTCTATTTTTCCGGAATAACAGGTGGGAGAACCGCATGTCCAAATTTAATCTCGAAACCCTTCTCCAGCACAAGCACTAAGGAGGGAGGTGCCGACCTGACCGAAGCCTCGTTGGCAGTTTGGTGGCGGCGGCGGTGGAAGGTTTTTTGTAATTGAAGATCTGGGGTGTAAATATCTGTTATTTTCTTGAGTAGTCTTTGGTTGTGTGAGCTGATATATGCATGCTATTGAAATGGAAAGATTAGACCACTACAGAAGAATATTTGTGATGATTGAAATTTCGTAAAAACGTTCAATCTCTCTAGCTACTCTCGTCGATCGTAGTTTTGGTTGGTGATACGATCATCAGGGAGGATTGGAAAATTTCGGAAGCTTTCAGCGAGGGTGAGCGATCGACTTTATTAATTTACCACCTCTAGGTGTTTGGTGTGAACTTAGCCCAAAAAATCCAAATTGGAAAATCTAACAACCTTTGGGAACATATAACAGGGCTTTAATTAGCTGGTACAGTTTGATAGTTTATCCTTCTAGGGTTGACTATCACGAATCCTTCTAGGGTTCCCTGGCCCCGAGTTTGCAGGGTAAGCATGATGAACCAAATTTGAATAGCGCAAGCAATCAATTAAATAATGGAAAAGCCGAAGCAAGCTAGTTCATTTTTACAAAACTTTCATATAACGGGAAAAAAAAAACTCACATCTCAACTGTTATTTTAATTATTGGATTTGCATCTTTGCTTTTGCACCACGGTTTTCTCACTCTGATACCTTCCAAGAAGAAATTTTGACAACTCAAGCTTAGCTTTATTCATTGACATGATTTGTACCCGCAATTTTCTAAAACCCTTTGCTTTAAACTCTGATCTTGTTATAATTCTATCCACCTTGCTAATGCAGTACATGAATAAAGCTTACTAATCATCACATACGATAACTTAAATTTCTCCATTTGTCAATTTTTTATTTAATTTTTTTATGAATTTATTAGTTTGGTTAATGGGTTGTGCGTATATTAACATACTCTTCACACGTTACCCCACGTTACTCCCCAACCTCCTAAGCTCCTGTTCAACCAGCAAGGAAACGTTTCGGTATCCTGATTGTTTTGCTGTCGATATAGCTATATTTTGCTCCCCACAATGATGCATATATTTGGAGCCTGTGTGAGTTTAACATAGGAAGTAGCCACCAACTCTTTGGACATGACTTTGTACCAAAAACAAATTCCTTAGACGTCACAACTAATCAAGTCTGCCACTTACATGGCTTATCTAATCTAATATATATCTTATAAAGTAGAAATAAAAAAAAAAAATTTAACATTTGAGATCCTTTGCGTAAGCAATTTTTTCTATATTATGTATCCTCTTACCTAACAATCCTTAAAGTATTAAATTCAAACCTTAAATTAATAAAAAAATATATTAAATTTTATTTATATGAATTAAATTATATTATTAATGTATGATATTATTATATTCTTATAATTAAAGTCTATTTATATAGATAGTTGAAAATATAAAATGATATTAAAATTTTAAATAAATATTATTTTATTATTTATATATGATTTTTTTTTAAATAATGACTCAAAATTAGTTAATTTTAAATGATAGTCATCATATTTTTTTGTTTTTTAAAAAAAATTGGTTATTTTTAAAAAAAAATAAAAAAACTGACCAGTGTCACGTCTTTCAAATATTTTTTGCATGATAGCTTTCCAATTTTTTTTCTTCTCTCTCATCTTAATGGGAAGGCAAGGGGTGCCATATTCCAGTGCCCTAAGTCTCATCGGGTAGTATTTATATAAATACTAGACTTGAGCCTTCAATTGTGCCTAGATTCTAGATCATATTTTTAATTATTTTTTAAAAATAATTATTTTTAAAATTAATAAATTAATATAATAAAATAATATCTATCTAAATTTTTGATATCAATCTATATTTTTGATATCACATTTTAATCCTATCATTTAATTCGCATACATAGATTTTAATTATTTTAATATTTTTTTATTTAATTTAATAATATTTTATAAATTTTTTTAATCTATATGATATTTATTTATGGTAAATTATTGCTTACATGGACAGCTTAGCTTGCTAACATATTTTTTTTTTAATTTTTATTTTATATATATATATATTAGATAGCTCAAAAACATGATTCGAACTACGAGTTAAGTTACGCGGCCCCGGAATAACCCGACTTTCATGTCGGATTCCATCCAGCAAATTTCCGTGGGCGCTGCGAACATTTTAATATTAATCAAATTTTTAATATTAAAGCAATTTAAAATCTCACAAGTACAGAGATGATACGGACAAATCGATGACAAGATATTTTTAGTCGTTAAAGCAAAATAAAAAAACTCAAGTACAGAGATGATACGGACACATCGAGGCATAATTGGAATTTTTTTAAAAAAAACGAAATATTCGCGTGAGGTCAAACCCTCGAAGGAAGATACGTCCGCATTACGCGTGAGATGAATTGGCCAACCCAAAGGCCAAAGCCTGATAAGATAGCTTCCGCGGAGGGGGAAGAAAGAGGGCTTCTTGAAGTTATCGGAGCGAGAGAGAGAGAGAGAGAGGTCTCTTTGAAGCTATCCGAGAGAGAGAGAGAGAGAGCATCCCAGCCCAACCGGGCGACCACCATGTCTACCAGCTCATGGCTTTTCAGGAAACAAAGAGGCTGCGACGATGACACGGATTGCAGACTTGTGGGCGTGGCCGTCATATTGGGAATCACCTTCTTCTTCTGTGTCCTTCTGGTGCTCTGCGGCCGACGCCGCCACCGTGTCGCAGCAGCTGCCGCACGTGAAGACCAGACCACCAACAACGAGCTCAGTGCATCCACCTTCACCTGCCAGAAACTCATAAAATAAAGAACCTGCCACCCCACCTCTTAACTCTTTAGTGCTGGGGGTGGAAGCCTTATCGGGCTTGGAGGGGAGACAGATCATCTCGGAGGGACACTAACTAGGGACGGACAGAGAGGGGAATTGAAGATTTTAACAAGAAGCTGTCCGCCCCCCTCTCCTCTTTTTTTTTTTTTCTTTTTCCTCACTTATATATCCTCGTGTGAACGGATCTATGCATTCTTGTATTTTACTCATATACTTGCATAAATGTATCTATTAAGTTCTATGTATGAGTAGCCTAAATTACTTGTAAGATGTGTTCTCATGATTTTGATACGTGATGGGTTGACGTGGAAGGATCTGACATGAAAAAACGAATTACACTTGTTAGATTATCATGTTGGGTGAAAAATGAGGATAAGAGAGATGGTAAAATAATAATGGATTCAATGCCTATATTTACCGGGAGAGAGAGTAAAATAATACTACAAAGAGAGTGATATTATTTTTTCTCACGCTAGGTAATTGAAATTGTTACTACTTGATGTAAGTGCCTCCATCTTTTTCGTTGAAGCTGATGAATTTTACCACCTGAATTTTTACGTGGTACCAGTTCACACTAGAAAGTTTAATACATGGTAGCTCAACATACGGTTATGCTAAATCCAAATCTTTAATTTTTATCTAATGATTTTTTTAAAAAAAAATTACTCAATTAGTAGTATGATTGTGTTTAAATATATTCACTTAGTAATAAATCAAAAATATTAGAATTGATTTATAATAAAAATATATTCCAATATATGCGTAATTAATTTAAAAATACATTCAAAATGGTTCATAATTGATAGGTTTTATGTAAGTAGGTCATAAATGGTTAATAAATGAACTTAAAAAAATCATTATTTGAATTGTTATTCAAGAGTATTGTTAAAAATTACCTCTCTTAGATCTCAAAAAGAGCATTGTTAAAATTTTGACATTATTTTCATATAACATTACCTCCAATTGGATCTAATAATATTTTTTCAATACTAATTTTTGGAGTATTCTTTTCACCAACCAATTAAATATCGTAAAATTTATTTCTTTCCTCAATTATTTTTTTAGATAAATAATTTTTAAAAATGATCAAATTATCTCCTAATTTGACATATCCTAATCAAACGGATCCTAAATTTGATGAATTGTTCACTTTATTATCACAAACATTATGATGGTCCATTTGTTTGTGATCATTTTGGTAGGGGATGGTTAATTCCAAAGGAAGAGAAGATTCTTAAACTCGACGAGGACAGCCAGCGACTTTGAGTACTTTATCATCACGAAAACTTGTGATGGCCGAATATTTGGTCAATAAACTTTGCTAGCGTGATTTCATATGACTTTGAGTTGCAATCTTTTGGTAGGCCGTCCATTTCAAAGCTTTCTGGGGGTTGACTACGGGTGCCGGGTTAGCCGGATTCATTTCTTAACATAATCTCAGAGCGAGAAAGTCCCAGGGAAAGGTTCTTTTTCCGTGCATGGCCCTTGTCCTTCTTGTTCAGATGCAACCGCGCGCTATTTTCCATGCTCTGGTCATCATGGCGTAGTTTTGGACCTTTTACAGACGTTCGCGCTAGCTGCCAGGTTTTTTCAGCCGCTAAGACGTTGAAGAGTGCACCGCCACTTAATGAGCCGGCCCGTCTATCTCCACAGCTGATCTCGCTTCTTCACCTTTGTTCGATGTCTGTTTGCTTTGATCTCTCCCAGCTGGAGTTTACCTGATATCCACTTGGCCCTGGAGCCGTAATCCAAGGGAGAGCTCCGAAATAACGCTGAGGAGGAGAAATTTTTGGTAGACCTAAAGTAGATGAAAAACCGTCAACTCAGCATCTAATCCATATAGACGCCATCCCAAAATTAGAGTTAAGTCAGACCAGGTTTAGACCCAACACACACCCAGATTCGAACATAAGAGCCATAATTAAGGTTGTCAAGGATTCACAATTAGCTCCAATGTTGCATCAGATTGGGTATGTAACCTCCTGAATTGGGCCCGTGTTGGTTGATTTTCCGGTGGTCCTGAATCTACCCGACATGATTTATTATAAAATTGCAGCCCTGGACACTTGGACCCAACCAGATTCATATGATGAGAGACCTGATTCAACTGACATCTACCAACCAAATCCTATTTAAGTAAGCTTTGGCAGTATTGGGACACAGGTGTAAAGTATTTAAAAGATCATGAAACAAAATCTCATCCATACAATTACTTATTTACTTGGTTATCATTCAAATTAATTTTATTTTATTTATCCATACATGTTTGTGGTCTCAGCTAAATGCTAGGTGGAGATTTTTGATTTGTAGAGGTTAAAATCAAGTGACGACACAAATTTATGCACTTAACTATATATAGTTTCATGATATTTAGATTGTCAAATATTTGAATCACTTATTATGTAGGTTAGAGGTCTCCAAATAATATGAATTTTTAGTGCATAAGTAGTTTAGAGATAATAGATCGTATCCAGTAATTTGAATCATCAATGTGAGATCCTCATCATCCAATCAAGATTTTACTATATCCAAGTGAAGATTCAAATCTAACTTTCTCTATATGTGAGAGATACTTAGTTATCCCCAAATAGATTTTTACTCACATACAATCAAATTTAATTTAGATGATGAAGATCCTCTATTAATGATCCAAACTGTTAACCACGATTCATTATCTCTAAATTTATTATACATCAAAAATTAAGTTATTTAGAGATTTTTAGTCTATACATCAAGTGATTAAAAATAAATTATATTTTTTTATTAGAAAATATTTTATATTTTTTAACTTTTTTTTTTTGATTATCTGATGCATGGATGATGGATTTCTAAATTACATAAATTTTTGATATATGAATAGTTTATTGATGGTAGATATAAATTATCGACATAGAATCTTCAACGATATGTATTTAACTGGATTTGGGTGGAGGTTGACCTGATAGAAGTCTATCTCTCTTTGTACTGACACGTCCGTATAGCTTATAGATATACTTATAAACATATAGGATAAGTTTTAAACAATTTAATTTGAACGTTACCGCATCCAAACTTGATCTTGTCAGCTCGTGGCAAGGCATGATAAACAGTCTTTTTCAGTGAGTGTGTATCACTTATACATCTAAAAACGTCACAAACTACAGGTTGAGTCGGCCGTGCTTTTCTTTCCTAAAAAAGTTGTCACCTTTAGGTGATCGTTACCCACCCAATGAGCAAATTCCATCACCCAAACGGGCCACCGGAGTCAATTACGTACAAGTCTAGGCAATTTATAGGAAAAACGACAGCCACATGCTCAACCATATTACAGTTCAGCTTTGTCTTTAATTCTGACAGTGAGGTGAGTAAAGGTAGGAGGGAGGGCGAGGGAGAGAGAGAGAGAGTCCCTCCACCAACATCCATCATCAAGGCTACTACCATGTCCAACACCAGCTCATGGATCTTCGTGTCCCAGGATTCAAACAACGACAACAAGGGACCTAAGCTCGGGGTCGTGTTCATCTCCTTCGCTGCCTCCGTTGCCATATTCTTCGTCATCCTCTTCGGTCGTTGCCTCCTCCGACGTCGCTGGCGCCACCACCGGCGCATAACCACAGCATCGATACCTAGCGATTCTCCGAAGCCCGAGCTCGCACCCTCCACCATCGCTTCGCTTCCAACCTTCGCCTATCAAAAAGCTATCGATCCCACCGGCAACGCCACATCGGTACTGTGCGCGGTCTGCCTGGGTCAAGCCCAGGAGGGAGAGATGGTGAAGCTGCTGCCCAAATGCAAACACGTGTTCCATGTCGAGTGCATCGACATGTGGTTGTATTCCCACTCCACTTGCCCTTTGTGCCGGTCCGACGTCGTCGATTCACCGAAAGTGGTCAAGAAAGTGGAGGACGGTGAGGCGTCGGCCCCACCGGAATTGCCGGTTTAGCTCACCAGGTCGTGCCTTTAAGGGGACAAATTGCCAGGGTCGCCCCGGATGGCAGATGGCATCTTTGTTCCAGAGAACGTCGTGTATAAAAATGGTCGATTAGGTGAATCGATGCGAGGGATGTTATTGAAGATTTAGTGTCATGTTGTAAGAATGGTCACTTCCATTCTCCTGATTACCTTTTAGTTTTTCTTGTTTCTGTAGCTACGTATGTAAAACTTATGGATAAATATTTTTGTGTGCATATTAAAATCATTAGAGAACATGTTGATTAATTATCTGCAGGAGGGGATCTAAATAAGCGCATTTGCCATGACGGGAGTAATGTCTGGTTAAGCATTATTTACCCCTGTATATCAACTTCTTTTGGGCAAGATAGTGGTTAGGTCCAGATCAAAAAGTTAAAAAAAATTGAAGGTGCGGGTTGGGAGGTGTGTTGATGTTGAGGTTAAAGTGGAAGTGGAATTGCCGTGGTTGTTTTTCCCACCAACCAGTATGGGCTTATGGGGAGGAGTGGAAAGTGTCAGACATTTCTGTAACGGGCGCACGCGACGAGAAATAATTGTCGGCACCACGTCCAGATGGACCAACCAAATCCCACGGTGGATGACACGCCACGTTAACCCTTGTATGTCACGAATTTCCGATTGCACGTTATCTACCGTGCACGTGCTCCGAGAGTTGCGCTGGTCTACCTGAGCGTGGTGCAGACAATAATTTCTCGCACGCGACTTTGTTTATTTTATTACTAAAATTTTGAGATGTCTCCCATGGTTTTGCGTGCGGTGGTTTCAGATTGGTTGTCCTTTTCGGCTTTCCGCACAGGGCCATAGGCTGGCGGACGTTTGTTGGCGAGAGTATATTTGGCCTAAAGAGAAGTGCTTGCCAGCTCAGACTTTTCTTTATTCAGTACACACACTACAAAGTGATAAGGTTTGTGAGAGATTGTTAAACCATCCCATGTTCTTAATTAAGCAGGGGATTAGATCAAGGGAAAAACTATTTGGCAAGGGAACCATTTCAATCTTTTTTATTTCCTCTGTCTCATAAGTTAAAGGGGGGTAGTCGTATTGAATCCTTCCGAAGTCAACATCTTTGGCATCTGCTAGCATACGCTGGCTTATTTTGGTAAAATACGCTGGTATACTCATAACTGGAAAATAAAACTTGCTTCCTTAGAAAAGGTTATAGGATTGAAAATTAGAAAAATAACATGAAAATAGACAAGTTACCTTGAAGAATAAAGATTAGAAGGTGTTTAGGAGATTGTCTGGGTGGCAAGCAAGTCTCTCTGTAGGCAAAAGAATTTTGGTACTAACCTCGACTCTTCAGTATCCCTACAATTGCAGTTAATTGCAATCCATAGTCCTCTAATTAGTTAAAGTTGTTAACAGACCATGTGCCTTTTATCCTTGGTGGCTTGGAGCTACCCTAAAACAACATTAATTCATAAATGAAATAATACATACACTAACCGTACTTCAGACTTATCCAGCTTCACCAGGTCCCCATGAGTTCATAAAATCAGGATTAGAAAGATCCGACCAACTTGTAACCTTTTATATTACCTTGTAGGGGTCATCGAACTCCTTGTAAGGCTCACTGAATAGGCTTTTGTTGGAAGCTGAAAGCCTATGTTACATTTAGATTATTAGCCCATATAACTACAATTAAACTACCCAACCATAAAAGAGAGAGCATTTAGATCAAGATTTTGAATGAATTATCACTCATGCAAGAAAATAAATGATTATTCTATTGCTTCAATGATAAACAGGAGACAGAAGGGAGAAACCATACTTTCCAAAAAGACAGGCTGACCATACCAACTTAAATTGCTTCGCTTTCTCTGTTGAGGCCTCAGAATATCATACACAGGAATACCATTTCAACACCGCAAATCCTTGCTTCACACTACCGAAATAACGTACCGGTTGTGGCCACTGTTAGGATCACAAAAATAGCCATGCCTGATGGCTGCATCCATGTCTGGACCAGCAACAAATGTCCACCGCTGATATCGGCCCCAGCAGGGCCAAGTCCAGCTATCGACCCCGTGGTCGATCCACTGAAGTTGCCATTTCTCGTGGATGAGCTACAAGTATTGCATGCATACAATTTATATTAGAACCAGCCAAGATTTTAACTATTTAGCAAGTGAAAACATAAGTCAGGCAGAGCGTATAACCTAGTCCTGTAACTGGAACATTAGCAGGTTAATACCGTTACATTCAACTTAGCATGTCATAAAGCCATGGTCTAAGTATTGGAACTCCTAGAGTGCTGCTATTGCTTGCAAGATCAGTAATTTTAACTCTTAGAAAAGCCTGGGACAGGGCAACACAGAAATTCTTTAGAGTTAACATCATTCAAGATTCGAATTCCGAAGTTCTAGCTTATGAAGCAAGTGTGCCACTGATCTACTTTCTCAAGTACATCAAATTTATGCACATGAAACAATTACACTTATCAACCTTGATTAGTCCTGGTTGACTGACACCTCATCTCCTAGAGCTTGCCCTTCAGGAAGTTGAAGGTTCCCCACAACAAGAACAACACACACACACACACAAGTTAGCCAGTGGTTTCATATGTTAAATGTAATGGTATGACAATGCCATGATCTAATCAACATTTTGTGAACCTCACCAATCTGGTTGGACAAGCCAGCCTCCTTGTGCTCTTTTCATATCAATCGACTACTAAACTGATACAGGAGTAGTTGACCTAACTCTTGACTGCGCAAAGAATTGTCTGTGGCCTTGTGCTTGCATGATAAGGATCACCACGCACATGATCCCATATACCAGCCCACCACACAAACAGCACAAAGGAGTCCGCAAGGTCGACAATAAAAGGGGCAAAGAGAAAATTATTTGGAGACAAATTTGGCACAAACATGTATTAAACTGTCACGTGTACAATAAAAAATTACAGTCACTCACTCCCAATATTTAAGACTAAAAAGGAAGATAAATAAAAAAAAAGTGTAGATTTGATTAAATTTTTTAAAAATATGATTATTGAAAGGCCTCTTCACTTGGGCTCTCAGCTTGGAAGCTAAGGCCCATTGCAAGAACCCTTGAGCCAAATTTTGAGGTGTCAGTACATATATAGGTTTTGCCAATTCTAGAGTCTTTTTGAGATTACACTTTTCTTTTAAGCTTTCAAGAACTTGTGTGAATGATGATTTTGTATTTGAGGATCTTCTCCTCTCTACATCCAAAGCTTTCTGTGGCCATTCCTACCCATGGGCATAAGCCATATTTCGAACCACATAACTTTCTGTGTTCTTCTCTCTCTATTTGCTTTGCTATGTCTAGATCTAATCTCTTTGCAGAGCATAACTTATCCAGATTTATTTAACAAGATCATATTGATAGCTGTTGACTGCTCGTAATTAATGCCATGTCAAGTGTCCACGATTTCTTCCTTGAGAGTTTCTCAAAACAATTTTTTTCAAAATATTTAAAACAAAAATCTGATTTCTAATTTATTTAACAACTTGGCTCTTATCATCATGTGAATGAAAATTAAATTGTTCTATGCCTCCATCCCATCTACCTTTCTTCACCTAGTTTTAGTATTATTTCTCTTGGAATTTTGATCAAACATTGCCTCTCTTCTCAAAACCCTTGGATGACATTAGACTTCTCGTTGTTGTTAAAAATAAGTAGCACTGACCATTTGAGAAAATGTTCAAGAGTTATTAGTGGTAAGCGATTAGGTTTCAAAATTTAATATCAACCGAGATATCATTAAAAAATTAGTGAATCTAAGGTTAAAAACCTCTAATACAAAACTGTTCATGCATTATACAACCTATTTTAGGCTCTTTCCTTTAGTCGTAGCTAAGTGCTCCATTGTTCACCAGCTATGTGTAGAAGAGTAACAAATTTGTCATACAAATTAAAGGAAAGCTTGTATTGGGAGTAGACTTTAGCATAAAACTGAAAATTTATGAAGGATTTATATTTCTAATTCCAATACAAAATGAATAAACATATTGGTTAATACAAATGAAAATTTTCTATCATGAAACTGGAGTTTATGTAAAACTTGTTGATTTAACTGATGAACAATAATGAAAAAAGACTTTAATATTTCAAATTAACAAATATTATCTGAGAACAAGACTAGAGAAGAAATACAAAAAAACTATAATCAAAATATTGCTAATGAAATTCATATTGTCATGTTAAACATCCTATAAACAATTTGTGATCATGATGGATGCTTTTTGGACCAAGCATTTATTTTTGGCAGAAAGAGGGAGATCTAACGATATATAATTATCCAAGTCCAAATATTTGGGGATACACAATGTATGGCTCAAACCTAGACGCTCTTGCTTATTAGTTAAAGAGATTTGATCATTGGTATAAGTCATGACAAACAAAAAACAATCTAAAATATGAGCTAAACAATAACTTAGATGAGATATATTTTATCAGAAAGAAATGGGAGTCTAACAATGTTATTGACTATGGATTTGATGCTATTATTTTGCAAGAAAATAATATTTTTTGGATATGATCGAATGGAAAGGATTTATCAATTACCCTTCTTCTTGTTCCTTTCTCTTACTTCTCCTTTTGACCAGATTCTATCCAATACCTGTACCATTTTCTTCAAATTAACCCATATTTCATATAAAAGAATGAAGATCCTTGAAAAGTTCATTTGAGTATTTACCATTATTAATCATTAAAATGCTAACAGCTCTTCATTATCTAAGTTCTAATCAAACATTGATGTGAATTTCTTGATATATAGGACCTTCATAGTTTATATTAGTTTAATAGGTAGCATCAAATTCATTGTGAATTGTCACTATGCTTCCATTTTTCTCTAATAAGATATATTCTCTATAATTATTCTATATTAATAAGCTGTTTAACTTATATTTTAGAACATCTTTTGCCTACTCATATCATCGATTACATAGTACATAAAAGCTTGCTTTCAAAAAGGCATCCATCATTAATTGGCAACAAATTATTATTGTAACAATTGATATGGATTTTATTAGCACTATTTGGATCACCAATTTTTACATCTCTTGAGCAACTATTCATTTTGAACTAATAGTAAAATTCAAACTACACTGTTGCTCTTGTTCATAAATTGAATCATCAAACATAAAAAATCTATTAATTGACATGCACATTTGTCTGAGTATCGAAATAAGAAACATAAATCATTTGAATTTTTTGGTTTCAGATGGTAAAATCTAGCTCTCGATATAATTAAACATTCCTTATGCATTGTATCATAGAGATGTTATTTTTTTCCAACCCTCACAGAAGTGGTCATTGCAAAATCTCAATGAACAAGACAAGGCAGAAAAATCAAACCTGCAACTTGTGTGCAGCTTTAACAGTTCTTATTATTTTAAATAACTAATAAATTATAATAATATTTTTATTGATATCAAAATGTTGCATCTTAATTTCTCATCAGTAAAACATGCGTGAGATTTTTCTTCGGACTTTGGACAATCCTATTCTTACCAACATTAATATTATCTAAAAGTTCCAAGAAAACAGAGGTAATATGTAATCAAGGCTCCAACAGAGACAGTAAAAACAAGGAAATGACGGGAAAGAAGAAAGGCGAGAGACAAATAGTCTAGACGCCAAAAATAGGAGTAGTCTTGATGTCTTTTTTCAATTATAGATGCCAATAGATTTGACATCGAATTATTTGCCTAGATATTTTAATATTTACAAGAAAATGATATAAAAAGCGATGATATCATTTTACTATTGTGTGTTTACGATAGCCTTCGAATCGGAATGTGTCAATTCACCCAATGCTTGCACGTGACCCATCCAATGCCCAAGAGACACAGAACCCAATTGCAGAATGCCACATAGGACTGCACACAATAACCAATGGCATCAAGCCACGTGGCGCTGATTAGCTGGCCTGATGCTTTTTTCTCCATTGGTGGACAGCGTGTCCACACTCAGAAGTCCGGCAAGTTCTCGAACCGCCAAAAAAGAAAAAAAGCGAGCCATTACGCCCAAATTAAATCTTTGCCTTCACTGAGTAGTTAATGAGATCTCTAGATCTCAGCCTTAAAATCCAGAACCAAATAAAATCGAAACCGTCCCCCACTCCAAAGCCCACTCGTTTCAGAAAACACCAAAAGAAAACCATATAACGTTCTCGTCTCGTCTCGTCTCGTCTCGTCTCGTGACCGAGTTTCTCCTTTTATTTTTTATTTTTCTGAAAAGAAAGGAACATATAATGAAGCCCAATTACTAACCTGGAAGGAAAGATGCAGCGATCGTGACCTGCAATTTGAAAAAAAATAAATAAATAAACATAAAGAAAGAAACAGAAAGCTATCGGAATCCACCGCCCAGAACGAAGGCGACTAGTGAGATGAGAATAGAAGAGTACGGACTGGGGTTGAGGGAGGTGAGGGCGGCGGTGCCGGAGAAATCGCAGGCGGAAGACGAGAAGCCGTTGTGGACGAAGTAGTCGTTGAAGGCGAAGGAGGCGTGGGACTGGATGTCTTGCGGCTCGTAGCACGCCCCGCCCTCCTGGATGGGCCGGCAGTCCGCCCCGCCCGGTCCGCACGCCCAGTCCAGCGCCGACTGCAGCGCCCCGTCCTCCGCGTTGTTCTTCGCCACGCACCACAGCTTCCCCGTCGTGGCCACAGCCGGCCCCTCGTCGTCCTTCCGCCGCCCCCCGCCATCTTCTTCCGCCCGTCGGCGGCGGCGGAGAGGAGGAGTCACGCCCCCGGCCCATCCGGATGAGAAGGATAGGAGGAGGAATAATAAGAAGAGAACAACTCTCGCCATTTGACCAATTTCTAGCGAATGGCTTTTCTTCTACTGAAATTATCAGGGAAGGGGAAGAGGGGAAGGTTATGAGAACTGAGAATATTGGGGAAAGGAGTTTCCTTTTGGATCCCTAATAAATATAGAGAGCGATTTGATTTCTACTTCGAGACTGAAATAAAAGAAAGGAACAGGTTTATCAAGACGTTTGAAATTGGAGTTACTTGCGAAAACATTAATAAGTTAAAAAAATCTCGAAACGAGTGCGGTGTGACCGTTGGAGATCGGGAGTGGCCGTTGAGGAGTGGGAAGGAAGAGAATGGACAGATTAACGAGAAGGAGAGAGAGGAGGAAGAAGAGGAAAGGAGGAAAGAGAGGGAGAAGAAGACGCCAGAATTATTACCGAATCGTAGGCGTACTGCATGACAGGACATGGGCAGTGGGTCGCAATCGACCGTCCCGGCTTGGCGATTTACCACCGTTGGGGGATATGAGGGGCGAGTGCGCCCGACTCAGGACTAAAATTGTGTCCATGGGGTTGGGTTCTTACTTTAGATTGGATCCGTTCATTCAAAATGGTGTTTGGACTGGATTGGGGTCTATACTCAGGACCAATTGTTGGCCGACATGTCCAGCTTTAGTGTCTGCGTCAAGCCTGAATTCGGTTCGGTGGTAATCAATTTGTATTTAGAACTACCCAATTTGCCTAGAAAAGAACAGATATGGTAATGTCAGCCAGGAAAAGAACTAGCATGGTGTTGGATTGGAGTGCCGCACAAGATGCTTGACCGGGAGATTGGGGATTTGTGATTTTGGGCTCAACATAGGTAATTGCTCAAGACATTGTTATGGCATCAAAAGTTTCTTTTCCATCTGTTGCGGTCATGGATCAAAAGGGTCAGATATCGGATGGTTGGTTTATGCCTCCATATCCACATATGTGAGGTATTGTCCGCTTTGACCTTTGATGCTATCACATAAGTTATCATAGTTTTTCCCTTTAAAAGATACCTCATGAAAGAGAAAGGTTTCAATTCATATAAGCCATACTTCCTCTTGACTCATGACCAATGTGGAACTAAAAAAGCCCTCCCTCTCTACACCATAACATAACCCTTCAGTCAAGAAGAAATATATATGAGCAGAAAGTATTCCCACAGACAGTGCCAATATTGCGGTCAAGTATCAAGGGATCAAATGATTCGAATGGTTAGATTGACTCCAGGCCTGCATACATGAGATATTGTTCGTTTTGACCTCTGGTGCTGTCGCACGGGGCCTTACAGTTTTGCCCTTTAAAAGGCACTTCTTGAGGGAAAGAAGATCTCCTATCTCATATAAGGCAGAGTACATCTGACTCACAACCATTGTGGGACTAAACCCTCCACAACAGTAGCCCCTCCAATCAGAGAGACTCTATCTTATTGGAGGGCCTCTACCTGATGCACCATTTATTGTGGTCAAGGAAGAGCTCATCCCAACAAGAGGTATTGTCTATTTTGACTGTGTGCATACCGTACTTTATACGCTTGCAGCGTTTGGGTCGTAGTTGATATGCTTGCGGCCCTTGGGCCGTAGCTAGTACACTTGTGGTTGCCGGGCCTCACGACTTTATTCCTTGGGCCTTAGCCCAAAAGGCATCTCTTGAAAGAGAAAAAGTTTCCATCCATATAAGCTATACTTCCTCTTGATTTACAACCGATGTGGGACTAAAGATATCTTTTCTACACCACAACATCATCATTTTTCTCCAATAACATATATTCATCCTGCTAAGGACGATTTTCATGCTTATTGATTGTAATATCAATATTTTTCATACTGTTGATGCAGAATTTTATCCTTGAATCAGAATGGCTAGAGCTTGGTGGTGACTATAAATCGATGACGGCTGGATGGCAGCGGTAGGATCTACAAGAAAAGTCTCCGATCGAAGTTGGCTCTGATGCAGACCTTTCGATGCTCAAGTTAGAATTTCGGATAATAGAGGGAAGAAGCGAGCATTTTGGGAGAAAGAAGCTTTTATACCTTGAGGATCCCCTATAGATTTTTATTTATAGGTGGAGGCTGAAGAGCCGTGAGAGAAAAGAGAATCAGGTCTTAACTTTTCTGAAAAGATATGATCGATATCCTTCTCTTATCTGGAGAGATTTTATTTGTTATTCTTTTTTATCTGATCTGTGGCAGCTGTCATATCATGATCGTTTGAATTTTGAATGAGATGCAGAATTTAAAAATCTGAAAGGATCAATCCTTCTTTTATATGCTTCACTGCTTCAGTCGGTATAAAATCATCCCCAACACATATGATCATCCCCTTTGATAGCTTCAACTTTACTTGGCGTTTCTTTAGCATTCTATCTTATTAGGTTCGACTGGTCATGCAGTATTTTATGAGAAACTAAACTAAGATTGATTGGTCACTGGCGTGTCAAAATTGAGCAATTCGATCAATGAGTTTGTTCCTCAGGATACATGTTTCAACTTTACTTCAATAAAAGGAGTATACAATTTCTAATAGGATAAGAGTAACACAAACAATGCAATAAGCTTGATTACATAAAAGAATTCTAATTGGCTTGGTGATTCTCTCCTGGATGGTCGCCAGTAGTTGCTGGCACCAATAACTCTCTCTTATCTTGGTAATTTTTATGAAAATGTTCATTCCAATGATTGACTATGCAAGTACGATCTTTTATATAATTGATAAGTGGCCAAACATGATTTCCCGGCTCACAAGGATCTTGCCACCGGATGCATGAAAATCCCACCATTGTATAGAGGGTTGAACGTACACGGCCTTGCTTGCACATGTGAAGAGGCTCTTTTCTATTGTGAACCTATAATACTCGGGTTAATTTTGGATACAAACAACTTTCAAAATTTCTAAGCCTTGATTGCCAATCCAATGCCATTGTTTCCGGTTTAGGACGGTCCAAGTCCTCATTACCTTTCATAGTCTGATATAAACATGAGTCGCATGTAAATGACCTACCCTCCAGAGTTGACATGCCCATGGAAGGTATTTTCCCTGGCTCCTTGCCCACATGACATTGGCCATTTTTAGGCATGCGTATCTGCAAGGAGAGACTCATGAATGCTCCTAAAAATTACGCCTGCCACACAACACGGCCCTGCCACCACACTTCTCATATTACCGCAACAATGCATTGACAGAGTTGCCTCAATTGCTCTACCCACATGTGCCAGCCAGGTAGAGAAAGTTGCTTGGGGACGAAAGTTACGCAGGATGTTGGAAATATGCTGCATCAGATCTACCTCTCTTTGGGGTGCGATAACCTAGATGGGATGGAAGCACGGATGTTGAACCTTCATCAATCGGGTCCATTATCGAACTAATTCAATTGGATGAAAGGCTTTGGGGTTGGTGTTCGAATTTATCTCATTAAATTTTATTCGAATGTGGTCCATACTAACATACATCTAAATTTATTTTAGTTGATTTAATTTGATCACTCTGATTAAAAATAAGTCTTCAATAAAATGATAAAGATATAATTATTGTGATAAAGTTAATCTCTACGTCATCATTGTAGATAACGTCTATCTTAGTCATCGTAATTGACTTAAATATTATCTCTGAATAAGGTTCATTATAAAAGGACATTTCTATGGACTTATCTTCAATTCATCAAAGGGTTTGTGAGGTCTTCCCTATCAGAAATACTCAAAATTGAGATTGAAAAATTAAGATACTGCTTGTGGACAATGAAAAGAACATTCAAAAATTTTCTTAAAATATTATTATCCCATAAAATTTTAATAGTTGGGATACATGGGGAGAGACCGCCCTCCTCTGCCATGCCCCTCCACTATCTCCCACACCATCCCCGCCTGCTTCCGTTGCTGCCACCCAAGCGAAGTTAGATGATTTGGTGGATGCATTGGTCTACTCAACTCAGCTAGAGCTAGGCTATGCATTACAAAAACAGACCCGCCATCAAAGAGAAATGATCAAAGATTGCTAAAACATGTTAGACGAGAGATTGCCTAAATCGAGTATAATTTTGAAAAGAAGTTTAAGAGATCTAAGAAAAATGAATAGATGAAAAGTCTCTCAGGTCACATGATCTGGTTTATATTGAGAAAGGAGAGTGAGGGTCCATTGCAATCTAGCTGTGCAATCGCCGAATGAGCTAGGTATTCTGCTCTTTTCTTGTTTGCTGGGTGATTACTTCCTTCTTTATATGATGCATTGAGATGATGCCGAGTATGCTACATGTTACTTAGCCATTGGTTGACATTGACGGGCTAAAGAAGCTACCCTTCTTGCTGGGAGTTGGTTGCAGCACTCAGATAATGTAAATGTTCTGAGTGCTTTAAGCAATCTGTGTTAACTGCTGATCGTTTTGAAAGAGGAAACTGTTATCAAATGAGAGCGTTCAATATTCGAGACCGACAACGGACTTTTGGACCTTGCTGAATCAACGGGGTGTCTCGACTCTGTTTGTTTCCTTCTTTTAAATTCTGTGCACAAGTCTTTTTGAAAACAGTCGATTAGACCCTTTCATGTAACCTTTCGGTGCAATGGGGCCCGTTACATTCACTTAACCTTCACGGGATGTACCCTTTACTCTTTATTCATCGTTTGTAACAGTAAGCATTAATATATTATACTCTTTTGCAAGGGGGAAGTGACTCACTTCCACTTCCCCCTCTTTTTCCTCAAAAAATCAATAGAAGAATGTCGTTGAGTCTCGAAACGAAATAAAAATACATAGCCATGGACAATCCCTCCCACCAACTTTCGCTTTCCAGTTGCACTTTCAAAGCGTAACACACAAAGATGGGTTCAACTTGCTTGAATTGCAGGGCCCTCTTTGTATATCTCTTCAGTCATCGGCTTCCATAGCCAAAAACACGTGTTTGCAGGACCAATTTGAGTTATGAAACAAATGCAGATATATGTAAAGACGGGTTAAAATGATTTTTTTTTTAACAAAAAAAAAAAAAAAACAATCTCTATCTAGAAGAGGAAAAACTCAAAAAATTGGGGAAAAAAAAAATACTTATGAAATAAATTATGGCATTATTTTGTTATTCCGGCATGCTCATCAAGATTCTTCAGGAACAAGCTTTCTTGATTAGGATTTTGGAGATGGGAATTGGAACCTTAAGAAGGAACGAGGAGGCGAGGGAAGGGTGCTTTAGGCGGAGATCTAAAAGCTTTGGAAAGGCGGCACTGCCTGCGGCCGCGATGAGGCGGTCGACGGCGGACTTTAGCTCCAGGATGGGAGGAGGAGACAATTTTCTTTTTTAAAGAAATACCTTGACAACGAGGGATCCATCTATCATGACTTCAAACAATGGTGATTTACGATCGTTTTTAAGGAGTTGTTGCCTATTTACATGCCATAACCCTGAACGGTACCATGGAATAGGGAGATGTGCCACCTGTTCAAAGTCATGACAGTCTTCATACAAGATTCGTCTCAAATTGACACACCATGTTAATCCGTGCAAGACCATGAATGAGAGAGCTGCTCTAGCTATAATTGCTCCTCGTATATCAATGAACATAATGATTCAAATGGTCACGTTGAAAATGTGATCGAGGCAAGTGTTATAATCAACTTAGAAAACCCAAAAAAAAAAAATGTGATAGATCTAATGAAACCACTCACCCTCGCGAGAGAGACGCGAGGGAATACGTCTCCTAGCTATATAGGAGGTGCAAATGAATCCTGGTAAGTTTGGAGGACCTACATAGCAGAAAACCATGGCCTCATTAGCACACCCACTCTGGGAAACGTAACATCTTCTCACCGGATCGGCCCCACGTGAGTTTTTGGTGCTTTTAGAAGTGGAAACAACCATTCCGGTTTTTCTCTTTCTAAACAAAAAGCGTTTACTAGTACGCAATACGCCATTAACAAACTTAACTAGGAAAGAAACGTTCCTTACTTCCCATTGCGCTCGCCAAGAGAAGCGCCATTTGGACGGGTGCTTTTGTGGGTGGCTTTGGCTGGCCTTCTTAATTCGAAGGAAATGCGAATCTAAAACATTAAAGAAATATATACAAAAAAGAGTGCGAGGGTCGCTGGATCCGTGGGGGAAGCCAGAGAGAGAGATAGAGAGAGAGATTTCTTGTGGAGTTGGTCTCGAGGATCGGGGGGAGTGGAGCGAGAATTTGGGCGATAAATCGGCCGCCAGGAAGGATTGGATCCTCTCTCTCTTCTTGCCTTGCGGAACCCCTCAGACAAAGCAATTGTAGCCGATTTTAGCGAGATCTCTGGCGCTTGGAGATGAATGCTCCCTTGTTCGAATTGGGCTCCCCTTCCTTCTCCACCTCGCTTTCTTCTTAAAATAGCTCCACCCGTCTCCCCCATCCTTCCATCCACAGCTCTCCTTCCCCTCTTCTTTTCCTCCTCTATTTCTTTGGACTTCGATGTTTTGTTTAAATGAGTGTTCCTAAGATCGGTGAATGTCTTCGATCTTGTTGTCTTCTATGGGGATCAAGCTGACCTAAAGCCTGGCTTCGAAACCACCCTGCCTCAACCACCCGGCATCTACCATCAACCATGATCCCCTGTTCAAGCATTCAGAATCTATTTCGATCCCAACCAACTGCTTCGAAGCCACCCTGCCTCAACTGTTGGAAAATTCGGTGGTTGATTCGGGTCATGCGGGGCACGGTTTCTTGTCGTGGAACTCAATGGAGCCGAGTCCTATCAATGCGGAGGCACTGGCTAGAAGTTTCGATTTTTGTACTCCTCTGAACGGTGATTCTTCGATCCCTGGTTGGCCGCCTTCTGGCCCTTCTTCAGAGGAGGCAACGACAGCAGCTGTCGCCTATTTCAGTGGTGAGAAGAAATGAACTAGTTTCAACTTTGTGTTGTATTCATTGTCGTAAATATTTATCTGAGCCTTGTGTGGTTGACCAGGTGAACAAGGTATTGCCACCTTCATCATCTGGAGTTAGTCTTCAGATGGAGCCCCCTCCAAAACAAAGTTATACCAGTAACTACAATGTGTCTTCTTCCTGGCCAGAGGAGGAGAGGGTACGTATGAAATTGTTATTAATAGTTTACCATTTCTAAAAGAACGCATATGCATAGAGGGAAATAAATGTGTAAACAAATTCAAAAGATTTCCACCGAATAAGCTTTCTTCTTCGTTTTGAATCCTTTCTGCTGATCATAGATCTGGTTAGAATCTAGTATAGGTGCTTGGCACGAAAAAGCGGCCATGGCCCTTTCATCTCGAAGGCATGCCTGGCTCACACTCCCTTCCCCTGCAAAATTCCTTCATTCTCGAGCTCATATCTAAAACAAAATGAATCGATGCCCGACGTCATAAAATTGGAACCGAAAAGAACATATTTCAGGTATTTATGCCACTTGTTTCTTGCCATATTCCATCATTTGTCTGGCTTCGGTTATTATGATGCGACGTACTAAACTGAAGTGGAGGAACTTCAAGTTCTAGCATACATAATGTTGAATGGAAAAGGTTGGTCAATCTTGACAACAGGATTAAAGAAAATGGTTGTGGCGTCGATGGAGGTTCCCGCAGCGTAGGTCTTTCATCGACACCTTTCATCCCAAAACCTAAGCAGCCTACACTCACCCAACCCCCCAGTAGCTTAGATTGTCCTGAATTCAGCTCAGTATCCTGTCAGGTAAGGTCATGTCTAACATTCTTCTTCCGTTATGATTCTGGTGAACTGAAATTGATGTTGGGGTTTGATATAGGGAAGCATGAGTGATGCCATCTCTTCATCACAACCGCCTTTCTATAGCTTCTTGCCGATGGGACCGAACAGCTGTGAGAAAACTTTAAATGAACAGAGAAGGGAAACATTGGATGGTGTTGATCTCAGCTTGAAGCTGTAGAAGTCCTGCCGAGAGAAGGTGTTCAGTGGAGCCTAATTTCGTCGCAGCATTACAGCCCAGCAATACCAAGTGACGTGGGAGGGATTTGTTTGAATTATGTGTATCCAGAGAAAGAGGACATGTGGTTGGGTTTGTTGAAACTGAGGTGTAAAGTGATGTTTCATCGCAAATGATTATCCGGTTTCTGTTGCTCTTGTTCCTTAAATTTTTGAAGCCATACCTTTAAATTTTTGAAGCCATACCACTCGGATTCAGGACAGATGAACTTGTTTTATTACTCCTCTTGTCATTGTGGGAATGAAGCTATGCAATAATTTTATGGAAAAATTATCTATAGGTCTTTGGATAGATCCAAAATTACTTTTAAGTTTCTAAACTTTTCAAGTTAAATAAATTTCTGAAATACTAAGAAGTTATTTTTAGATCTCTGTCGTTCACACAGATTGGTTACACAGGTTCATGTTCCAGTTACACGGATTTATATTCAAATTACACAAGTTTATGTTCAGATTATGCAGGTTATCTAATTTCAATATCTGATTACGTACGTTCATGTTAAGATTATATAGGTATGTATTTTGATTACTTAGAAATAATTTTTTAATATTTTTGAGATTTTTTATTCAACTTGAAAAGTTTAAAAATTTAAAAATAATTTTAGATTCATCTAGAGATTTATAGATAATTTTTTTTAATTTTTTTATTGACGTCCATCGGACTAGAAAGGGTTGAACCTGGCAAACATCGTACGAAAAAGATGAAGAGTTGCACATGGCCGTTGGAAGTTGCTGCTCTACCATGCGAGACATATAGTCAGTGTACATACACGACATTAATTTTTGGTTAAGAGACCAAGAGGTTTCATAAAGTTTTTGTCATCCACCATTTAAAGGAAAAGCAACAGGCAGATTGGCAAGTAAATGCTTGCTCTATTCCCTCCTTCAAGCAAAGTTAGTTGCTTCTTTAGCTACTAGAGGTTGCAGTTGGGTTTCTGAACGCAATGTCCATGGCTTTAATGGATCTTGCGGCCGGTTACCAACATATGATTAGGGGGAATCCTGCATTACTCAAAAATGATTGCAACGCATAATTAGAAGCTGTACTGGGAGAGAGCTTGCCGCAAATGATCTATAAATAGAGCTGCCCGACTTGGCCAATACCTTACATGTTTTTCCCTTTTTCAGTAAAATACCTTCCATGTTCCATTTAATTGAGGTCACAGTTTTAAGTAGCGTAGCAGCATGCAAAATTGAACGAGAGGTAACCCATCCAGCTAGGTCCATAGGAGCTGGTCGGTGTGGGACACAACACGAATCTCTCAATTTCACCGGGCACTAGCAGTTTCATCAAAGCTTACAGATTTCATGCTAAACATGAGTTTGGACCAGATCAGTACCTTTCTTTTTTTTTTATTTTTGATAAGAAGACCAGATCAGTACTTTTAAAGACGTAATTTTCTCCAAATTGGTGATGCTTACGCTTTATACTGTTCTTCAGCTCTAAACATCCGTTTGTTAAATAAACAAGGTTCAGTCGAACAACCAATTTGAAACAAGGGCCTATAAGCACCAGATGCTAAGATATTTACGACATGCTTGTCCAAATGAAACATGACAGGGACGTGTCCATGCATGAGGTGCAAGATAGTCCTCAACTAATGACCACTGATATAAATAACCCCAATTGTGATATATCTGAATACAACATCAAGCCATTCACATAACATTTGTACAAGCCCAAGTGCCCATACAGAGATTACTGTAACCATATAGAACTCAGAAATGCACAAGCAGCTAACATTGTAAACCAGCAGACTAAGCATTCCAGCGACAATAAACCACTCGAAGAGAAAAAACATGGAAAAGAAAGACTACAAGCTTCGTGCTAGCGCTACTCCAATACCTTCATATTTCCACTACTAGTACCAAGAGTCTATGACCAACCAAAAACAAAGTCAAGAACATAGACGAGCACCAGAGACAATGGGTATAACAGGTATGCGATAGAACATGTCCAGAGTGGGAACGTGGTGCGGAAGCTGGTGAACAGTCCCATCACAATGCAAACAACAAGAATAATCAGCACTTCAGCAGAGAAGTCCCAAGTCAAGTGTCTCAAGTAAACGAGGGCCAAGAAGACAGCCAAGCAGAGTGTGTTGTTCATGGTCACTCCACCATATATCTGCAGCAGTAAAAAGCAAGTAATTTCAAAGCACAACTACATTCTGAATTTCAATGATCCATGCATGTATAAATTTATTTATTTTTTTATTTGCAGCTGAATTGTATCTATATGGTCTAGACCAGCTGGGAGGTCAACAATAAAGACAAATAAAATAAAATTAAAAAAAAGGCAACCCAGACTTCCAACACTACAAAGTCTAGGAAGGGTCAAATGCACACAGCTTGAACCTTGCATGCTGGGGGGCTATTTTCGTATTTCCAACCTATGGCGCCTTGGTCACAATTGAGCGACCTTGCCATTCTGTTCAAAGCCCACTTTTGTCAACAGTAAAAGTTTGCTGCCAGCGCTGGAAGTTTATCTTCACATAGGCTAGATGATGAAGTAAATGGGAGAGGATAATTATGACTCTAGCTACTAATATTACAATAACTACGAGATTCTGAAATTATCCAAAAGAACAGAATGCATGAAGCAATACATGCTGACGGAGAAGCTCAGATGATAATTGATGAAAATCTGATCAGGATGGTAATATTCAATATAGAAGGCATTCTGAGCTAGTCATCTACATAGGTTACATGAATGAAATCTTAACATGTTTAACTGAAAAAACGTAATGATTGAGATTATTAAGAACAAACCTCAGAGAATGTCAGTGATGAAGTTCTTTGCTTCTTTCGGCTGGCAAAAATAATTGCTGAGACAGCCTCGCTGGAGTTGGTAGCCAAAGGCATTGCAATGAACGAGATGAAGAAAGAAGGAATGTTTGTAGCAAGTGAAAAATTGTCAACAGCATCTACAAGAGGATCAGCAAATACAGCTGCAATAACAGTTCCCAGCAGCAAAAGTAAGACAGCCTTGAAGCATATCCAAGTGGGATTATTGATATTTTCTACCACTTCATCACTTTTATCAATTAACATGTTATGTTCTTCCTTCGTTTTCTGCAAATTGAGCATTGAAGTACAGGTTATACTGGCAAGTTAAAATTTTGCATCATCATATAGTTCTCTCTTGGACATATATTATGGAGCAGCTTACCATGTGAAAGTCATGCAAGAATTTTTTTGAGTAAGCACCAGAAGTTACAACAGTACGTTTTGCCTCGTTAAGCCATTGTTTGATTCCCCCAACAAACTCATCTTCCTCAATACAAGCATTACGTGATGTATCAAATTCTAGCATTACTTTATTTACAGCATCATCTCTATCCAAGTCTATTTCTTCGAACTGGATTCCTATGATAAGTGCTCTTAACTCATGCGATGATATTTTCCCATCTGAATTCAAATCTAATCTGTGAAATAACCTGCAATGAAACATAATGGTGCGGATAAATGACAGAAAGCAAATTATGAAAATAGATAAAATGAATGACAAAAACTAACTTTCTTATGACACCCTCATTAGCATTCCCATTATCATCAAGAAGCCGTCCAAGTGATTGCATTTGAGCATGTCTTAGAATTCCTGATATTACATGTTTATGCTTTGCATATGCTAGCCTTCTCCTTTGAATCCATGGCTGAAAGATCTGGTCCAACATATATAAAAACACATCAGGAAAAAAAAAAAGAGGATATGACCTCTTTAATACAGTACACATGGCTTTCTGTATCTTGCACTATCAAAATTAAGTAGACAAAGGAATATTTGATACCCGTTATGTGATGGAGAATATTTGTTATATGACCTCACAAAAATTCAAATTTAACAGGAAGGAGGTAATCAATACAACTTGAAGGATATAGCTCCTTTCTGATGCTTATGTTTGTTTCATATCTTTCTTAGAGTAAGCTAATATGCATGTTCAACTCAGTGTGTTAGTGTGCTGAGATTCCTATTTGGACAAAACAAACATCATTTGGAATGTTAACAGCATAAATTTAACCAACCCAGCAATTTAACAGAGTAAAGAGTCTTATCTTGGGTTATTCCTAATCAATGTTTATTCTTTACTAAATTCTTGTTGGCAGAACCTCTTCTAAGAGGATCCTGATTAGCTCTGCAAGAGAACATAAAGTTTCAAAAGAGAAATGAAACTGAAAAATTTATATAAGATAACATAATAGCAGCATGTTAGCACAATTTACCAAACTTTGTAGTTAAAACCTCAGTTAATGCATACAGATAACAAGTGATGAATAAGATGATAAGGTTCACAGTTACATGTGATAAATTGAGCACATGATACAGGCAACCAGAAAGTGAACGTTCAACAATAACAATAAGAAAGAGCAAAACTGCCACATACTGTCCTGAAGGAAATTTAAGGACTCCAGTAACGGTAAAATAATTGGAATAGCAGTATAGCTACAATCCTTGCAGGATATCTGATTTGTTGACCATGTCAGTCCACGGACAACACCTTAAATTAATGATGTGGAAATAAGAATCAAAACTTCCTAGAATAGACAAGCAACAAAAATATATTTAATAAGAATCTTATTAACATCATGTCTACTACAAAATAACAACCACATTATTTAAATGGTCAATAAATGCATAAAGATAGTGGATGATGAATAAGCCATCGAGGTTTATGGTAAACATGAGACAAATGCAGTACCTGATACAAGCAATAGGAAAGCACAAGAGCAACTGAAGCAACAAGAGCAAACAAGACTGCTAGGCGCTGTCCTGAAGGAAACTTGAAAATTTTTGGTAGTTGCACAATAATAAACGGAACAATAGATATCGCCATTATCCTTGCAGCATAGCTAGTTTGTAGGTCAGTTGAAACGCCAGAGCCTGTGAAGAGTTTGAAATCCATGGTTTTAGTGTACAGAACAGATAAAATGCTACACCCTTGAATATTAAACATGCAAGGTCACTTATATAATGATCACCTAAATGTAACTCCCATAAGATAGATCCTTAATAAAGATAAGTTCATGAGAAAATGGAATAGAATCAAACAAAAGAACAAACCTACAATGGAACAAACAACTGATAAATTTTGAAAAGGAAGGCACAGAATCACTGAGGAGAATGTTTAGTATTCATTTCCAGGAACAAAATTTACTGATGGTTTTGTAGCAGCTTTAGACAACAAGGGGTTTTCACCACAGATTTTTAGATTATCTTATTTTAGTGAAAAGGAAATCATCCTAACTCTTATTTAGAGAGCAAGCTCTAATTTCCTTCTTAGAAAATAACCATGCCACATCCATATCTAGTAAGCTATCATGTACCATCTAACATCTGAGCAACATTCCTATCTATCAGGAGGCTTATCCGTCACCTCTGATCCCTAACCTCCTTTCTTTCTTCGGCAGTAGGGTGGGTCGAACAAGACAACTCTGAGTTGCTAATCCATTAGCCGCTTCCAGGGAATGAAGGAGAGGTGAAGAAGCACATCCTGCACCTTCACCTGCGAAGCGCTATGCTCCAATAACCATAGTTGATGCATCGGATGGACATCAAGTGGTTGATATTGTACCTCCAGGTCTTCCTACTAATATCCGATTTCGGAAAATCGTATAATGATGTTCATATCGGATACATATAAACTTGATAGAATATGAAACAGATTAATGAGTCAATGCAGGCATATTTTGCCCACCAACAGAGGAACTAACCATTCCACTCTTCTTAGACAATACCGACAACGCAGCCATGAGTATGATACTCATTTCCTGAGAGTATCGGTTCATCCTTGTGACTTTGTTTGAATGTAACTAGATCATTTAACAGAATGCAACTATTTCTTTCCAACGCATAGGTCAACGCATGGTCATAATATCTGCAGCTTGATTAACATAATGCATGAGATTAACTACGCATGTAATTCCAAAATTTTCATTAATAATGCTCGAGTAATGTTTGATACATGGCAAAAACTCTTATGAAACAAAGTCTCCCGGTGAAAACATGTCCACCTAGGAAGTGGCACGAAGTTATCGTTCTTGCTAGCTGCTACAAAAACCTTGGGTTTACAGAGCTCTATTCCATTGCTTGATGCTCCTTTACAGGAGTGTAAATAGGTTAGAATTAGTTGGAGATGACGCAAACCCAATACTGATAGAGTTAGCATGAAAAAATGAATCCAGATCAGATTTAAAAAAAAATAAGACTCGATCTAACCTAAACCAATGTTCAAGTTAGATCATATTTGATTAATTACAATTTTTTTGACACATTACAGTATTGAGGAGAAAACTAAATAATGTGACATATTAGCATCTATGCTGAAAAATATCCAGATTAGAAGCCATTCCTTGATAACCAAAAAAAAAGCATGTTTCAAATATATAATAGAGGAGAAACATACCGAATAGACTAAAACTTTTTGTATCTTGTGAGTCTATTGAAGTTGAGTTCTCTGAAAGGTCACATTTGCCAACAACAACACAAGAACCCCAAAGTAATGTTAGAAGCATGACAGTTGACCCAGCAAGCAATCCCATTCCAATCAAGACCTGATTTTGAGCAGTCTCTTTACTCCCAGAAAGTCCAGATACTGCAAAAGATTATGGACATAATAGATTAGATGCAACTACAAACATATCTGCATACTTTCTAATATATCTAGATTATCAAAGACTTGAGTTTGAAAGAGCACTGAGTTATCTATCTTCCAGATAGACAATTTAATTGAACAGTAATACAGCAAGTTAAATTCATTATTAAAAACTGGTTACCTTCTTATATTATTTGATGTATTACCAATATGATTATGTTAATGAAGAAAAGAAAACTTCTTACTGCCAACACACTCATCCAAAAAAAAAAAATCCAAGGGTCCATTTAGTTGGGGGTAATCTGGCATGGGAAAATGAATCTCATATCAGATTACCATGTTTGGTATGAAAAATGAAAGAGAGAGACCGTAAAAAAAGTGGGGGGCCTCATGTTTATTTTTCGGAGAGAAAAAGTAAGACAAATACCATGAGGGTTGGTATTTAGTAAATTTTCGAACGGTGGTAATCCATACTCGACAAAAATATCCTCAATAAAGCTACATGTGTAATCACTGAATTTGTTCTGATATCTATCCAAATTCATTCAAAAAAGAGTTTTGGCAAAAAAATTAAGATGAAAATGACATTATGCAAAAGGCTCTGTCATTATAATCATTATATAAGAACTAATTGGGGATGACAATGCTATCCTAGTATTAAAAAAATTATTTTATGTTGAAGGATATATTTATAAATTTAGCCATATTCCTATATACATTTACCTTTAAACCAAACATAATAATCTTTTTTCAGTGTTATTTTTCAGAGTAATTTATCCGCCAATCAAATATAGTAAAACTTATTTTCCTCCGCAATCATTTTCTTAAATAAATGATTCCAAGGAATTATCAGATTAACCCGTAATCTGACATACCCCAATTAAATGGACCCTAAGTGTCTTCTATCCATTTGGTATGAACCACACATTTGATTGATAAGCTTAATAACCATTCCTACAGCCTAGGTGCCTGCACACTTGTCCACTAAACCTCAATTATCCATAAACCAACAAGATTATTGTTAGCACATGTAACATGTGCCCTGTTCAATAGATCATCATTTAACACTGAACATCCATACACAAGATTAGATCATGACGAGATACTAGAACACATGCCTAAAACTAGTTCTGAAATTTCATGCAAACAAAGCTCTTGGGTCTTCAAATGTTGGTTTGTTGGCATTTCTCCCCATTCCAAGAATATCTGAAATGACAACACATCAATATTATGTTAGGTGTAAATAGACATGAAAGGAAACATCTCGCTGCAGCACATTAATGCAGATCTTTGATATCCAATTCTAGTTGTTCCTCTCTGTCCATACACTAAATAAGTTCATCAATCCAACATGATTGTGCAAGCAAGTTAAACATCCATTTCCCACAACATGATCCCAGCGCAACTAACACAGTACCAAGTTGCATGTACAGGATATCTTTCTATCTGTCTTCACAATTTGTCATGCACGCACTTTATCACTGACAATCATACAGTTTAGCGGACTTATTGGGACAGTGCAAGAAACATGCCTTTTACAGTGTTAAAGATCATGTTCCATTTTTCTTTCTTTCTTTCTTTCTTTTTCGGGGTACAAGCAGGGGGGAAGCCCCTAAGCAAAATGATGAAATGTTCTGCCAGCTGAATTAGCATTACAAGAATAGATCAACTATGGAGGAAAATTCTAACACCAAATGGTGGTCTGAGCAGCCAGAGTAGCAGCATTAGCAAGGAATTCAGGAAAAACATGATTCATTCAAATCACATAGATCATATGAACAATTACAAGACTTTATAGATCCTTTCCCTGACCTCACTTTCCTTTTTACTGTGTGATTTGGAATAATACTGAAATTATCGATATTTATTCATTCTTCTTCTTCATTTCCCCACTAACTCTTCCTTTCCCAAATGAAACCAGAAGAATGTCTCATTCTAATTTGCATGGTATCTTTATCTTGATCCCTTTTCTTAGGATCAATCTGCGCACCGTAATTATTGCTACAACTGCTTTACTCTAGGAAATAATTTTTAAAGAAAATAATCATAATTTACAGTTTGATATTATCATGAATATATCATTAATATATACATATGACAAAATAAAAAGAACGTTTGACAATTAATCTGATACATGGTGTGTGATGTCAATGCAGGCCTTCATGATTGTTTACAAGTCATTTTCATATATCTGGCCCTAGAAAATTTCAATAAGCAGTTCTGAAGCTAAAATGATTGGTAGCAATGACAGTAGTGGAGAAATGTTACTAATGAAGCTGCTTCTTTATAATCATGAAAGCCATCTGACCAGATGACCACTAGATGTGTCGTGTAAAGAGAAAGAGATCACCATTTAGTAAAGGCACTAAAAGCACCAGAGAAGAATTAGCGAAATTCTTACAGCAAGTACAGCACTAAAGCATCTGAGAAGAATGAGAGAAATTTTTGCAAACAGCGAGTGCATCAGATTTTGTAGAAACCATAAACACAAAAGATGAGAAATAAAATGTTCATCCACGTAATGGCTCAAACAACAAATTAAGATTAATTATGAAAGTAACTGATGGCCTTCATAATGTTGAGGCTTACACACAAATTATGCTATACTATTATAGAGCTCTCAAATGTCTTAACATTGATGCAACAAGAGATATCACACATAGGAATAGAAGTAATAAATCTAGTTCAGATAATCCACTTTCCTCTATCATCAAGGAACTGATTGAATTGGAGATGTAATATATAAGCTCGCTAGATCCAGTTATGAGGTGCTAAAAGAAGCAAACACCATAGACCTCTGTCTCACGATCCTTAGATTGTGTTATGCATAAAATCCCTGGCAACTTTTTTGCAGAGCATAAAAATTTTCCAGCCAAACCCCTTTTGAAAAGACAAGTGAAACACTATATAAGTACCAAAACAGGTTAACCTGCCAATAAGAAGTTCAGCCTTTCCAAGAAATTAAAGTAGGATCCAAAACTTTGATGGATGGAACCTCTAAAAATTAGAAGGGCAAAATCTAAGCCCAGTTTTGTTTTACATATATTTCTCAAGCACAATGAGCTTGGAAGGCTAAAAAGACCAAAAACAGAATCAGAAACTTGAAATCCAGGATTAATACAAATCAGACCTCACTAATTCTATATGTATCCACACTGCATTTGTTCTAACAAAGAAAACTTCCACCTCTGAGTGACATCTAGTAAGTTATACTCTGACGATCTCACAGTCTCCGGGATTCTATTATTTTCGACTTTTGTAGTCGCAAACAAAGGTGCCACTAGCTTTTGACAACTGATTCTGTTTCAGATCCAATATCCTGACTCAGATATTAATTCCTGCATCCATATGATTGACCCTCAAGATCTACAGCCCAATGGCCTTTTCGTCCTTCTCAGTCTTCCGAAGACCCCGCCTACCCCAACTCGAGGCATTGAAACACCAAACTTGCTTCCGTCATCGCGACGGCACGAAACATATTAAGACAGATAAATCCATTCCGAAACCCAATTAACAAAGAAGGAAAACTCACGGAAATCAGGAAAAAAATAAAATAAAACAAAACAAAAATGAGAAAACGACGCTGCAGAAAAGAACACGGAGAAGCGAACAGAGATCAGAATTAATCTACCAAGAATGAGCATGGCATCTGGGAGGGCGCCAAGGATGGGGAGGAAGAGACCGCCAACGATGCCAGGACCCAGGATCTCGAGCAGCATCTCGCTCCCAGTGGAGAGGTAGGTCGCGGCCTTAAACATCAAGAACCCGTACGCCAGCGCGAGAAACAAGTTCCCAACAACCGTCGTGGTGCACGGAAGGAAGCCATACGTCTGCTCGCACTCCTCCGCGGAAAAGAGCCGCGAGTAGCCCGCGCTCCGCCGGAGAAGGAGAAAAGGGTCCGACCGGGCTGCGCTTCCGAGGGCGACTCCATCGGAGATCAGCTGATCCTCCTCGTCCGCCGCCGCCGACGTCGAGATCAGGCGGCCGTGGGCACCCCGCCCGGCGAGAAGGAGGAGAAGGGAGAGGAGGAGGAGAGGATGAGGGAATACGTCCAGTCGCTTCGCCATCTACGACGACAAGTGTGGTGAGGCAAGGGAGGCAAAGGGATGAGGGGAGGGATGGCAATAAAGATGCGGCGATAGTGATATATTTTCCAAATAAAAAATATCACTTTCCTAAAACACCCCTAATGACACGCAAATAGTTAGTCGGCAGGATCTGGATGCAATATTTATATTATGTTAGTTAATTTCGGTCGGAAGAGGAAACGGGAGGGGAAAGGGGGACCAGGTGGAAGTACGTGGGCGCAAGAGGAGAGCACGGGGGAGATGGGCCCCGGATCAGGAAGGTCGTTTGGGACGTCGAAACATCCGCGGGGAAATGTTTATATTGACATTAGGTGGATGGCGTGTACGGTGATTCGCGATCCCGCGATATCACCATTTTATCAGATTTTTCGGCTACAGACTGGACTGATGTACATAATAGCATAGGTTACCCCTTTTTTTTTTTTAATATAAACGAAAAAGTTGCATTATTTGCGTACTGTCGCCTGTCGGCCATTTATATTAAAATCCTTTCTCTGGAGGGGTCTGGAGAGAAATTGGTATCCCGCATGCCACATGGGACGGCCGGAAGCTCGACAAACTTGTGCGATACTTATGGCCCGTTTGTTGGAGATAGTCTGACACGAGAAGATAAATTTTATATTATAAAAAATAAAAAAATAATAAAAATACTAATGATATATATTTATTTTTTAAAAAATAAAATAAATATTATAAAAAATTAATATTTGATATATTACTAAAGATAATACATATTTGAGAAAAATATTTTTAATAAAATTATATATATAATTATTAAATTTATTATTATTTTAAATTTATTTAATAATTTTTTTATAAAAAAATAAGATAGAGATGACATAATACAAAGAGCTATTTGATAATAGTCGTTATATAAAAATAATTAAAAATAATAATATTATCTTAATATTAAAAAATTATTTTATGTTGAAATATATATTTATAAATTTGATCATATTTTTATATAAATTTATTTTCAATCAAACATAATAATTTATTTTTACGATCATTTTTTTTGAAATAATTTTTTATCAATTAAACATAATTTTTTTTAAATAAATAATTTTTAAAAATTATTAAATTATCTCGTAATCCGACCGACCTCACTCAAACAGATCTTAAAATAAAAAAATTATTTTATAAAATATAAAAAAAAGTAAAGGTTACATCTGAAACGTCTCTAACTTCACCGCATGAGAATACTGGGAGCGAGAGAGCTCGTGCGATATCGGAGGGAATTGTTGTTTTTTTTATTTCTTTGAATTGGAAAAAAAAAATTTTGAATGATGTGTTGGTTTTTATTGGATTAAAATACATATGACAGAATGGCTGTAATTAATAATTTCTTGAGTCTACCAAAAATAATAATAATTTTTTGAGAAAGTAGAGGATTGCATCAGAAAAATGGGACATGCAACCAAATTTAGGTATCCCTGATTTTTTTTCATTTATTTGGATAAAAGAGTCTTCGGCATTTTAGTGCTAACATTTACAGTATTGGAATGCTAGATTTAACCTCCTAACGTGCTATGTTCCAGATGTCATCAAATCACAACCCATTTTCCGTGGTGTAATATGATAGTAATCAAAATGGCTGGTTGTTTTGGCTGGAGAAAAATAATACCTCCCTTCTTAAGCCAGCAAAATATTACTATATCATGCAATTCGATACTAGGATTGGGGTTTCATACCAAAAGAACTTCTCCTAACATATTATATGTTGCGGCTGTCAAGTGCACAACCTTTCATCAAATCACAACCCATTTTTTTTACCAAAAAAAAAAAAATCACAACCCATTTTCGAAGGCGTGTGGGAAGTCGTATACTGTACTAATCAAAATGGCTTGTTGCCTTGGTTGGAAAATTACTTTAAGTTTAACTACCTTCCTTTTTACATAAGAAAAAAAATTAACATATCATGCAATGTGATTGGAGTTTCACAGAACCTAATATATTATGTTACGGCTGTCGAGTGCACAACCTTTCACCAAATCACAACCCATTCTCCATGGTGTGTGTGAAGTCATATACAGTTCTAATCAAAATGACCTCTTTATTTGGGTGAGAAAATTACTTAACTTTAATTATCTCCCTTTTTACTTAAGCAAAAAAATAATATATCATGCAATACAATATTAGGATTAGAGTTTCATACCAAATAAACTCCTCCTCCCCCCATAAGCTACTGTGACACAATTGACAATTCATTTATCCAAATACAAGAATTGATCATCTATATTATAAGTACAAATAAAAATTTTGAAATTAAAGAATATTATTTATTAAGAATACCCCTCCTATTTATCTTTTTAAAAAAAAGTTATTTATCCTACTAACTTTTTCTCCCACTTCAACCACCCACTTAACTATTATACAAACATATAACTCGTGCCATGTGCATATTATGATTTTTTTCTCTATTTTCTAATGGTGTATAAAATGTAATATTGCAATGTAATAAATTATAATAAATAAAAAAATTTAATAGCCAAATTTATGTTGCATATTAAGAAATGAATCTTAGTCATAATCAATTTGCAACTTCCTTCATTGATACTAGCCAGGATCCACATGGCAAATAAAGAATTCTACACAAGCTAAGCCTCTGTATCATATTAATAATATCAATATTATCAATACTAGTTGTGCACAATGTACAGAGTATGATTTCTTTCTTATTTTTCAATTATTTTTGGAATGCAATATGACAATATAATAAACTCTATGACCAAATTTCTATTGTATATTAAATAATAAATTTTAGTTATAACCAATTATATTAATACTAGCACTAATATATGTTGTATATTAAGCAAAGAACTTGGATAATGCTTGAGCAATACTAATATCAACATCATTCATATCAGTATCCACATGGTGAATAGAAAACTCTACACAAGCTGAGCCTTTGTTCTTGAAATACAATACAACAATATCAAAAATTATAATAAAACAAAAAATTTAAAAAATCAAATTTTTGTTGTATATTAAGTAATTAATTTTAATTATGAATGTGTAAAAATTACCGCCATTAATAACACTATCTAGATAGTGATGAAGAGTTCTACACAAGTCAAGCTTCTGTATAGAAACTTCCATCATTAATATTGATTTTGTACACATAATTTTTTTTCCTTGTTCAACTATTTTTGAAATTAAATATGATAATATAATAAACCAGGCTTTCTATTACACATTGAGTAACGTATTTTAATGAATGCCAAACAAATCACTATTAATACATGTTGTATATTAAGCAGTGCATTGCCGAGCATATTAGCATCGACATAATTAATACCAACATTCAGTGAATTGAGAACTCTTCATAAACTAAATATTTATTTTATATATAAAAGACTAGCATATAACCTATGTGATGCATAAGGTATGATTTTTTTCCTTTTTCCAATTGCACTTGAATTACAATATCGCAATAAAATGAATTATAATAAGCAAAAATCTTCCATACCTAGGTTTCTATTACTTAATTAAGTAATGAATTTTAATGATTTTCAAGTAGAACGTTCTATCATTAATATCGGCTTCCACATGACATGAAAAATTAAGCATAAGCTGCACACACATGCACAATCTCGTATCATTAATATCGGTATCTTTGATTTTTCTTCTTCTTTCAACTACTCAAATTGTAGTAAAACAACATAACAACTTATAACGAATACAAAGTCTTGATAGTTAATTTTTGGATGTTAATAAACCTTAATAATGTCCTATATTAATACCAGCATCATTAATATATGTCACTTTAATGATGGTTAAGCGAAGAACTCAAAGACTTTGTTCTTGAAATGCAACATAGTAATGTTATAAATTATAACAAATAGAATATTTCAATAGCTAAGTTTTTGTTGCATGATAAATATTGAACTTTGATTATGGTCATTAATATTGGTGTCTACATGGTAAACAAAAGACTCCACACAAACTAAGCTATTGCAAAAAAAAAAATCTTGTCATTAATATTGGGCCCACACAATGCGTGGGATATAATTTTTTTCTTCTTTTCCAATTATTTTGTAAATATAACACCATAATATAATAAATTATTTTAAATATAAATTTTAATATATAAATTTTTGTTCCATATTAAGTAATAAATTTTAATTATGACAAAGTATATTAATATCACATCATTAATATTGCATCTATGCAGCAAATGGAGAACTTCGTATAAAGTAAGCTTTCATTTTAGATTTAAAAGACTAGAATATATCCTGTGTGATGTGATATAATTTTTCTCATTTTTTTTAATTATTCTTAAAATACAATAAGATAACATAACTAATTATAATAAATAGAAAGTTTCAATACCAAATTTTGCTGCATATTAAATAATAAACTTTAATAATTATTAAGTAGATACTTCTATCATTATATCGACATCATTAATATCGACTTCTATATAGGAAATAGAAAACTCTACACAAGCTTAAAATCCATATAGAAATTTCAATCATTAATACTAATGTCATTAATATCAGCCCCTCTCAGTGTGTGAAGTATAATTTTCTCTCCTTTTTCTCCTATTTTTGAAATACAATTTATTAATGTAACAAATTATAAGAAATAAAATGTTTCAGTAGCAAAAATATAACCAAATTCCTATTGCATATTAAGTAATAAATCTTAATGATGGCTGACACATTAATATTGGCATCATTAATATTTAATACTATTATTTACATGATAAATGAAGAGCTTTATGCAAACTAAGCCTCCATTTTAGATAAATAGTAGTGTATAATACATGCGATGCATGAGATACCTTATTTCAACTATGCTTGAAAATATAATAAGCTACAATAAAAAGAAAGCTTCAATAGCTGAATTTTTGTTCGATGTTAAGCAAAATTATGATGGCCAAGCAAAAACTCTCATCAAATATCTGAACTTATATAGTAAAATAAGTTTAGATAAGTATAGCACTTATATATTTAGCTAGATAATATTCTAAGTATATATTATTTATCTACATATATCAATTATATAAGTATAATTGATCAATCGGTACTTTATTATCTATTATTGATACATATTTATTGTTAAAGAAGAATATAGTATAATATTCACTTATAATAAACAGCAGTTATGTTATCTTGTATCCATTATAAGGGCCCTATCTATTATCCAAAAAATAGAACCACATTAGTGATGTTATTAATATGAGCATCCACATGGTGAATGGAGAGCTCAACATTGGATCTTTGACTCTTTCCTCTTTCTTCGTCTTAAAAAACTATCTCAAACTCCTCCCCTTCCAAGATGTTTGAACGAACTGCCCAATGTAGATTAAGCCTTTATTTTAAATATATATAAACATATAACCCACATGATGTGCAAATATAATTGTTTATTTATTTTCTACTTGTTCTTAAATGTAATATAGTGGTGTAATGAATTATATTTAAAATATTATAGAGTTTTGCCATAACCATCATGGTGTTATTATGACATCATAATAGCCATTACTTCAAGTCATAGAGTAAATTATATATCTACAGGCTAGAATATAGATTGTACTAAATTCTAAAGACATAGATATGTTGATTTTTTAAAGTTTAGTTGAACCTAAATTATAAGTATGTAATCGATATACATGACATAAACATATATTTTTTAAAGATTATATATATATTATTTTATTATATGTATAATTATTATATTCTATTAGATAAATTATAATATTAGTTATATTTGTTTCAATTGTTATATTCTTTTGTAATTATTTTAAGGTTCATATAATAAATTAAAAAGTAATTGTTATATAGCCTATAATTAATTAATATATGATTTTAATTAATATATTGATTTGACTAATAGATTGCTTTCATCTTATTTATGATAATATAAAATATGAGAAGATTCAAACATACATGTGGCGAGTAGAGAGCTTAACGTAAGAAGAGCCTCCCTTTTAGTATATACATGTATTAGATAACAAATTGTAAATGACGGATGCAATCTCTTTCTTTTCTAGACAGATTCAACTATACTCACAAACAAATTGACTACACCTCTTTTTTCGGTTCCACCGCATATAAATTCGACACTACCACTTATACCATGTTCTCCTACATTCAATGTGTATTTCTTGTGGCCGTTGCTAGTATTAATAAGTAAGGCAATGGATGAAGGCATCGTGATATAATTATTTTTTCTCAAGACCGGGTGTCAAAAGAAAGTCTCTCCACCAATTACATATTAATAGTATTTGCATTGTAATTTTTTATAGCTCATCGTATAAGAAGTAAAAGTTTAGCAATGAAGAAAACATTCAACATTATTTTATATAAACTAATGATGTAAATTTCAATTTCAGAAGATGATCACCTTTTTAATCCAACTAATCTAATATTCCTCTGTTATGGCTCTATTCCAGCGCAAATTAATATGATAAAAATAGATCTTTATATCTTTGTCCTAACACTAAAACAATTAAATTTCATAATTTTCAATTCCCACAATGGCCTTAATTAAATTACTTTCATGGAGGATTTAGCTAAACTTCGATAAAATGGATTCCGATGTTCTTGGATTTCTAGAAGGAAGAGTCCAAAGAGGAAACTCTCCTTGCGATTGTTATCTACCAGCATTGCATTTAATGGAGATAATCTGGATTACAGAGCTGATGCACGGAAAAGAGGAAAACAAACTACAGAAGCATTCAAAGAGGAAAAGACCAGCTGGAGTTCAAGAGTGCCTTGGCTTTCGGTATTTAAAAACGAAGTTGTTGCATAGCAAAACTCTGCATGAAGCCAATGTCATCAGAGTTGACATTAAAATATTTGAGGTTTATGCATAATAATTTTTCACATCTTCAAAAACTTAAAATTATAAAGGTACGTAGTCCTCCTTCCTAAGTGCAATGCCATGAAGTACAAACAATCTTTGCAGACCATAATTTTAAGAACCATCTCAAATTGGATCGGCGGAGAACTAAGATGATTTCGACTTGAAAAATGGCACACGTCAATATCCGGGGAGAAAAGAAGAAAAAAGAGAAAGACAAAGAGGAAGGAGAAAAAAATACCGGATGACATCATCGAAGGACGATACTGATCCGTCGAGGCTATCGAAAGACCGTAAAGGTATTCGCACTCAGTGTCATCCAATAAGAGGTTTAACCTCAAAAGAGAGAGAAAGGATGCTATCGAACGATATCAGACGACAACAGAAAAAGATCTCCAATATCGCTGGATGGCCATCGTGACCACCAAATGACGAAAAATGCACGGACAAAACCACAATCGCAGAACAAAGATGGCCACGTCAGCTCCCTGCATTATGTTTTTTAAAAATGATGATGAATAGTAAAATCGATAAATTTATCGATTTTACTATTTCAATTTTTTTAAAAAAAATCAAGAAACAGTAAAACCAATAATAGATTTGCCAGCCTTACTATTTCAATATTTTTTAAAAAAAATTCAAACCCGCAAATCCACTGCCAATTTCACTATTGTCATACTTTTTTAAAAAATCCCATAAAGTCAAGACAATCGTCCATGTTTCATGATCGCAGAGCTAAAGATGACGTTTACACTGTCCGATGGCCAATCGAAGACCCTTCGATTAGCCTCTCTGACTGACCTCTCCATCGAACCCCCTCGATCCTTTTCTTTCCCTCCCCCCAATCTCCGTCTTTTTTTTTTTTCCTCCCCCCTCTCTTATCTCCTCTCACGAATGATACAGAGTCACGATGGCCACCACCACCCTCCGAGAGCCCACGTAACCCTCCGATGGCATCTCCACTACCTCAACCTACTTCCCTCCTCTCTCTCTCTCTCTCTCTCTCTCTCTACCTCCTCTCCGATTCATCCCTTTATCGGTTCACACCGATCCAATCCGATACGAGTTCATACCAATTCGTACCACCAACCAACCGAAATAATATCCAATATCGATTTTGAAAATCTTGATACAAACATAGAAAATGATAAGAAAAAAATGAAGATTATCAGTGCAAGATACTGGCGATATTACATAAAAAACTACGGTTGCTACCTAGTAGCAAAAATGACAGATGATTAGCATCATTATTAATATTTCTCACCTAAAAACTATTTATGCAAAACAAAAAAATTTAATTAACATAGGTTCAACATATGCACCAAAATGGAAATTAACATCATCTCCACGCTAAGCTGATTAAGAGAAGATCACGTTAAATATCAGCTCTCCTCCCAATCCCCAACACCCAGCTCTTCTGGATAGAACAAACGGTAATCACATCAACTTACAAGATTCTTATATTTCCTCAACTGGAATTTATCTACATGCCAATCTAACTTCCAGATCCCACTTGAAATCACCTGCTTATGATAACTGATCAAACAACTGATTTGAAAATGACCTAACAGTCACTTTACGGAGTGGGATTGCAAGAAATCCACGATCATGTCACCTCTCAATCAAGTTGTTGATGTCACCCTTTCATGGTGCCCTGCTGATTTCCATATAGAAGAGGTTTGGACAAATACAGCAATCAGTAGGGAGCAGGATTGGGCTTCCGGAGTTGATAGAAATGTGGTGCAGCTTCAATAAGCCAGGATGGATCAATAGCAATTACATTGCGCATATAATGCTTGTCAGTGGAAACAAGAGAATGGTAGACCACCCACTTTGGATTGACTCTGTCCAAGGACAAAGGAATAAGTTTAGCACCTTCCTTTCATAATACCATGGACGGTGATAGAATTGCTTGGAAGTTTAGAATTAAGAATGAACATATAATGTTATAAATAATAAACAGTAAAAGAACTGCTGAACATGAAATTTGTTAGGTGGTATGCATAGGATAAGCGAAGAAAGACAATGAAACCAACCAACACTGACCGCACATGCTAGTTCAATGAATATAACATCCCATGATCACCAGCATTCATACTTGCTTAAATATTAGAAACACCTGTAATCTATAAACATGCACAAAAAATGATGGAGCTATGCACTTATTTCTGAAAAATATTGGAAGTCTTAATTATGGCTATAAATGGGCAATGATTTTATATATATATATATATAACCTTCTACACCATGGTGCCACCTAATCACAGCCAAAATGACTACATCGGAGAAACCCTAGAGAGAATCTTCTATCACGTAATCAACTAAAAGGTGGCCAATGTCAGCAATTTCTGCCAACAGATGTATTTTTGTTCCTTTGCTTGGGTTATTCTCTCATATGATCATCTCCAAAGGTATTATAACTACACACGACCAATTGGGAACCAAATATTTTAACCATAATTTCCTTTTCTACAAGTCTGAATTGACTATGTACTGAAACACCGTTATCCTTCCAGGTCGCATTCACTGTCCAATAGCTTAATCAACCAGAGCAAAAATAGACCATCTTCCCCCAACAAGGTGCTCAACAGGATGAAACAATAGATGCTTGGGCCATCTGCTGAACAGTTACATAGATCGGGATATATAGCCAAAAACTTGACAAATCACAAACATATTAAACCATGCCACATAAATCTTGCCCAGCGGCCAGCAACTGCACCAATCCACACCACCACAATGGCACGATTTCTTTCCAACTGTGCTTACTAGCGTCACCAAGAAATGGTGGGAGTTGAGAATCCCCCACACCACCTCATGGGGCTTGAAATGATGACCTCTCCAATAGCAGGATAAAGCCTGCCAACTCCTCAAGAAGATGTTGCTTGATATCAAGCATGTTCGCATTTTTCAGTACATAATGGATATAAAAACTACTCTTGCCTTTTCCACAGGCCAGGATATAGGAAGCTGGCTTTTCTCTGCTTAAAAACTTACCACTCTTACACAAACAACATGGTCAATAGCAACACAACTTCTACATTCCAAGAAATTCTCTAAATTTCAAAATAAAAAATTATCTGAGAGATAGGTTGGCAAGATGCATTCATAAAAGCATAGATACACATATTCAGTAAAAAACAAATATGTTGGTAAACCTAATAATGCATCAACATAGAAAATGCAATCAGATATGTTAAAATCAAGTATTTTATTATAACCATGAATGACTCCACAAAATCCACTAAAGCAGCATAATTAATCTAGAAAAGCTTAATGGGTATTGTTCCAGCTTGTTTAAATGAGAAAAATAATTATGTTTAAAACAAAATTTTACAATATTTGGTTATCCAATAAAAAAAAATAATACATAAAGCACTGTATGAAGATTTTGCCAGCATGGATAACCTTGTAGATAGGCCATCAGTTGACAACATTTCTAAATCTATACTTAAATCACATTAATAAAAGTTGAGTTGTTTTGAAAGTTTTCAAATTCCAGAAATTTTTTGAAAGAATGCAATACATCCCTTGATCTTTTCTTTTCAAGAATAGATCAATGTATTTGTTACTAAACCTAAAATATATCACTGTTCAAGCTCTTTTTATTTTTTTTTACTTGCAATAAAGAAAATATAAATATGGATTTCACAAAAATCATAAAGACCAAAGAAGAAATTCAATTTGTTGATTCATCTCATTTTAGATCACCTTTATTAGGGGCAAAAAAAAAAAGTCAGTTAAGGTGAACAGGGTGGGAAGGTTTTATACAGAAAACAAGTTCAGTTACCTTGAATGATGTTCTATCACACTACAAATATGTCAATTACAGGCAATCCATTTTGTATATATGTGAATTATTATAGAATAAGAATCTAGTTTACCAGCATGAAGTTTCAAGAATACTGGTTTCCTACTTTAATAAAGTTCATTTCAGGAAGATACCTCGAACATTTTAACAATAGTTTGAAACCATTTTCAGGTAGTATAATTGGAATTATCCATGGAAAAAAAAATGTTAGAGTCTAGCGATGAAATGGACCTAGAATGGACAAATACCCTAATGACAAAGTCAAAATATTCTACAGAGGCATATGTTCAATCTTGTAGCCTTCCAGACACCTTTGAAATAACCAAAACATTCCTGAAATTAACAGGAAAGGCTTGATTGTCCATCTGATCAAATTAGTTCGTGCTACTCTGTTGAATGCTAACTTGTATTGTACCAAACATGATAAAAAGGAAAATAAGAAATCAAAGGCCTCCATATGGCTAGCAACCGATGCTTACACACACACACACACACACACACACACAAACGAATATATTTAAGCAGCCACTTAGATGTAAATCAACAAATCTTTTCTTGTTCTCTCTTGCTGTTACTGAAACTCAAAACTCCAATCTCTTTCCTGTATGATGAAACCCCTAATCATCCTCGGCAAATTGATTTTTTAAAATATTCCTATTTTATTTAAAGCAAAGAATATTACTTTTTTTTGTCCTCTACATTGTTCATCAAGATTTCCTTCTGCTAGATGCTTTCCTGCGTCCAAATGAACCAACCGTCGGAACTTTCATTCTCTGCTGTATGAGCCTTAATATATGTTAGGACTATACAATTATGTTCATCACATTTACTCAGTTCTGATCTTTAGACAGTTTTTAGTATCAAAAGTTGCAATTATGAGGTCACGGGATCAATCCACTTCTTCAATCACTGAAGCTAAATATCTCACATAACAAAAGACAAACTATAGGCAAACAAAATGCAGATTGCCTGGCATGAATGTTACACTTCTAATTTCTCACACCAACCTGAAGAGTACAGAAGATGGATGGATGTATACTTCTCGGGAACTCTTAATTGTCTTGTACATTCCATTTGGACTGAACTCCTACAAGTAAATCACAGTAGGTTAACAAGACTCATGCTGAGAAATCCAACTCAGTATGGTCAATAACAATATCATAATTACTATATCGGCTTCTTGAGTGCATAAAACTAACACAAAAACACATGGTAAGAGGTATGAATCAATTTTAGAGAAGAAGCATCACAATGCGGCTAATGGCATCTAAAAAGAATATAAATAAGAAATAAATATAATTTTAAGAAAACCAGATTGTAGCATTTAACTAGATGCAACGACATGAGAGATATCTTAATATCAAATAGCTGGCCATTAAGTAATGGTCTCTGAGAGCAGATAATGTTGAGGCCATCCAGATAAATATGATAAACCCCATAAACAGATTTTTAAGATTCAAGATAGGCATATAAGTCTATGTATAGCTATACAACATTCCTACTGTAACAAAACTAGGCATCATATTCTCAACCTATGTTAACTCTCGGTGGCAGGCCCATAGGAGTACCTTACCAGCAACATCTGGTATGCCCCCATGCTGATGCATGGCACACTGCTGGAGTCAACATGGCACCCATTACATGTGTCAATACCAGGGGCACACCAAGCCACAGTACCATTACCATACCAAGTAGGTATGATGTACTCTGTACCACCTACTACAGGTCAATACTTAAGAACTTGCTCGGACAAAATATATCATTTTATCCTAGAAGTTTCAAAGACCAATGAAAAACAAAGTGAGATTCAAATGGCTATCTTTAGCAAATCATGAACAGATTAATCTTATGGCACATTTAAAAGAACACTTAAAAATATTATTACAAAAATCAATGGTTTTAGTCTTGGTACCAGAAAATGTACCAGTGTCATTACTAGAACAAGCCGATACAATACAATATGACCATGTCAGGACACATGGAACATTCTTGAAGCCAGTGCAGCACCTGCACCATGTGTTGGTGGGGGTGTGCTGAGCTTCCTACCATACAGCTACCATACGCTCTGTACCAGGTCAGTATGGTATTGCTGCCTGGAGCGGCCAACACGGTATGTACCAGGTCAGTATGATTGCCTCGACTGGATATTTAGAACAACGCTACGGAGATTTTCCTTCTACACAAAGGAAAAAGTGGAAACATAGCTCTCAATTTGACACATCTACTCTTAATGCATTAGTAGCTCAGTCAATATACAAGAAAGATCAACTAAACTTGCTTTGCAAAAGTGTTGGTGTCAGAAGAGGGCCATTGGTACACCGAAATAAGGAACACAAGGTATGGGAATTAGATATTACACCAGCCAGTGAATATTCTTGTTCAAATAAAAAATCACAAAGAGGGGTGTATATAAAAGTATACATCAGGGTAACACTAATAGATGTTGACATGCATCAAGTTATCAATGCACGCACTTGGTAAAGAGATGACATATCGAACCTCATCCTCTTCTTGTTCTCAAACAAGCATGTATATGAATGAACAATTAGTTGCAAGTCAAAGCAGACACCTAAAAACATAAGCATGCGGGTGCCCTAAAAACAATATCTCATATCACAGCCACACATTAGAATAAAATACAGAGGGCTACTTACCTCCAAGCAGCATGCATGGGCAAAAAAACCCGCAAGGATTGCCTTTCTTAGTACCTACAAAACATAGAAGATGAATTCTAGCCAATTCAAACATAATTACATTACTGCTTCATTTATCAAATACTTTAACATTTAAATTTTTTCAGATATAGTATCATGTAAATTATCAATGACACTGGGCACCAAGGAGATGAAAAAATGAGCTTATGAAATTAAATCCAGCCTAAAAAAGTCCATTGCATATTTTTTTGAGCATATCATTTGAAATGTCACTGTAGAGAAAAATAACCAAATTATTGAAGTTAATAAAATCACTAATAGAGTTTTCAATAGGAAAGAAAGACATTCAATAGGAAAGCAAAACAGCATACACATTAGATCAAGTTTAGTTGTCTTATCTTATATATAGAGACTTCATAATAGTTCAGGGATTTGCATTTATTTTCAATTATTTTTCTGATTCACTTTTCTGAATCAAATAGGATGAACTGTTGCAGTATACAGTTCAATTATGTGATGCCCAAAATGACACATGCAAATATGCTAAGTAATGCTTCTGCATGTTCCAGAATCATTAGCACTCACAAAGACACAGGTTTCCTATCTGATGCATGATACCAAGAGATATAGTTGCCAGCACCTCATTCAGCATCCAAGTTAGCTATAAGTGAACTAAGCAGTGGAAGTGCCAGCCTTATAAAAATTCATGGGCCTCAATATAACCCCTGTTCCATAGAAATCCATGACTGAGATGTAGGGGAGAAAATATTGACATAAAAAGGTATGGATGTCGACGAGCCAGCCTGCACCTGCACCCTGCAGGCCTTATTTTACATCATTTTCGGCCAGGTTGTGAGGTCAAGCTTACTGAATAGTTTTAATTTGTCTGCTGTTATTTTTTTTACCAGACAGATGTGGTGGTTGGGGGACCGCGGACTGTCCACAATATAATTACCCAGGCCCAAGTACTTAGGGATGCACCACCAGGGACTCGAACTCAGAACCTTTGATTGCTAATTAGAGGGGTGTGACCATTGGGATAAGCCCCAATTCACAAGAAAAGGTATGTTTTAATCTGCATATTTTTTCCCAAGATCCTCTGGTGTTGGCATCATTTTTGACTAATTTTTTTATGAGAAATTTAGTGGTATGATTGCATTACCACCTACTTACCCAAATGACCTTGGTGAGTTTATGTTCCCAACTTCACATATAATAGGATACAGTTGCTGTCTACCCTGACCACATCTGTACCATATGTTTATGTTCCCAACTTCACATATAGTAGGATACAGTTGCTGTCTACCTTGACCACATCTGTACCATATCTCATACTCAACCTTGTCGTATCTAATATCTCATACTCATATCCTACAACATTAACAATAGATCTAAATGTCCCCGCCCCCCCCACAACCCACCCACCCCCTTCTCTCTCTGAATAAAGCTACAAATTTTTTTTTGAATGTTTTGAAATAGCAATGATTTTACTCACACTTTCTATATTTGGCAGCATCTTACTCTCGGAGATCTTTTTCCGTGGGCTATAGGAAACAATGAGAATGCATAAGGTTCAAGACTCAGCTCGGCCCCTATTATGAAGAATAAATAGTACAGTACAATTCAATTACACATTAAATGCTGACATTGGCACCATGCTGGATAGCAACATGGATTTGGAATATAAACTTTAGAGCATGAAAAATATTGTTGAGTTGATGGCTCCTACTGAGCTTCCTTAGAGGCTGATGTTTTATTTAGCAGTTACATGGAGATGAAATATTTCATACTTTCTATCTAATCATTGGAAGGAGCAGGATACAAAGAACAAGGTATGGGTTAATTCTGCCCCTAATATTCAGCTTAAGTGCAAAGTGCCACACGAAAAATTATGGTCCTGGGTTTTTCAAGAGAAGGATATCACTATTGATATTCATCTATGCCCAACAAAGGGAAAATTTCAAGGCACCTGTTAAACTTTAGGGCAAATTCTAGAATAGGTTTTAGCTACCATGGAACAGGGTATGATACCAGACATGACATGGCATGTTGAGACACATAATATGTTGTGCCAAACCAAAAAAACGACTTAAGAGCTCTTTTGGCTTAGTATCAAGGTTACTGGGTCACTTCCACATGTTTAATGGATATGGATCATTACAAGCCAGCACCACTTCATATTAAGCAGCTTGCCTGCTACCCAATACTGACCTAGTGCCTGGTGTGTGCACTTGCCTGGCATGGTACAAGCCAGCCAGCACAGAACGGCATGAGCTGTACTGGAAATTATGCTCTAGAGCAATCACTTCCCAAATTCCAAAAGTTTTTGTTGGATAAAGATTAATAGCAAATCAAGCATTCAAAGTGAAAATGGAATATAAATTCTATTTCTGAGACACTTCCTACAAATAAATTAGAATCTTGGAAAAGAGATGGAGCAGTCATAATTCAAGCCATTGGTTGGAAAATGAACTGTGGGTGAGGATCCATTGGTTAGGAAATAAATTCCAGGTAAGCATTTATACAAAGAATTATTTTAGTTTATTCCTTTATTTATGCAAAATGGGTCAGAAGTTTGACACTTATAGTTCTGTTAATATCAACAGACACTTGATACCAGTTCTATCTCTTAAGAGGATGGATTGGGTTCTTCTGAGTTTATTCACAGGGGAGTGAAGCAATTTTGCATTTTGTTCTTGTAATAATAAGATGGTTCTATCCCCTTTACTTGATAAGGATGGTCCCACCATTTTGAGGTTGTCTTCATGTTTTGAGATATGAACTCATGCACAACTGATAGACAAGAAATTTTTTGGAAAACAAGATGAGATCAGTTTTTTGACTAAAGCTTTGGTGATTGCAAATTCATTGTCTCCCCTAGGTTCAAGAGTGTTGATTTTAGAAGCATGGAAGAGCAACATGGTGCTGCTTCAGCACATTTAACTTTTGCATCTTTACCATCTTTTTCTCATTTTTCTTTAGTTAGAGCTTGGTGATGAGATTACCAGCTTAAGCAAGTTAAACAAGGCCATCAATATAATAAGCTAAGTTGAACCCTAGATTCAAAAGAGACCAAAAACCAGTATTTCAATATCAATACCTTGAGCTCTTGATGTTAGGAGTATTAATCAAGATCTGTCTTTCAAAATTTAACATGTAACTTCATTCAAGAAATTCGCAATAAACTGCATTCGTTCAGTAAAGAGCCTATGGTTGCTCCACAAACAAGGAGGCTTATTGGGGGTAAAAGCAGCCAGAAAAAAATCTCTAAAAAACTGCTGTGCACTAGATAAATCAATATTATGCCAATGACGAGTACTCAAACAGAAAAATCAACTGTAATATAAAAACAATAAATAAACACTAAAATAGAATGCCTGTGTGTCTCTTTCACAAGATTTTAGAACTATGCCAAGCCGCCTCAATAACCTGCCGAGTTGTTCCCTGATGTCAACAACCTTCTTCTGCACAAATATTACGTACATTATTAAAAGAAAAGACATGCCCAAGATTGACCACATACGGATAATCCATATCCTCCTATAAATTAGAAAAGGAAAAAGAGAGACTAGTAATTTCTGTAGTACATGGCCACCCACCATAGCTTGGTAATTTATATAGTTTTTGTAACACCACTGAGAAGATTTGCCAGAGTGAATAAATCCCTTGTAGACATTCAGGTATGTTACATGATCTCCCTGCATATTACCAGATATAGATTATTTTGAACATGGATAAGGAAAGATAGTAAATACAGAATTCAAAGATCTTATAAGACTCACATAACCAACATCAAATCAATGGCATAAGACTTTTAAAGTAGGCTTAAGCATAGTCAAGCCCAAATTAATAGGACAAGAGTTTATACCTTTCATGTTTTAATTTTTATACCAAAGAAAATAAAGAAGTGCCAAATCAATTCTATCTCCAACAAGTTTCTGGACAAAGTGCTTATGGCATGGATTTAAATATTGTGTCGTACCCGCCATACCATACTGTAATGGCAACATTCTAGTAATTTATACCTCCCAGTATTTTACCATACCCACATATGGTACTAATCTCTCTTTGGTGGTGTCAACATCAACATGTCTACCATGTATCATACAAAGCTCTCCTGTTCCATAGTCTTCTTTAAACTTTGAATCAAGGTAGCTTCACTAGTTGCAACATGGTCTGGATTTAATGAGAAAGCATGTGATCAATGGATAGAAAGAAAAGGTGAAAAAAAAACCAACTCAGCTAAAAAAAAAAAAGTGTATAGCAACAGATCATTGAAAAGGCAGGCAGCACCATCCACTCAACCCAACACTTCAAAAAATAAAATAAAGCAGTTGATTTTTTATGCAATTATTTGGGCAGGACTGATGATGCAAGGTTTCAATCAATGCATAAGCTACAAGCACACCAGCATAAGCAATATGAGATCATATTCTATTTGCGAAATGGGGCCACATAAGGTTTTTATCCATTTCAAAACAATACCAGATAAATCCTAGAATTTTCCTATTCTCTCTTCGCCCCCCCACCCCCTTCTCTCTCTCTCTCACTCACTTAAAGGGCCCTATCAAGTTCTCACAAATTGCTCTCTCAAGCAGAACTTCTTCTGTCTTTGTGTGTGTGTGTGTGTGTGTGTTTTTTTTTTTTTGGCGGGCAGGCCGGGGGGTGTGGTGGGGATGGGGGGGTCACTAAGATACAATGCTCCAAATGGCAATCATACTCTTCTACATTTTCGAAGCTCCAGCTACCATAGATCCTTGGGTAAACCAATATTTAAGCCACAAAAAACCAACAATAAAGGTGCCCATTGTCCAAAAACTAATTCTTTTTTCGTAACATACAGGAATTCAGGGTCATGACTCAATTAATTTATAAGTCAAATTTCAACCTTGAAGTTGTAGCTCAAAACCCAATTTACACAAAATAAAATATACAAAAGAAGAGAGGAGCAGAAGACTGTACATATGTCAACAGAATCCATGTTGCTGGCTCAATACTAAGTAAAGCAGGAAAAAGTTGCAACGAGTATAGTTCTTACACAAGAATGCATATAAAATCACTGAACAACCACAAAGTAACTCCATTTTTGTGACTCTAAACTTAATTCAGTGATGGGATTAGATGGAAGAATGAAAAAATTTGTGAAGGACACAAGCCAGGCTCTAAGTTCCAGTACTAAAGCCTATCTTGTTTAGGGGTAGGGTCAGTACAGGTACCAGGATGGTCCAGGATCAGTCCCCAGAAAGAACAAAAAAGTTTTTTTCTTTTAAAAAAAATGTCTGAGCATGCCACACCATCCAAAATGTCTGGCGCAACCATCCAGGCCAGGATGGCCCAGGGCAACCCAGTTTGGAGAGACTCAGGGTCCCAGATGTGTTCTGGGACCCGGTTTGTCCCGAGTCCAATGCAATACTGCTGGCATGACCAAAATTGAAATCCTTGGACACAAGTGTGAAGATTAGGAAGATGATACCATGAAGTTCATAAAATAATATATACTTATGTAGAAGAACCTAGATGAGAACCTCAGCAGCAGCAAACCGCAGCTTCACTTCATCAAATTCCCTCTGTGCTCCTCTAACTGAAACCCATATAGACTGCAAAAAGATCACCCATATACATCAAGCACCATGCTAACAATACAGTAGATTTAAAGGTGAAACTAAGAGCAAAAAATTGCATTTTTGAGGAGCAAAAGATTCACCTGAACAGAAAGAACTGCTGCTATAGTTATTATCTCCTCCGAACACCCAAATGTATCTGCTGATAAGATCATTTTGGAGATCATAGGGTCCTAGAATATACCAGTTCGTCGAGAATTTTAAGATGACTTCAAGATGAGGGAGATTATGATAAACAAACAATAAAGTTTCAGGCAAGCTCATCAATATAAATAGAAAGCAGTCCATCCGAAAATTAGAAAGGGAAAAGAAACCCTATCAACATTTAACATGGTGTTGAGATAAAAACAGTCCACATGATATAGGAAAACAACATCTGCTAAACAAAATATCTCCCAATAATGGTAAGCAGTCACTTAAAAGGTGTCTCCAGTAGGCAATAGCATATAGAGAAAGCAAGAGCTTTGTCCAACTTTATGATTTGCCAGGAAAAAGCTTAATGAGCTCCAAGTTCTCAATAATAATCAGCAGGCACAAGACAAGGCTTTAGATCTTTAATAATTGAGACAAATGTTTGGAAAGATCTTTAAAAAATAATTATAAGAAACAAGAGATTAAATAGGGGAGAAGAGAAGGAAATAGAAGAAAGAATTGAAATATTGAAACATCCAGGACGTATGACCACAATACCAGTCCAGGTGCAAACTTTTTCTAATATTACAGCATCAGCGCAACCATCTTGCTATTTTCAAGGCTATCAAAAGTTCAAAACTAACTTCCCCTGGAAATACAGGTAAAAAAACACTAGGCTAAAACTTACACAATTGAAGATAAACCAAAGAATTCATCTACACCAAAAACTATACTTTTCCTCTTAGTTCTTAACTCTTGGCAAAAGTCCACAGCATAGACATTTTTCATGCACAACATAGAACATATAGCCATATAAGAAGTCAGGTAGGAATAACAGCTAGTTGACTTCCTGTGTCCACGCAGGGGTCAGAAATTGCATATCTTCAATGTTCTCCCTAATAAAATGATAATCGACTTTTAGATGCTTTTTTTTGCTTCTAGAACACAAAGGTGGATCATTTCATGCTTATCAAAATATATCTTTTTTATTCGCACCACTCATCAAGAATCCTTTTTTTCCTGACAGTGTCCCCAGCCTATACAAGCTCACAAACTTTATGGAACATCATTTTATGTACAGCTTCCAATTTTGTCCAACAATGATCTTTGTTTCTTAATTTCCTAAATACAAAATCCCTCACACAAAATCCTGAATAAGGCTTTCTGCTAGGATGCGATCTTGCTCGCCTCCTACAAGCTTTTGATGGATAGAAGAAAACCTCATGGGTTCATAGAAGAAAGCCTTCTCTTGAGCATTTTCTGATATCTTAATACCACCCAGTGTGAAGTCCAAGACAAGTGAGAACCAACCTAAGAAAGAAAATGTTGCATCTGACTTAATCATAGATAAGAAACCCACCCAACCCCTTATACAAAACTCCTCAATTCAGCACAAGTTTTGCATACTATATGGATCTATTGGAGTATTTACTGGTAATGCTTTAGTCTCAATCACAATATCAACCGCATGCTTTATTTGAGACATACACCCATCTACCTTAAATCCAAATATTTAAATGCCTAGAAAATACTTCAACAATTCCAAATCTTTGGTAAAATTCATGAGGATTGAGGACACTACACTTTTAAATTTTTCTATGGCTAGTATTCTGTTACTATTACATACACAACCATACTGACACATCTAGCAAACAGAGCTAGATAAACAATAAAGTTATCCACTTGCCTTCTGAACCACTCAATTACCATAGGCTACCAAGTTATCTAAATAACCTTAAGAATCTTCTTCAAACCATCGTTACCTTCCACAGGTACACATTTTTGGTGATGCCCCATGAGTAATGAAACCAAGCAGAAGCTCCGTATACACTTATCGTAGATCACCATGAAGAAATGCATCTTTGACACCAAACTCAAACACTAGCCACCCTTGATTGAAAACAACAGCTACAATAATCCTTTTCAATGCACTCCATTTTGTATGTTCATGGACACCCTTTGGTAACAAGTCAAGCATTTAATTATGTATGTTCAGCAACATTCATAGTTTATTAACCATCAAACCATTCAACTCTTCCTAGATCTAATTAATTTTGAGAGCAGACGACTACATTTTCCAAGTTTGTTTACACCAAACATCAAGCTGAGCCTACTTTCGAAGACGAATTGAAGCATGCAGTAGCAAAGATGCTCGACAGAAACGAAATTTGAGACAAGAGGGTGACTGCATCAAAGCATACTTCTCTGGCAGACTTGACAATGGATTCAGCAAGCTGAGATGCAGGCACACACCTTGCACTTCTGTAACATGCAAACCCTAGTAGGTTTACATTACGAAGATGGTTGTGAAGAGAAGATGGATTTCAAAGTAAAAAATTGTGGCATGAATTTATTTTTCAATTATACTTAGTTGAAAAATAGCCCACAGAGATATGATCAGAAGTTCTGAAATCCTGCTTATTCTAAATTTCCACACAAGTAAACACAATAAAATATTTCAGGAGAAAAAGAGAAAAATAATTTCTATGCCAGAACACTGTACAAGAGGCAACACAATTTAAATAAAATAAGGCATATAATCGATTAGATGGTAACAAGCAGGTTAGTCTTTATTTTAGTCACCCCATTTAGATGTTGTGCGTGCATTTTAAACCCCTATTAAGCAAAATAATCATTAAACATGCATGACTAATTTCTTTTACATTAGTAGAAGCAAGATCTATCGAACTGACCTGAACTAGGTGCTTCGACCTCTACCGAACCAAACCATCACCAAGTTGGAACAATTCGCAAGGTTATTTCAGTTAGACAGACCATAAGAGCAAAACCAAATAGCTTGCTCCTCCTTCTCCCTCCCCTCCCGCCCCCAACGGTTCAACAGATTGATTTACCCCTCCCTCAGCACTTCGATATTTCCTTCCACACCCCATGGTTTGATAGATCAAGGGCCTTCGAGGTTCTCTCTCTCCCCTTGCTCAATCTCTATAGCTCGCCGGCATCAGCAATGGCCTCGTTGACATCTCTTCCAGTTTGATTGATGCTTATCCATCTCCGCCCACCAAGAACCCTAGCCTCCGTATCCTCTGCCTCCATGGGCGATGGCCTTCCTCTTCCATGTGACAGCAACAGTCGAACAAGTACATCAATCTCTCTCTCCTCCCCCATCTCCACATCCTTCTTTCTTCCCTTCTTCTCTCCAACCCTCCAGGGTTAGGGCTTTTCCTCCCGCTTCCTCTCCCCCCCCTCTCCCCCTCTTCGCTTCTCCCTCTCCCCCTTAATATGCTTTGGAACGGCACAGTATGGATCCATACCATATTGAACCGATCACTGGCTGGTACCGATTCAACGAATCCTGACCAGAAGCATAGGACAAAAAAGGAAAAAAAAAACTTGTAACAATAATTTGTATTTCTTTGTAAAAGAATTGAAGCAATAACAAAATTTATGAATGTCCCTATCATAAAATAAAGCTGTGTTAATTTAGACTAATCATCAAATATACAACAAAAGAACCAAATTCAAAAATACTTCTAATCGTCAATTACACAATAGAATAAGAAAATCCCCCAAAAAAAAAAAAAAAAATTCAGACCCTAGCTGGTCTCCAAATGTCTGAATGTACTAACTCAAAAGGTGCTGAAGCATATTTGTTTATGGGAAATAGGACAATATGTTCTAACTAACTGGCACTGACACTAAAGATGGAGAAAGAAGTTTGACACCCTGGAAAAGGACCCAGGTTACAACAACAATAACCAGGACAGAGACTTGACCGCATACTTCAAGCAATACTCGACTACATCTTTGCACATTTGCACCACAAGATCATGTCCCTGGTTAGTGCTGATCAATAGATAGTGTGATCACATTTGCTAATTTTAACTGATTTCAACATGAACAAGTAGACAATTTCAGGCATGGATCTTGAACAGAGAAGATGGATGTCCTGCTAAGGTACTTTCAGGTTGTTTTGTAGTCACTGCAATATGAGCCTCACACCTGAGGAAAATTACAGATAACAAAATACAATTATATGGAATTCACAGCAAATTTCATACCTAGTCTCAAATATTATTTATGAATTAATTTCAGGTAGAAATTAACATTCGCCGGCTATCATGTCTAGAAAAGTTGCATCAGAATCCACATTATAATGCAGCAAAAATAAAGTCAACATAATAGACCAAAACCTGGGTGCAATGGGTATTATATCCCGACAGAAGGGTATAGAATTGTTGTTCTAAGAGAAGTCTTAAGTTTTGTACCCCCAAAAAGAGAGAGAGAGAGAGAGAGAGAGGTCTTAAGTTTTCTTGGTATTTATGTTTTATAATCATTTTGAGGCAAACTTATTTATGAAATACATCACATATGGCTTTATCTAGACCTAGCCTAAAATCCTGCTTCTCTCAGAAGTTCAACAAACCAAAAATCAACACAAAGTAGGTAAGTTAAACATATTTAGCAATACATATAGAGAACAAGGTATGAAGTTAAAGAAGCATACTAATGGAATCTCGGCAACTTGAAAACCAGTAGGTGATGTGAGTTTGGCATCTTCATCAAGAATTCCAAGGGAGTAGAGAACCTCAAGTGCTCGGATCATTGCCTCTGGCGATGGAGAAGCTAGCCAATCAAAGCCCAGTATATTATCTATGCCCAAGGCTTTCAACTGTGCATAGAAAACATCAGCATCCACGATGTGAGCATGCAATTCTGGAGATAAGTAGGCCCATAGTAATAAATTCAAAATATTATTTACATTCTGATAATATATAGGTAAATGATCATGATAAAAGTAAATTTAGCATTGATAACAAGAGAATATGATCATTGAGGAAAGATAGAGGAGATCAAAGAAAAGAAAATAAAAATTAACATATTTAATCTAATCCTAGATGTGGTAGGCTCACGATGTGGATGACAGGCCACTAATGTCTTTTTATAAATATGGCCAACCAATTGTTAATAGACAAAAACACAAAGCCCGTACGAAAAGATAATAACAAATCGAGATAAGCAAGTCAAAGGATGCACACACGCGCACATGAAAGATAAGAAATCAATAATTGAAAAATGAAAGTCAAGTGAAAGAAGCATGTAAGTTGCTACAGACAATTAAGCATATTTATAAAAGATGGACACCAAGTGGAAGGGGAGGTTTCACAAAGGAAGCAACTGAAGTAATTGATCAACAATAAACTCATGCACGGTTCAAGCATAAGTTTTAAAATCATCATGCCAGCGTCAAATATTTCATATATCTTGACATGAACTCAACTTCACGCAGACATTACTAGAAAACCAGAAGCATTGTTTCAAGTCGTAAATATTTTTTTCTACTTTTAACTTTAAAAAAAAATCACTGGAATGCCATAGAGAATAGATAAATTAACTAGAGAGACTGCATACTCAAGAACTCTTTAATTTGATTTAATTCTCCTGCCCTCACTTTAATATTGTGCATTATCTATATTTAATATGATAAACATGCCAAGAAAAAAGATTATTTCTCTCCAAAAGAAGGACAAATAAAGAATACTTCAAAGCCTCCAATTTTACTCTTCATCAAAGACACCTGCTGCCATTGTGGGTTTGTTAACACCCTATTATTGGGATCAAATGAAATGAATAAAGCAAAAAAAATGACAAGAAATGAAATAACCATATGTTAACAAATAAAATTTTGTTCCAATACTATGCAAGAATAATGAACAGCTACGTTAATGCTAAGAGTTAACTTACCAATTATATCCTTCATTTAATAGACTGTAAATAAGATACTAGCTCACCTTCTCTTCAATGTCAAGGTTTACAATATCCTATCGCAATTCCTATGGTGCATTGTCTCACTAAAATGAAGTTATACCTTTTATATTGTAAAGGAACATCATGTCAACCTACAACAATTTGTATAGGCTGATATTTGATGCATGCCAGCTCAATAATCTCACTGATCAGCTAGGGTGCCTGTCTGACGTCTTAATTCAACAGTCTTATTTCATAGTAGGGGCAAATCAAATATAAAGCTTCAGTAAATCCAGTTAAACAAAATTTCTGCTTTAACATTTTTGTACAAAATTACAAATGCTAAGATAATAATCATAATACTATAAATTTTCGAGCATATCTTCACATAACTTGTAAAGAATCGATAAATTAATCGTGCATCTTTCCATATTGGATATATGATGATAGTCAACAAGATGGGTCATAGAGCAGTATAGTTAATGTAAAGCAGAGTATGGTATAAGCAAAATATGTGATGCCTCAAACCTTGTTTTAGAACTTAGTTGCTACAAATCAACCCTTGGACGGGAGTGATAGCTCACCATGAAGTATCCACTTTCAATGTATCCCATAGACTTGGTACATAAAAATGTTACGAAGCGCAAAAGAATAGGAATTACATGGTGCTGGGTTGTCACAACTCACGAGAAGAGGTAGTCTCTTTGCTAAGTAATGTACATCAAACGAGACTGTTTCATTCTGAGTTGCTGTAATGAATCTAATCAAACACTAGACCCAAGTATTGAATGTTAAGATCCAAAAGAATGTGATGCCAGAACCTTCTAAAAAAGATGGCATGCTCATGCATCCATCTTTATGTATCAAGTAACCCAAAATATGAAACATGGACTGCAATAAATGAATAAAGTAAAGTCAAAAACACGATTGAAAATAGGACCAGCAAGGCAAAACTGTAGGTCCAACAGTTCCGATCTGGTTGACCTGCTGGCCTTGTTATTGTAAAATGCGTCAACATTGTACATTCATTGGTAAAGATATGATCATAGTGCTTCTTTTTTTTCTTTTTGCGGGGGTGGGGGGGATCTGTCTCTCTAAACACAAAGGAATAGTGAATTTAATTATATGCTGACATAAGCTGAAGATTACTAATTTCCCTTTAAACATTTATTCACCTGGCACGAATTACTCCTTAATCAGGTTTGAAGAAAAGGAGCACATTGCAATGTTCCAGGGATAATCTATTTAGGAGTTGGTTTGACCTCTGCAAAGTCAAACTCAAGATTGCTGAAACGTTTGCACAATCATATTCCACAGGAGCACATCCAGAACATAAATTTGATTGGTTATCGTTATGCAATAAAATGGGTATGGTGATTGATCAAGATATACTATTGTGAAGCAGCAATGACATGGATACCACACTAAAAAAATGATTGGTGATTACAGATAGATAAATGAGTATGAGAAGAAACATTCTTAGCCAACCCCAACTAGTTTGGGATCCAGGCTTAGTTGAGTTGAGTTGAGAATAAACAAACATTCTGTTTTGTATAGGGTAGGCTTTGGAAACTGGAAACTTATTAGCAACATATCTATAATCAAGAGATGTGAATCAAATTCATGACAAGGGAACAAACAATTAGGGTGCAACACTTCTTGTTGTCCTTCGCATTGCAGCACTCACAATGTTGGAGATCATTTATCTAGGCACAATTGGGAAGTTAGTATAACTTGCCATTCCTGTTAAGTATTTATTTTTCACTCGCTAGTTTTCCAATACTTGGTGACAAAGTAAAGAATATCTTTTTACAGAGTTCTTCATCAGAATAACTTACCCAACTCTACAAGCATTATTTATCTAGAACTTGGAACAGTGAATGTCAAGGTGCCCCAAAGAACTACTTATTCAACTTCCAAGGGAGCAAAAGACAATCACTCCATGGGCACTTATATACATCCAAAAAAAAAATTAAGTGCATGATTAAATTAGGAAGTAGTACTATGCTAAATAACTTGTTTCCATCCCATATTACAGTAAAGTTTTAGATAAACAAATTACGACAAGTTGATATGGCTGTCCTGACATTTCAACTTCATTAGCACATAAATTATGGAGAACTGAAGTGTCACCAAAATCAATGTGTCCTTTGACAACCATGCTCCAAAAAGCTGCATGAAATGTGGATAACTCTGGCTAATGAAAGCAGGAAACTCTCCGCTAAATGCCTTGCCATTTTGTGTGACAAGTGAAAAAGAATCGATATTTCTAAAACCCCAAAGTGGACAATTGATTACAACCACTACTATCATCTTATCATATAATTTATCTCAATCATCTAAACCTAGATATTTCTGGTTCAACCTTTAATACCAACACCAAAAAATCCCATTTACCATATACCCTTCAACACTATTTCTTGTAAAGACAATCATTTTGTACAAAGAGAAACTAAAAATCTTATTTAAACCACTTACTGTGAGTTCATTCTGGGTCTTTTGGTTTCTTCTCAAATCATTCAGCTCACCACTTTCTGCCTTATTGCTCTGCTCTGTATTAAAAATTCATTAAAACCTATTGGTCCAAATCAATCTCATGTTTTCATCTTAACCCAACAAACCTCACAGCAGGCTAGCCGTGGCATGCTAGTTGCTTACAGCTCAATTCATTGCAGCAATATAGCTGAATCTGTTATTACCTTAAGACACCTTTTTTGACTATCAAATACAAAGTTAGAGAAAATATGAGCTTCCAAACAGCACAACTTCATGCAAACTTAAATATAGCCAACACATAATGCCAAGATACAGAAACCTGAGAATGTTTCCAAAAAGACACTTAATATAGCCAACCTAAAAATAAAAGCTTTTCCCTTGCTCAACTGTAAACTAAATAAATTCAGCACCTAACAATATCAAAACAGAAGAAGATAATATTGAAAAGTAGAGTGTACACTTTCTGGGTGTAATGTAAAAAGAACAAAGAAAAGCAAGACATGAATAAAAAGTTAAAAAAGAATCAGCAATTTGCAGTATGATATACACACCTGTACCACGCAGGAAACAAGGCTTGACCTTTGCATTTCTGGAATTCCTTCTGCAGGCATTTCCTTGACAAAATATTCTTCAGTATAAAGTCTGGTGCAAATTTTAACCAGATATAGAATATTTCAGAAATAAAGCTAATCCAACAGTTCAAAGAGCTACAAATTAAAGAAAATTCATCAAAACTACAAAATAATATTGTGAGCCTAAATCTAAAGGAAAACAGAGGTTTAGCTTAAGAAAAGAACATGTTCTAGACATCACTATATCACCATAGTACAAATGGCAATGCAAAAGAAAACATTTATACCTCAGTTCCTTTTTGGAAAAAAAATTGCAATTTCTAATCCATCCCAACCTATTCTAAACCCCGGTCTAGTTTTGCTTTGCAAAATTACATCAATAATGCCAGCATAACATGACTACAATTTATAGTACAATGATTATCAAAGATATTCATAATCTTCAAGGTTTTTGGCAACGTAGTTGCTATGGAATATGGACATCATGTTCGACAACATTCTCTTAAGCATTCTTCTGCCTTTAATGGATGATCGATCATTGTAAACTCTCTTAAGCATTCTTCTGCCTTCAACGGATGATCAATCATTGTCACATAATCTCTACCAACTTCTTGCCTGAGAGCTTATATATATGCTCACTTAAATAGATTGTTAATTAATGTTATTGGTAAGCACTGATGTGTTGGATGGAGACTGGACTTCTAAAAGTACAAAGCAAAATACCAACTCACACAAACAATGAGCCCAGGCAGTAGGCAATGACTCAGAGTGCGACCATGCGAGTTATGTTGCTTCACCTTACCTTAAAACTAAATGTTGCACTTAATGCTCCTAATCCCACACACTGCCAATTTAAAAGATTCACCTCATTTCATACATATTCAATCATCTTGTACATTCAGTTAATTTGAGTGTAGTACTACGCTGCATCCTTTTGTCATCTAGTCCATTCTTTGATCCATTACAAGCTTGATATTTAAAGACACTAATAACAAATATAGCATATTATTGTATTATGCGAGTAGATTGTATTTATATGAATTTCGTATACTAAATTTGAGAAATGGTCCCTTCCAACTGTACATGTCAAGCAACTTCCCCTTTTAGAGGTCACATCACGAGAATTCAACTCTCAGCCATTGGCCCCCCTTGAGTTGTTCTTCATGTTACAATATACAATTAGTGCAGCCACACACTTATCATGCACAAAAGACTCAGACTTGCTGATGCAAGGAAGAACTATACATGCATAGTACCAAGGTTCATTGTACCGGTTACAGTACCTGTCTCAGCACCATTCCAGTGTAGTGTCAATACAGGTCGGGTCATAGTACTGACACATGATATGCCTTCCATTCCGAGTATTGGTTCGCCACCAATACCATACTCTGTGCCTGGTAAGGGGTGGTACGATCCAGTACAATAAACCATGATAGATACCCTAAGCAGCAACTACTTTCTCAGTTATGTGGGATTGGATTTACAGACAAAGGTGTAGTCCACTGACATCTGAGAACAGTAGACGAAAGATGAACATTTATGGTTGAAGAAACAAAATTCATGGTCAAGGCATGTATATACGTGATAAATATCTCACATATATTATCTACAAATACTAAAGATATTTGACAGAACTAGATTAATAACAACAACTCATAAGTGCAACATGCATATACCTAAAACACTTCCCTGGTCGTACCCTTCCAGCCCTCCCTGCCCTTTGTCTTGCAGAAGCCTTGGATATTGGTGCCACAACCAAGTTCTCAATATCGGCAATCTAACAAGAAAATGGCTACAATTTATGCATCATAACTCTTTCAAAAACAAGAACATCAGAAAAGGAAGCCCCTGATATGGGTCATCCATTTTATAAAGAGAACTACATGTGCTAAAAAGGCATAGCAGGTGAGAACAACTAATCAATTTATAATAAATACAAAGAGTATGATAACTTGGGTCCAATAAACCTCTGATTATTATAACTTACAAAACCGTTAATAGTTTCTGTTATTCAAAAAAAAAAAAAACTTGGAAAGCAACCTTGTTTTACAATTGTTTAGAAGAAAAATAACATTAATTCTAAATTTGATTTGATGCAGAAAAACTCTGCTCCCCATCACAAAGTTAATGTTGCAAGTCATCTGGTCAATAAAAACAAAAGTTAAAGGAAACCCAAATCAAAGTTTTAGCCATGTATAGTTTGAAAGAGAACCTTAATACCATGTTTAGCAAGAATTCAAAAAGAGATAATACAGATGGAATTCAATAGCATAGCCGTACTGATATGCAAAATTATGGCAGAAACTCTGATGGTTTTTGTGACTAGCTTTTCCAACTAGATCTTGAAAATAATGATGACAGAGATATGAAAAAGCAACACCACCTACTTGTGAAAAATAAGTGGAGTGCAGAATAGAACTAATTATCGCACAATCAAAACTCAAAGCTGCATTATCGAGCTATTAGAAAGCGTGAAGAAGAATATTTAAGCCCCAACCATATATTTTAGCTTATCGTATGAATCTTTTGCTTCTAATGTTTCCAATCATACCATGTCTTAAGTCAAAGAATGCTTCCTGAGGACCTCGTCAATGTGCTATAATTTTCTTCCTTGGTCTATCACTCTGCAACTTTTCAGCCGAACACAAATGACCCAACTAATAAGGCTTTCTCTCCCCTCCACACAGCTGACTAAGCCATCTCGATCAATTTTATCAGACCTGATGTGATCATCCGGTACAGAAAGAACATGATAGACAGACCATAGCCCATCTTCTATCTGCATCCTCATACACCATTTGTTCCTTATAAGAACAAATGGTAAAAGGAACAAATAGTATTTCATATAATCTAAAGTGCTCTCTCATGTATCCTTTTATATAATACAGAAGAGAGACACAAGATCAGGGATCTTATGAATAAAATCCATAGTATGTCTAGGAGCCAAAAAAAAAGGACAACTTGAGAGAATATTATAAAAAAGTTGATAACAAGCTAGAACCCCCAAACTGTAGAAAACAAAAGATACATCTTAAAGCAACCAAACTACAAGCTACTCAACAAACAACTTCTCCCTGACTAGAAAGAGATGTTTAGGAAACAATGAAGAGCTGTTCCATATTTGCTTTCCAATAGCTGCAGAGCAAGAACTCTGGCATATTTCCTCCCCATGAGGAGCTCAAAATACCTGTCATCCAACATAATCCACATAAAAGCATCAAACATAGTCCATGTAAAATCTTTGCCTGTAACAGGACAAGTTCATGATCAGGAACATGCCTGCCGAACCAGAGAAAACACAAAATTGCACTGAATTTCATATCAAATTTTCATCTTCATCTGTAACTACCAAACCCATCAGGTCAATTTGCTTCTTTTAGCATTTCTAGAAAATTGACAGGATCCACAAATTTCTGGTAATCCAGATTCTCCGAATAAGAACACTAATCCAGATTCCCTGAATAAGAACACATATGGTCAGATAGTCTCCCCTTTCCAGAAAAAATGGATACATCTGCCCTTATATCAAATACAAATTCGGCCTAGGATGGGAAGGCATGCATGAAAGTGACTTCCGTATACCACCGGCCTTTTTCAAAAGTGAGCAGCAGCACCATTCCCCACAGTCAAACTAATCCAAAAGTTCAAGTTTCAGTGGCACGATCCTACCAAATGCAATATATTGAGAGAGGCATCCACTAACAATTCAAAGTGTCATGATTAATATCAATTACTGATAATATCTAGCAGGGCATTTGATTATCTGTGGCTGGGTTCTGCTGTTTGGGCCTTACCTCAGGATCCGTTCAATTTTAGACTCCAATCTTTAGATTCTTTGCTGTTAGATATTTGACAGTCCATGATGGAGGCCAAGTGTCCTCTGAAGGGATCAACACCTTGGGGAAAAAGTTGCTCCTAATCTGCTAATCACTGATCTCAACATTTGAGATAAACTAATTGATGCAGCATGCATCTGCAAATATAAAATCAAGATAATTCTTCATAGCCTTTGGATTGAGTTGCAACTATATACAGAATAAGGATCTTTTTAAATGTTGATATCACAAAAATCACCCACAAATCAAATATTCAATAATAGCACTTATGGCCTGGGGGTATTCAAGAATCTCAAGCTGGATGGGACTGACATGTTTGACAGGGCTTTCTCAACATCTCTTCGATCAGATCAACTGAATAATTATCTACAGTTGATCAGGATCACAAATCACCATCAATATACACATCTCGGAAACAAATCCACGAGAGCATCCAAGCTGAAGTTGCAATTACTCATCACATGGTAGACATAATAGCTAACATGTTCCATATGGGAATCAACCTCCCTTTATGTCATCAAGGTTTCCCAGGCATGATTGGCTGCACTAATTAGGTTAGTGCAGATAATTAGGTTAATGCAGATGTCTCAAATCTTTGATCTCACAATAGAGACCTTACAGCTCCAATAGCAAATCAATGTTTGAAGTTATTCTCAAGTCCAATCCATTGTCATACAATAAGAACAAGGCCTAAACATTAAATACTTATAATTTTATGAGAAGATAACACAAAAGCTCTATTCGTTATGAAGGGAAAACTCTCATGTGCAAATTAAATTAGGCAAAGAGACATGGAGATGGAGTTGAAGTATGACCACAACCATAACCATCTAGCCTTTTCCTAAAAATTCTACATCAGCTTTATGTATGTTTATACACCAAGTATTCTTATTTAGAGCTATCTCTGGTATTATTTAGTTTCTTCATATCGTTCCTCACAACCTTCACCCACATTATCTTAGATCCTCCCCTCCTTTTCTTACAACTCTCAACACAAGCCAAAGTACCTATCCTTACTGGAGCCTCCTATGATCTCTTTCTTTTTTTGATGTAATAGCCTTCTCGAATCTTTGTTGTACATCTCCATACCATGTCATTCAATTCTGCATCACTTTATCCTTAAAACTTCTATAGTTCCTCTAATATACTTATTTCTTATTTTATCTTTTATAATCTTACCAGACATTCAACTTTAACACTCTTGTTTCTGCCATACTCAACTTGTGTACATATGATTGTTTCATTTCTCAACACTCTAAGCCTACAACATAGCAGGACTTATTGTTGTTCTATAAATTTTTCCTCCAGTCTCCAAGGTATGTGCCCATCACATAATATTCCAAATACACCTCTCCACTTCATCCAATCAACTATAATTTTATTACATATATCTTCATATATCTCCTTATTATTTTATATAATAGATCCTAAATAACAAGATCAGCTATTTTCAATATCTATTAGTCATCAATCTTAATTGGTATCACATCCTAGTTCAGTACTCACTAAATTTACATTCCATATACTCTATCTTTATTTTTACTAATCTCTAAACCCTTATCCTCTAAGGTTTTCCTTTATAAGTCCATTTTAGTATTTAATGTAGTTTTCTTTTCATCAACCAATGCTATATCATCCACAAATAACACACACTATGGTACACCTTCCAAAATATTAGCAGTAAGTCCATTTATAATTAGTACAAAAAGATATGGGCTAACTAATGATCCTTGATGCAACCTATAGTAATTCAAAATACGCTTATTGAACTATAGGCACTCCTAACACTTGTTAATGCCCCAGCACACATGTCCTTAATTATTTCAATATATAGTCTATGTACACCCTTCCCCCAGTCTACATGTCCTTAATTATTTCAATATATAGTTTATGTACACCCTTCCTTTTAAAACCCGCCGAATCACCCTTTCTTTTTCCGTATATTTTTCTATCAATTGTCTAAGTAAAAAAGATGGATTTCATTGTCAATCTTTCAAGCGTTAATCCAAATTGATTTATCTGAAATAGCTATTATTTTCTTGATCTTTGTTTAGTTGCCCTTTCCTGTAATCTCTTAGATCAACTCATAAGTTTAATTCCCCAATAATCAGAACAGTTACATACATGGAGTCACTTTATAAACAAGGAAAGGACACACCAATGTGTGCATAGCAAAGATTCATATTTTACTTTTGTCCAAAGAAAATATATACTAATTTAAAAAAAGCAAATGCACTAAAATATCAGGAAATACTTAATGATGAGTACATCAAAGAAAGCAACTGAGCTGCAAAAAACGAGTACAAAATGAAGAAGACCAATTTGAGGTAGTAGATGGACATGGGACAAAAAAATCTGAGACTCTAATATCTGTTCATTTGAATCTATGATGATGGGCCATGAGAAAGAGGGAAAACTCAATATGGATTTGGAGGCTCTTGCAAGGTGTTTGGAATCTCAAGGAGTCATATATTACCTTTTCTTAAGTTTAATATCAATTATTATTGAACTAAGATGAAGATTTATCTAATCTCTGCCAATGAAGTAATATGAATACTCAATTTAAAATTTATATGGCTAACAAACAACATAGACAAATCGATGTAGAAAATAAAGAATGTAGATATATACTGGATTATAAAAGCGCTGCTTTGAGAACCCACTATCTACGACATACACTATTCCCTGCACAAAATTAAAAAAAGATTAGCTAAAAATTATTGCTATCATGTCTTATAAACATTTTAGTAAAATGCTGGATTATACCTCCAAAGTCAATGATGTCTCAGCAATATTAGTTGATATCACAACTTTCCTTTTTCCCTTGGGAGTGGGAGAAAAAATGAGGTCCTTCAAACAAAGAAATATTAATGCATATATAGATGGTTCTTCCATCAGGCCCACAAACATTGGTAGGTTTCATAATAATCATCAGTTACCACTTACCTGATCTGCACGTGAAAGCCCCGAGTATAGTGGCAAAACTAACAAACCTAAAAATAAAACATCATTAAATATATCAATGAAAAAAATGTTTACAATTTTCTTCAGCCTCGACATGGTGACATACTGATGTTAGCAAATCTATCAAAATCAAATCCTAAAAGTTATTCATAGCATTAAGAGATTAGCATGACTAGTAAGCTGAAAATAAGTATTGACAATTCGCTAACAGTATTGTAAGAATGCAAAAACATGACATATAACAAAATATTAGGTCATCATAAAGTAGAGCTTGATGTATCTTCTAGATCATCTTACATGGTCCAAAAACATTTTGGTTGTTTACCAACCAGATTGAATGCAGTTCTGTAATATATAGTGCTTTCAGCTTGTTTAGCACTATAAACGACAAAATTGGCCAAGATTTGTTCAAAAAACACAAGCCCAGCACACACGGTAAGTTATGGGGCATCCAGCTACAAACCATTCATTTTGCAAAGAATTACCAAAAAGGATAATGTCAGTCAAATGTGCTAGAAAAGATTGCTGAAATTCATAGGTTTGTGTATATTCAACATTTCATATTATGGTAATAAAAGATCTAATCTATAGTAAATTTCTCCTACGTGTAACCTTAGAGAAGAGTGCTTTGTCATATGCAAGCCACCTCATAGATGGCAGACTCTCACAAAAATTAACTTGGTTCAGCACAAGATCAGCTATGTTCTTTGGGACAACTTTGTGTACTTTTAGTCTTCCCTCATTCCCTTCCTTTGTTTCTTTGTATTCATCATTTCCCCTCAAGATCTAGAAAGATGCCTCATGTGTCGACAAATCAGAACTCTGAAGCAAATTAATGGAACCAGCAGGTAGGATTCCGAAAGAAATTTACTCAGTTCCAATGCAAAATTTCTAAGTAAAATTCTACTTCGAACAGAGATTTTCAAGTTCATGATCTTTCTCTTTTCTAGTTTAAAAATTTTTATTCAAAGAAAAGGACAAAAATCGTGATTCCAAAAATCATAATTAAAACAAACTCCACAGGAGTTTAGTCTCGTATACTTACATTTTCTGAGTTCATGCAAAGATTACTAACAGATTTCAAAATGTTAAAAATAATAATAGTTTGCAAAATGGTTACTTCAACTGGTAACACATTATAAAAAAATTATCATGGTGCTTACAGTGCATGCTTGCTTACATGATGATATGTCATGTGTAAAAAGAACAATGATAAAAGGCCATCAAATATGCTCTAATTTTTTCTCTTTTTTTTTTTTTTTTCATTTGCAGTTCTTTCTTGTAGTTCACCCAAAAATGTTTGCTTAATAAATTTATTTCACTTTCATCCTGTTTGATTTAGAGCTTCCAATCTTTAACCAAACAAAGTAGAGACATAAGCATGCTGAGACTTATTCAAATCCCAAAATTTTTGACCCTGTTAAATAGGTTGATTAAGAACTGCAATAAAAAATAATTAAGAGGCAAAACAAAGCATAAGAAATAAAAGTTAGAAGGCTCCTACACTTTAGTGCTTCTACAAGTTCCACGGAGGAAAAGCCTCTATTGAAATGTACTAAAGTACTCATGTTGTAATAGTCTATATTTTCAGTGAGTTAAATGTCAATCAAAAGAGTATTATATAGCAGACCATATACTTACGTCAGAAAGGCTTGTGGTTTATGATTATACTTCTATAAACAGAATGTGAAAACAAGCAGTAATAAGGGACCATTGATGGTTCAAGTATAAAGGTAGAACATGGTGCACTCAAGCAATAAAACAGATTAGTGGTTCAAGGTGTTCCAGAGTGCCTCTTGAGTGGTTGGGTTCATGTTCCAGAATGAAAACATAACTGACAATCCCATTCAAAATTCAGTAACAAAAAGGTATATTAGAAGAGAACAAGGCAATTGACTGTATATTGGTCTTTCTCTCGTACAAGATGTTATGCCCAAACTCCAAAACCAGCTGAATAATTAGCTTGCTCACACAGGTCAGCTGACAGATAAGTAGAAGTGTATTTTGAATATTTTAGGGTGAATCCATATTTCAGTCTACATGAATAAGAGAGCAGAGGCCATATTCTCGATGTTTTTACTTCATTTACTTCTATTCAATGTACTTTGCTACCACATTTTCTAATTCAATGTTTCCTAGATCAAAAGTAAAAAGATGGTGTTAAATTGTCGATATTGTAATATCAGAAAAGCAGCTACCATTGTTTTGAGCATCTTCTGTAAGTAACTGTACAGCAGCATCAATATCATCTTGACCTGTAAGGAAGACCAGAATGTCACCAGGTGGTTCCTGCAAAAAATATTGACATAATAAGCAAACTGAGTTAAGCTAAATTTAGGGAAAAAAGAAAGTGAACAAAAACATGGAATTATGAAACACGTCCATTGAAATTATCTGACAAAATAAATAAAGTAAAACTCCTTAATGTAGTTAAAGAGACAGATTTTAAAAGCATAACAAATTTGAATTTAAAAAAAGGACATGTAGAACAAAATTTACATCTCAGATCCAAAAATGGCAAAAAAGTACTGATCTCATTGAACGTTGTTACTTTGGTGGCCTGGATGGAATTACATTAACATGCGCAGATAGGGAAAAAAAAGAGTTTGAAGTCCAGAAGAATATAAGAACGAGGATGCAAGTTGCAGGGCTGGTGTGACATCTAGCTAGAAGGTTACCGCAAATTATGATACAATTAACTGGAATCATGTATACTAATATGGCATAACAACTTGTATAGATTAACATCACCTACTGTGAGCAGCAATCCACCTTATCATGAATTGACATCACAGTATCAACAGCAGCTTGTAAATAATCGGAGACAGGCTCCTCAACATAATGAATTTCCACATTGTAACCTTTTCCCTGGTAGAATTGAAAGCTGATTAGCTCATTTTCAGAATTTGAAGGTGCTGCTAAATGTTTTGTCTTTATATGCAGTGTTGAAGATCATAAAACTCTTCACAACATACTTCAACAGAAAGTGTGGCAGGCAGCTCACTAGGTGCGGGATCTTCTGTAGCCTGTCCTATATTCCTTCTCCTGAGAACAAAACGCCAAGTTAAAGTCAAGCAAAAACCAAGAAACACATGCCAAGGCTACAGCCACTGTCTAAAATATTCATGCGTCAAATCAATGTACAGAATCCAAGTTTGAAAGAGTATCAAATAGTGAAAGAGGTAGAATAAGTTATGCATTACAGTCAAGTAATATTTGCAGATAATAATAGTATAAAAACAGGCTGGTCGATAAAACTGAATTATGTTGGTCCCATATGATTTCCCCTGAAAGAAGTTTGCTCCTCCAAACTGAAATCTTCAAAGTATCTATGCCACAAGCAAATTCAAATGACATGGCCACCATTTATTTTTATCTTGATGTACTCCAACAATGACACCTTAGATTTAGAGTAGCGGTGACATTCAATATACATATGACAGAACCATATTCTGATGATATACCTGCTGTTTACTGTTGTCTCACCATATCCTAGCCATGGTTCATGATACAAGTTTCGGTGGCTGTATTGGTTCCATTCTGGCATTGTGTCGACACAGGTCAGTTCGTGGTACCAACACTCGGTACTCATCTTGCACATGTTATTTGTTTGCTATTGATCCAGTAAGCATGTGCAGTACAAGGTAGTACAGTCTAACATGATGAACAATGATCCTAATGATAACAACTTGGTTTTAAATAAGAGGGCACACAGGTTTTATATTCAACATAGATGACACTGTATAAAGAACGGCCCAAACACGTCACAGCAATCTCAATTTACAAGTAATAATATCCTTTTTTTTCTTGGAAATTTGATTTACAATATGAACTTAAAGTATATCTATGATAAAATTATTTGAAGAAAAATCATTCTAACATAAATTCCTCATCATATTGTTTTACCTATGTTGTAATCCAATTTAGATGTTATGATAGCTTGTAATTAATTTACTAGGACAGTTTTTGTTTATCCTAATTTTGCCTCGGCATTCCCCATGATAGTTTTGGATCATGGTCACTATAGATGAATGATAATGGAACCATAGATGACACCTTTAAAAATGGTCCTCTGAACGAATATCTAGACAAACGTCACATTGGATAGCTTCTTGAAATAATGCCTCAAGAAAAACATCTTACAACAAAACCTAAATCCAAAAGAACATGGCTCATTATATTCCATCTTGTTAGCAACTTTCCCACCAATACAAAGAAAAGTGGTGTTCTATACTAAATATTCAAAATTATTTTGCATTTCTCAAATTTTGGATCTGTCTATAGTCAGATTGTTCATAAAAAACTAGCATACAATTGTGTTGAGAACTAAAATATAAATTGGGTCAACTCTTCACAGAGTCCCAAAAACCAATCATTATTTTGGTGAATCATCATGACTAATAAGTTCATAAACAAAGATTCAGGTCCTGGCGGAACGTCCCGTGGGATATTGAGACGGGGTACCATCCCATGTGTCGGGACAAGACAGTCCCAACATCCCGATCGAAACATTTTAGGACATCTTCTATCCCAAGTGTCGAGACAAGGCAAGACGGCGGCGCATCCCGTTCCATGAGAAAATTGTTATAGCCGTATCTCATGGAATTTAAAACTTTGATCATAAAGCACTACCACGACAACTATACAAGCTTGAATATTACAACATTTAAAATAAAACTACATGATAGAAAAATAAAGAATGACAAAAAGATTATGGAATAATTACAACAGAAGTTAATCCAGACCAAGTTTGGGTTAGCAGATCAATGAAAAAATTTAAGGCCTTCGGTTCCAAAAGCCTGTAGAAAACTTCTTTCTTCATTGAAGCAGAACAATATAACATAAACCGGTGATACAATAAAGCAAACAAGACAAAATAACCAGCTAACCAAACAAGACAAAATAACCAGCTATCCAATTCTAACTCAATCAGGATAAGACCTAATATGGAAAAAGGTTGCCATGGATTTCGCATCAATTGTTGCAGATGAAATGATTATACGCAGCTGAGGTCTACGGCGTTGGACCTGAAACATCCATGCAAGAAATTAGGTTCAAGAAGATGTACAAAAAGAAGCACTGGTCAAATTAAGAACTGTTAAGATATTTACAATATGTACCTTTTTCAAGAGGCCTAGTAACATGTCTGTTGAAAGGGATCTTTCATGAGCCTCATCTACCATTATGACACTAATACAAGACAACATAAAAAGATAAGAGGATTGATGAAAAAAGTTATTAAAATTGCTCAAAGCCCTCAACAACCAAAACCAAAACCAAAAAGATGTATGCAAACTGTTAATTCATCCAAATATTTGTGCCAAAGCCAAACTGTAGTAGTACATATTCTTAAAAAGACGAAAAAAAAGACAATGGTAAAAGAAGATATCAGAAATATAGATAGCATGGAATGCTGTACCGACCCATACCGCCCATATCATTATGTATCGGTACGCCGTTTCGGAGCTTATCGACACTACCGTACCGTACCGAACCGCACACCGACATTATAATATGATTTTACCAGTATGGGGTCCGGTACTAAGATGGCGAACCTCGATAAATAGAGCTATAAAATATTATATCGTGGCACTGCTATCATGATAAAAAACTTACATGGTTACTTAGTTCATGTAGGGAAGAAAATAGCAACACTAAAGATGCCCATAGCATTATGTCACCAGTCAGTGCCTTCAATATCTGTGCAATTTTTTTGGGGAAAAAAACTTATGGTGCAGTAATAAGAGCCAAACTGTTGTGTAAATCAGAATATAAGTCCACACAAAAATCTAAGATCATGATTACAATATGAAGCACACACTGACGTTACATGTTAGACATTATTCATTGATAAAGGTAGAGTTGCAATAATTCAGGAAAATCTGAAGGAGCTAAACTGAGTATGAAAGCATCCACGTGAGGACATCATGGTAAGAAGGGTAGCTCATGTTCATATTAACAGAAAGAAAATAGTATAAGTTATTTGTTTTGTTTCTTTTTTTTTTTTAAGGACAGAATATGCATTTTTTTATGAAATCCATGTTAAAGAAGAATACATAAAGCCCCCATGGTAGTTGGGATAAGTCTTGTTTAACAGAGGTAAGCAAGAAAGCAACAGAATAATAAATCTTTCTTCACTGACTAAATGTATATGAAAAAAGGAAAGCATCCATATTTGAATGGTAACTGATACCTGTACTTGATCAGCAGAGGGTCATCCATCATTTCTCTAAGCAACACCCCATCGGTTAGAAATTTGATCTTGGTTACATTCTGTAACAATACACATGCAGAGAGAAAGTGGGGAGGGTGGGAGGAAGGGGGGTTGGGGGAGAGAGAGCAATAAAATCAGTTAATTGCCACCTAATCTAGGAGAAAACTCCATATCAACCATATCCAAATGAACTAGAAAGCTAATCACCTTGTGTCCATATGAAAAGGTCTAATTTAAAAAAAAAAAAAAAAAAAGCCTAGATGCCGCCGTATTTTAAGTGATATTTAGCTACAGAGAATGCTAACAGCCAAAAATACATAAGTCATACCGGCTTTGTTTGATCCTCAAAACGAATGGTATAGCCAACCTCTTCTCCAAGTTTGACACCCATCTCTTCAGCTACCCGTGAGGCAACAGACTGTAAAAACACAGTTGAGAATTATTAGTTTATGGTACAAAAAAGAATCTCCATAAAATACCACAAATCAACTGATGCTATAACATCAAGTACCTGTAATTTCTTGATATGGAAATACTGGTTTTAATTCTAATTACGGAGAGTATGATAATCAAAGGGTCTATAACATGCACTTGGTTCCACAAAATGTAGCCTTCACGGAGTATCTTGCAGGGCTTATGGTGCAAAAGAAAATAAAGTAACACAAATAGGGCATGTACAATCTTTTCGAGATCTCAGATACTTATTTGAAGCATCTTTTATCTAATAAAAACCAGTCATATGTCAGATAACACAAAATAAAAAAGCAGGTAAAAATTCCAACAAAGCACAAAGTAGAGTACAAGCAGCAACACAACAAAGACAACATGCTTCTCTATAGTCAATAAAAAATTATCAAAGCCAAATAATCTAACAAATTTATAGTTACAGCATTGGAGAGGCTGAGAAACATGATGCCACATACTTAAGACAAATAATGGATTTCAGCAACATAACACTCACAACAACCAGCAGACAGAACATTATTTCTTTAGGCACTATTAGTTGTGTGTAGAAGTTATTTGAATGAATATGTTGAAAGTGCAGATCTCAATATGAGATAACTGAACGTAAGCAATAGAACGGTGGCTCCAAAACATGGTTATAATAGTCACCTGAACAGCCAATCGTCTTGGCTGGGTGCAAGCTATAACTCGACCACCTTCAGCCCAACCTGCCTCTTTAAGATACTGAGAAAAGATGTGCACATAAAAGTTAGCAGGATTAGTCTTTAAAGGTATGCTTTATTAATCCAAAAACACAGCATGCCTATATCTCAAAGGTGTAAACTTTCTTTTCATGGTAGAATGAAAACAAAGTTACATTAAAGAGTAATATTCACAAATTCACAAAACAGTAAATGAGATTCAAGGCACTGCATCTTGTTACACTTGACTATATTAAAAAATGAATAAAATTGTCAAAATACCTATAAAAAAGGGATTAAAATTTCCTCTAGGGAGCATAAACCCTAAAAGTACATTATTAAATAGGCATTTAAACAGTAAATACCAATAAACTAGGAATGATGATAATAATAATATTAACAATATTAATGAAAAAAGAAAGAAAAAAGAAATAATACATGAAAAAATTCAATTACCAATGAGTAGAAATTCTACATCCCTCTCCCAGCTGTAACATATATCAATAGCACTGATTTGGAACAATTATTTCTCATCTTGTATAATAACTCACTCGCATCAGCTATTAAAATTTATTTCATATTACTCCCATTCCACAGTTAATAGCAAACGTCTTTCTAGGGTTACAAACTCCATTTTCATCCAACCACCTCCACTTGCTACCTATTCCTCCCATGGCATGCATAGAGCACGCCCTATACAACAGTCAGCAGGTGCCTTTAAATCACAATGAATTTCAAGGAAAAAACACAGGGACAAAAAAGTATAAGTTAGCTAGCACTGCATGCGCCTATGCATCAACAGAAGCATAGAGCACAAACAAGAAATTAAGATACGCTTGCCCCATTGGAAGAATGATTTCAAGGGAACTCCAAGAAACGAAATCTTGAAGAAAATATCGGAAGCATCAAGCACAAAAAAGAAATTGAAGTGCTTATTCTGTTTCGGAAAAGGTTTCAAGATTACCCCACGAACCCAATTCTTGAATAGGGTCGCGGGAAGTATAGGACATGAAAAGAAATTGAAAAGCCCTATTCTATTGAAAGTAAGATCTCAAGAAAAAAAAAAAAAAACAAGAACCTAATTCTTGAGTAGCATAGCAAAAGCATTGAGCGCAAAAAGGAATTGAAAAACCCTGTTTAACTGCAAAAAAAAATTCAAGAAAACTCCAAATAACCCAATTCTTGAGCAGAGAATCGAGGATTAAGATGCGAACCTGGGGTATCTGGGTGGTCTTTCCGCTTCCCGTTTCTCCAACGATTATAGTGGTAGCGTGATTCTCCACCAAATAAAGAATTGCAGTCCGATATTTATACACCGGAAGCCTCTGCCGCTGCCTCTCCAGACTTAAATACCCGAACCTATTCGATCCAAGAATAGCTCACGCATTAAGGTTTCGAGGGTCTTGAGAGAAGGGGAAAGGAAGCCATGCGAAGGAGGAAAGAAAGGATTGAGAAGAAGAACGATCAAAAGGATCAGAAAAGAGCAAAAGAGAATACCCGGAGGAGGAGGCAGGGGTGGAAACGAAGAGCACTCCGCCTTCCTCGTCGTCGACGAGAACCGTCCGTGGCCTCTCGGAGCCTGGTTTCCAGTACTTGGACATTGCCGCTCTCCGCTCTATCACGGTGCCGCTTGGGGAGGACAGCGGAAATGTTTTAGGAGAGCAAGGACGCGTTGATTTCGCCTTGGTTGCGTATCTATAGAATTAATCTGCTTGCTCACAACGAGGTTCCAAGGGCGAGTTCAAATTGCTAGCCCGGTTCGAACCGGGTCGAGCCAGGTTTTTCGGTTCGTCTGCATGTGGGACCTACCTTGCCATCAGGTACACATGGAGACGAGATAACGATTTAAGATAATAATTTTTGAAAACTTTGATTAATAAAATAAAATATTTCCGAAGTGATATATTTAGTTGAGCATCCAAAAAAAATTACATAAAATATTTTTATATTTTTTAATAAATTGATTGCACGAGAAAAATTGACATAAGCCATTAGGGTTAAAAGTATTTTTATGAAAAAAAATAATATAAGCCAATAGAATCATAAAGATTTCTATAAAAATAGATTAAAAATCTTGATTTTGAGATAAAGTTGATTTTTAATATCCTATATAGATTCTATTTTTCATGAAATATGAGGAACTTATTCTAATAGAAAATCTATTTTTTTATATTTTTTATTTAAAAACTCCAACCAAACATAAATCATTTTATCATTTTTCTATTAACCATATTTTTTTTTTTCATTTTCTTTGTGAACCAAGTGAGTTCTTTAGTGTTTCTTTGATCCTAAAAGTATCGTTTGTTACTGAAATTTTATTATATTACTTCAAAATTTTTTTAGATAAATAAATTTGAATGAAATTGAAAGTGTGTATTTTGTTTGAATTTCTTCAAATATCAAAATTATGAGACATTGATCCCACAGTCCGTATCATTAGAAAGAAATTTTGTCTTTCCCACATCACTTATCCATGATACCTTTTTGCTCTTGGAATATGATGTAAAAGATAGAAAAATTGATATGTTTATAAAAAAAGTTTGAGTTGGCATGATCCAATATCTCGCTATGTTTTAATCTTTTAAGTTGGATTATATTTTTTTCAAAAAGAAGCTTAATCGGGTAAAATCATCGGATGTAGGGTACAAATTTGCTAAATAATAACTTTCTTATCTAACTATTTGATCAGAAGATACAAGGTAAATCTGATTCATCAATACATAGTTCAAATATAATTTGGTGGATCACAATAAAAAATACCAATGTGTTGTCTACGGAAGGGATTGAAATGGAAATCCATATGAAAATAATCAACTTATGACCTAGAAAATTATAGACATATCTCTTTTACGAAGGGTGCACATTATTCTCTCTATATTCAGCATAAAAATATAAGATTATGTCCTGCCAATTGATAGGAAGAAAAATTTTTATGTTGGATGCCACGTTCCAAAAAGTTCTGTATAAGGCATGGTAATAGTTGAGTTCCTTTTGGAAATCCAAACAAAAAATATTCATCCAAGTATCATATCTCCTTTTTTAGCTATCTTTTTCCACTAATTTCAACCTTTCTTCTAAAAAAATTTCCTCCATAAGTCCAATTCATCATTAATATAGTTTTATTTTCATTGATTTATACTATATTATCCATAAATGATACATCATGGTACATCTCTCTGGATATTGGCCATGTATACTCACTGTTGATCATTGATATAAACATGTTGTAACCAAAAAATATTTATTATGGCACAACAACTCATATATTTGTTACTATTCTAGAATGCATATTCTTTATTATTTCAATATGTTATATGCCCTTCTTCCTTCAAGCCCACTAATTCACCTTTCCTAGCACTCTATTATAAGCTTTCTTAAAATCAACGAAGATTGTATATAGACTTCTCATTTTCTCTCTATTTTTCCATCAATGGTCCAAGTAAACAAAAAAAAAAAAAAAAAAAAGAAATTCAATATTGATTTTCTAGGCACAAAATTTGATTTGATTATCTAAGATAATTGCTTTTCTTTCAAATCTTTGTTTAATTACCCTTCTCATATTTTTGATAGAGTGATCTATAAGTTCAATCCCGGGATAATTATGGCAATTTTGTATGTTATATTTATTTTTATAAACATTGATCTTTCCATATGAAACACCTTCTATACAAGGTGTTAACTCTAATGAACTCTAATTCTAAGTGATATACTACATGCGGTAAGTTTTTTACTACTTGATAAGTTAGCTATTTTAGTGAGCAAAGAAAAAATAGAATTTTCTTAATCAAATTTGCAAGCTAAAAATTTATTGCATTAAAATATGATACAAATTAAGATCTTGTTTAAAATCATCGTTTGCAATGATACCAGGCACTCCGTGTCAAAAAATAAATGGCATATCAATCTTTATTGTTTTTGCTAATATAAATTTAAAATATTTTTTAATCAATCTTTACCATCTCATTTTTTTTATTATTTGGTATTATATTAATATCTTTAAATATGATGGCATTATTGTATGGGCAAGATTTCCATACTCATATTAGATACTTTGTCATCCCCCAAGATCTTGAAACCTTGATTTTTTTAAAAAAAATTAGCTGAAACCCACCTTAGAGATTGAACATCCACTTATCTTAATTTTTTTATTGCCATTCAATCTAAGACGGTGCTGATAGCTTGTAGTGAACAACCCCTTATGAAACTTGCTTTACGATAGAACTAAAATAGTTATTCTATGAGGTCTGCCCAATGCTAGATGTAGAACTGCATAATAGATCAATATGAACATCATGAGCTGTCCCGTAATAAAATTAGTTATTGCTGATACCTCCTTCTCAATTCCTTCTTTCATAATCCGAACTCAGAGAAAGAAGAGAGAAGAGGACCTCCACGAGTTTTTCAAGCGAGCCATTAACGACAAGGCCAGAGCTTGCATCCGGATCTCTTGGTACAAACCAACTCGGAAGGCATCGGTTCAATTTCGATAAGGGATCATTTTTTTCTGATATGCCGCTCCGCGAGCAAGAAGCGCAGTGAGTAAAGCGAGAGAACGAAGTGGGCTTTTGTGATGTCGTTAACTTTATGTGATTTCTAAAATTTAATAGTCACATTAGACCATGCTTTTTTTCAGGGTAAACAGTATTATTTGTATTTAAAGAAAAAAATTCAGTGGTTAATTTTAGCATTCTCAAAAATTTTGAAGGTTCGCTCACCTCATATAGCATACAAATATCACAATCCTCCATCGTAAGGACCATTTTTGGGGTGCATTTTCTGTCTTTGGCTGGTATTTTGATAAAACGGAGTGTTCATACAACATGAGTATGAAAACAACCCATAAGATCAGAAAAAAGAATATCTTTAAAAGTAAACAGCAATGCATCAAAACACGACCAATTGACCCTTCTTGAGTGATCAGTAATAAAACTCACCATCTAATTCGCAGCACTATTCACCTCATGATAGATATGCCTATTGTCGATGGAAGCACACCCAGTTAACAAATATCGAATATCGCAGACAAGAGAACTAGAGGCAATGGTTCCCCCTCGACAGCAAATCCAGTCCATCATCATGACTAAGTCTCTCTCGACCACCAACCAATCCATCCGGAGAATATACCTCGCATAGAAGATGCCCACCCAAGCTGCATGTAACTCCGCACCAGCATCAATAGACCCAAATAGATGGACCCCATCAGCCGTAATAAATCAGGAATCAAGGTCAGATGATGAACCTAGTATCGCCATAGTCTCCAATCATGCTACCATCGAAGTTGACCTTGAGAAAAAGCGAGGATAAGGGCTCCCAAATGATAAACACCATGTGGCGCACTCCAAAAATAGAAGGGAGACTAGATGTCCCGACATCTCAAAGCCAATCTAGTTAGAGACATCCAAAATCTCATCGACTTGGACTGAAGTCCTCTCTAGAATGAACCTCGATTAGTTTTAAAGCAGCTTGGTTATTTTACAACAGAAAGACAAATACAAGAATAAGAAATTCATTTTGATGAAACAAAAACATCAGATAGGATTTGCAGATAAGAATTAGCTCCCCAGGCACTTGATAAAGTGAGGTCTTCTCGACGCTAGGAAAGTTGTTTTTGGGTTGCCTTGACATAATCAAGTTTCAAGTTTTCTTGGTGTAGATAGCTACTTTTCGTGTTCCTTGATTAGCGAAGCTTTCTTGATGTTTGCAATCCTACTCATGTTTTATTTCATGTAATTGGTTCAAAATTCTATGAAATTGCTAGTTGGCTTGCTCTATTGCTTATTCTTTGTGCTACCTCATCTTTCATTTACTATTTGGTGAATATTATTGCTTGAAAAGAATAAGAAGAAAAGAATGCAGTAGAAAATTGTGGCATCAATATTATCTATTTTCCTTTTTCATTTAAGTTTATCTACTACTACAAAGATCTGAGAGGGCTCTTGTAAGGAAAGGTACCTAAGTTTCTTTTGAAGAACGTCGGATGAGGTGGGGAAGACCTAAGGTAACATAGACGGAGGCTGTAAAAAGAGATATGAAGAGTTTGAAGATATGGCTTGGAATAAAAATGCTTGGCTAATGAGGATCCATGAAGCCAACCCAATAGTTGAGCAAGACTGGTTGTTATGATTATGGTTATTGATTACTACATGATGGATCCGGTGAATTTAATTGATAGGGAGGATTCCTTACTTTTTGCATGAAGGGGCATGGTGCAAGCACATCTTTTGCCTGTATGATATTTTTGCAGTTGACCAACCCTAATAGTGGCAGTTGGGTGGAGCAAGATCAGTCTATATGCACAAGTCCTTTTTGTACTGCTTGTTTATTTATATAATTTAACACATTCAAGTTTTTTGTCTCATATGGCTTTCTACAAGTTAATTCATTGGGTGAAGTTAAAATCTCTTACATACATGGAGAACCAGTATGATTACAATCAAGTTTTTAAATTCTATGGGATAGTGGTGTCTCGGTATCTCTATAGAACGGGATACTGTGTAGCTCCGTCCCATCCTGACAGCTGTCCCGATCATACATCTCGGTAGATATCTCTCTTCTTCTTTCATTTCTTTCTTTTTTTTTCTTTTCTTTCTTCTTTTCTTTCTTTTTCTTCTACATGTCTTTCTTTCCTTTTTCTTTTATATGCCTTTCTTTTCTTTTCTTTTGTTTTATTTTTTTTCCTTTTTTTTTTCCTTTTTCTGATTCTCTCTTTCCTTCCTTCCTTTTTTTTTTTTTTCTTTTTTTTCTTCTTTCCTTTCATCTTTTCCTTTTTTCATCTTCCTTTCTTTCTTTTCTCTTCCTTCTTCTCTTCCTATATGGATGGGTTTCAAAGTCCCAACTCCATCCCGATCTTTTTTTCTCACAGAAACAGGATGGGATGGTCAGGACACCTTTCATCCCGTCAGGATATAAAATATTGATTGCAATATTAATTGAATTTACACTCTTTTATAAGTTTCCTCTATCAAGATGAGTAGTTTATTTTTGATCATATCTTCTGAGGTTTGAGCTGCAAAGATTTTTACATTTTAGCCACTTCTTGCGAGTTTGTCATTAACAAATATGATGTCCAATATGAAAGTACCATCTGGTCCAGAAACTTTCAAGGGCCACGAGAGCGACCCTTGCTCCAAATCAAAGGTGTTTGAACTGTATGCTTAAGAGATCATCTATCGGAGATGCTTCAAGGATTATGACAATATTTTGGTCAAAGAGCCATTAACCCCTAATAATACAAGCAGGCACTGAAATTTGTGCATGATTCATCTGCATGATATTTTTGCCTGGATAACTTTAATTTAATTTTGTATAACTTTCCGAGAGTAGTAATTCTTCTGGCTTAGAGGTTTAAGTATTACCATGATTTCACATATCAGTTTCAAAGCAAGCAAGAGTTTTGGACTTTTTACAAAAAATGAAGTCTATCATGCGTAGCTGGAAAGCAAATCAGGTACTAAGCAAAATTACTTTTTGAAGTTCTATGATGTCTATCACAGACTTAATGTTTTCTTTTTTCTTGATTAAAATTATTATTTGTACCTGTTTAAGAATGTCTTTGTGATTCAAGATTTGTTCTTCTGTGGTTATACCTTTCATATCAAATCTGTGAGACTGGCAATCTGCTCACGCTTACATTACTGCCTGAAAGCCGCTTCCAAAGATGTAACCAACATTCTGTAAGACATGTCTAAGGTGCAGCTGATTCCAAAGTGTTTTGCTTTGGAAAAATTGTGGTCTTGTAGCTACTTCATTCTCATACTTTATCCACTTTCTGGATGCTTTGGTAGCTTGCCACATCATACGGTTCCTCCCGTTCTAAGAATTCTGGCTAGTGTTATTGACAGCAAAATGAGCTTATGTCAGGCTGCTTCTTGTTGTCAGCTTGTTCATCATTTTTGTCCTTGAGTCATGTAATCAATGATTCAATTCATATTGCCATCCAACTGGGGAATCTATTTTTCTTAAAGAGTGATTTATAACTAAATTAAACCCTCAATTACCTTCAGCATTTGAGCTGTTGATATTTTGTAGGAATCTGATTCCATTGTTTTGGATGCAAAAAGCCTCAGTGCAAAGCCTTGCATTGCCCGCACATACCTTAATTTTTCTTTTGCTCTTTTCTTTTCATGTTTATGTTTTGGGCAATGCATTGGCGATTTGCCACTAGCAAGGTTTGAACGTTAGACCTGCCCCAAGGGCAAGTCTTTAGAAGAGGGTACAAAACAGCTGAGCTAGTAGCCTATGGCTATCTCATGATTTGGCGGTCCTCCTTGCAAATGAAGGATCCTCTTTTGGGATGCACAGTGGATGTTAATATCTATGCTCTGATTTCCTAGTGCTATGTAATGCTTGTGTTTTTACTGCTGCACTCACGTAAGTGCATTGCGAGGTTCCCCAAAAGATTCTGAGCTACATTTTATCTTTTTTTCTCCAGAATTCAAAGGATTACCAGAATGAGCATGGTTTCTATGGCGGCGGTGCCTGTGCTGCATGCATGATCGTCCTCTACAGCAGGGGCTGCTCCTTGAGCCAAGTAGAGGACTTTGTGTTCTGCATGGTAACGGAGCAATGGAGTTTCTGTTTCGGAAAGCGCACTCATCCAGAATATATTGTTTGTTTGCCTCAGCAAGATTTTTTAATCTCTATCATGGTTCAATGTTAACTTTAAGCTTCGTTTGGGATAAAGTAATCTTGCAATCCCAACGACATGGAGGTATGTTCCAGATTAAATGAGTCTTTGCTTCCTGTTCTTATGTTTTTTAGGAAGTTATAAGGGTCAACAGGAACCAGATTGATAATGTTTTAAAACATGTGGTAATGGAATGGTATATGCAAAATTGTATCATTCTGGCAAAAAATTGGCATCATACACAATGTCGATGTGGGATATAGTCTCATATTATGTATCCCGTACTGTGTCAGTATTAGGTATTGTACTGGCTTTTCAAAAAGTTGGTGCGCTCTCTTTTACTAGCTTTTAGAACTTTGCATATCATGGTATGATTGGTTGTTCAGAATTATATTTGCACAATATCTAATACAGATACATATATGTATGTATGTGTGTATGTATTTGGAGAGGCTATTCTACACTTATCTACCCTATCCTTGAGGGCCAACTTCAACTAAATATAACCCATACCCTCATGCTCAAATGGCAAGGTGTGATGCTATCGGAGAAAGTAGTTGATGGTGTGTTTTGTGTCATATAAAATGCTCTCCCTCTCCCCCTTCTTTCCCTCCTAAAAGCGGCATTAGCTGTTGAAGTTAATAGAATTGTTTACATACGATGGTTAATGCGTCATCAGCCAATTACAGTAAACGGTAAAGAATGTAAGACCGATCAAGTTCTAGTAATTCATTTATGCTCGACGCATAGAAAGGAACTCATTTAACCACTTATCATTCATATAAAAGGCCATATTAAGTAGTTAATTGTTAGAACTAACTTTGTAAAAGAAGTTATTAGGACAATTATTTATGCCGGTAACCTTTGATAACCACCAAGAAGGGTGTCAGTAGAAAAAGAAACCATCAAAAAGGGGTAATTATGGCTGAAAACAACTAAAAATTTACATCATGCAAAAGGAAGATTGCTTCATTCACTCTCTCATACTTTAAACATACAGACGCATGGCTACCCTAACACGAGATAAGGCTTTTATGCCTCTCATATTTATTATGATGAGTATTGTTGGGATAAATCCTCATCGTTCAACCGACTAGGTATAATCCTCATCTCCCCATCGACTGAACGTACAACCGATTAAAAGAATCATATCAACTTTGTTCTCCGCCGATGATCTAACTCGGGATTAACCGATGATGATCAATTATACTAAATTAGGTTTGGGCCGACTAGGCCTGACATACCGTCAATATCTAGATAAATACTTGCTTGGAATTTTTTCGGACTTCTCAATCTCGAGGAAATAGAAGTTGAACGATAGTTACTCAATGTGGACGTTAATCTCCCACAGTCAGAGAATCGTGGGGCATAACAACTTCCTACGGGTCATCCGTCACTTAGTTTTAATGATAATTAAGGAGATAACCGCCCACTAAGGACAATGCCCATGCCCTAGATTCCAAGTGACGGAAGTTATATGGTAACGGTACTCTCTACCCTATATAAAGTGATAAGCAGGGGGATTGGATGAGTTTTTTTGGCTATCAAATATTCTACTCTCATATTTTGGACTTTTCGACTGTTCTCTTTTTATGGCTGATTTAAGCTTGGAAGGATACCCCGTCCATCGATTTCTGACAAGTAAATTTGATTTTGTAAGTTTTCTGCCATTCGACAACTAGGCGCAATACCTCGGCTCCCAACCGATCATCTCATCGAAAATTTGCGGCAACAAGTATGAAGATAATTTTGCATCCATGAATGATCCAATGTTTTCACATATGATGTCCCATTCCATCTTCGAGGAGATCGATCGATGTCAAGAAGAGTCCACATCTCAGACTCTTAACAATTTATCTCATAATCTAGAATGATGGCTATTCTAATTTGGAGAACACTTGTCGGTGTACACTCAATTACATATCCTTTCTTTTCTTTCTTTTTTTTTTTTTTCCTTTCTTCTTCGAGGAGCGATCTCTTTGCTGTTGTTTTTTGTTACTACCCCTCCTTTGCACTATTTGCATTCCTTCAGAACTTTTTAGTCTTTTTATGGAAGCACTACTTCCATTGTTGACCTAATTGGATTCATAGATTTTTCTTAAAAAAATAAGAACAAAACACCTTTTAAACATCTTTCCATGTTGTATGCATCGGATGTAGCTAGCTGTGGAATGTTGTACCTCTGTATCTCTGGCAGGCCATAAGCAATTAGAGAAATAAAGAGCGCAACTCAAATGTTAGAGGGTAGTTCATATTTTGTCAGAAGACTTCCTCTTAAGAAATTTACAGAATGATTCCTATGAAATTTATTAGGTTAGTTGTTCATGACCATGTATCAAGTCAGAGCTATTTTCCTGGGTGATTTCCTCCATGACCTTGTTATCCTCCCAGCTGATTTCTTGCCAGAACCACTTAGTTCTTTGAATCCCATTCCTCCTTATACCCATAAAAATCCCATTCCTCTTGAATTTGCTTTATATTTCTGTTTGCTCGTATCCATTAGGTCTTCTTTTCTTTATTCTCTAATGTTGAAGATAGACTTGTTCTTTCACATTCATTATTTAATTGTGAGACAAACTTACGAAATAAACGAGGTCACATGCCAAACTCGGTACTCCAAGATCTCACCGGTTCTATTTTAAGATTAGAACTGCACCCAAGCAGGGAGTTGGTATTTTGGGACCGACCTACTTCAGATGATGTACCAGTTAAGCTTAGATTCCGGACAGCTGGAGCACATGTGGACAAGGCTTTGCACATGTAGAAATCCACGGGCTACCACAAATGACATTTGCAAGCTGTCCTGTCCTGGAGCATGTAATGGACCCAGCCAACTTTCTCTCCTTCCGGGGTCCTGAATTGAATCCGCCTTGTTAACATTATTCTGAGATTTGTCTACGTATGTTGGTAAATGAACAGTAATTTCTGTTCGTTTCACGGTCATAAACTGTAGTGCTCTTCAGTCATGCGTTTATTCTATGCGCCCACTACTTTTATTGTAATTTTCGGTGCCCGCAGTTTGAATCACTTCAAGATTTTGATGTGCCATGCATTATCCAATATTCTTCCAAAAAGAAGAAAAAAAGGAATGTTTAGCATGATCGTATTGAATATAACTGTCCGACTTTTTGGATGTTATTATCTATGATTTGGTCGGCTCAGTCGACACGGGCCATTTTTTTTTTTTTTCACTTGCTTTGAGTGGAAGTTTTTAAATTGGATCAAGTAATTTTGGCTCAGGTTGGTTCCATCCATCCGTAGAGCTGTGAGTAGTAAGTTGGAGCTCTGGTTGTTGGATCGTTTGTGACTTTTGGTTGGCACGCCAGGGCTTGTCATGGTGTCTTTAAAATGGGGGCCCACATCACAGTGGTTGGTGGATGGCCAAGAGAGCGATGTAACATTCGCGAGTCCCGCACCATGGTCGGACAAATGCGAGGGGACCGCCAACAAGTTCTAACATCATCAACAGTACACCACTGGGATTGTTGGGCTCTAGTGGCTGGCATCCGGGTGAGCCGCGCACAGAGTCAGGTTGTATCTTTTGTGCGAAAGAATAATTCAATTCATTTCACAATATACACTGTTGGAATACAAAATAGACACTATGATACAAATGAAAGATAAGATTTGAAAAACTTTGAGAACTATTCAAAATATGATCCAATAGTTAATGTCATAAAAGAAGATCAATCATCCATTTGTGTGAAAGATACAATTTGAACCCACGGTCACCGAGCAGCTTGAAGAGGAATGGTTGCTCTCGTCTTTTTGCACCATCCACATGCATTGCCTCTTTCTCTCTTCTATGTGTGGTTGCAAGCCTTTAACCGTCTTTTCCATTTCCTTTCGGGACGGCGAGGCTTGGAAATTTAAAATCCATGAGTTTTTTAGGATCCAAGGATGCAACGGAATTTGATACTTGATTTTTTAGGCGTTGCATAGCCTTATTTTGAATAAAAATCATATGGGGCAGGTATTAGAGAAAAAATTATGAAATTGATTTCATAATTTGTCACATTTCTTTTAACATCAATTTAAAAAATAAATTTAAAAATCAAAAATTTTTCTACTAACCATGTAACATTCTCTCTCTTCATTATTTTGAGTATATAAATTTTATCAATATATACTACATGACGATATGGTAGATACTAAATAAATTAATTATCAAGCAAGTTAATATATATTTTTAAATAAATAAATATATAATTTTTAGAATATGAAGTTTATCGATGGATGCTAAATAGTCACATGATATATAGTTAGCAAATTAGTCATCTAGTAATCTAATACATACCTCCAAGCAAATTAATACATAATTTTTAAAATATTATATTCATTAGTACATACCGTATAGTCTGATGATATATATCTATTGATTTTTTGATACATACTGTAAGCTCCTTTGATACACATCAGTAGTGGTCTAATATATATTTCTATGTAAAAAATATGTTTTAGAAACTATATCAATTTATCTGAAGTTATATATTGAATAATATATATCAAAAAATCCATGAGTACGTGCATCACCATTCTATATTGTGTGTACTGGTGAACATAATGTTTTGAAAATTATGTATTAATTTGTTTGGAAGTGCGTATCAGATTGTTAGATGACCGATTTACTAAGTATGTATCATCTGGTTATATACTATATATTGATAAACTTGATATTCTTAAAATTGTGTACCAATTTATCTAGAGGTAGAGGTGTGTATTGAATCATTGCTAGATATGTATTAGACAAGCTTACAGTATATATTAGAAAGTCGATAAGTGTGTATCACTATATAATGTAGTGTGTGTTGAAGAACATAATATTCTGAAAATTGCATATCAATTTGCTTGAAGATGTGTATTGGATTGCTAGATGGCTAATTTAGTGAATGTGTATTATCTGATTATGTATTATGTATGGATGAACTTCATATTCAAAAAATTATATATTGATTTATTTGAAGGTGTGTACTGACTGACTTGATAACCAATTTGCTTGATGTATTCATTTGGTCATTTAGTATGTATTGATAATTAAACATTATAGCATGACAATGAGAAAAATAATATTTTATTTTTTTAATTTTTAATCATGAGACTAATGGCTTTAGAAAAAAATTTTAATTTTCAAATTTTTACTTTAAAATTGATATTAAAAAATATATAATAAATGATAAAATCAGTCCTATAATTTTTCCTCGGTGCCAGCCCTACTTGATTTTTGTTGCCTTATTTCGCCGCCGTAAATGCTCACCATGCATGCGGGAAAGCGGAGAGGGCTGCAGAGAGATCAGCTGCGGCTCCTTACATCACCAGTAAAATTAACGAATTTCTTAACCCAATGAGTGCCTTCTCAGGATCATCGATGGTTGTAGTGAATCGCTGCGAAGATTGCTGCGAGGTGTCATGGAGGTTGACCTCGAGTACGTTTCCGGTTTTTACCACTCCTGGTGGCATAAGGTGGCCATGGTGCATTCTAGACCACTGTAAGTGATGGCTTCCTGTTTGCAAATTAAGCACATACGCTTCCCATGGTTTTCTGATGGCTTCCAGTGTGCAAAGCACAATACACTTTCCGAGGTTTTCCGTACTTACTGATTCGCCATTCTGATGGTCCTGGTCTCCTCTCTACGGGTATTTTGATAATAATTTAATTAAATGTTCTCAATCCCAATACCTAAAGTTGGCAGAGCTATAAATGGCTCATATTTTCCGATTACAGCATATATTTTCCTGTATCTAAATACTTAACATACAAGTGCCATCAAACAATACATTTTTTTTTTTTCCTGGTTAAGCATCAACATCTTTTATTCCTGGGATTCATTTGATTTGCGGAAATTTTTTTTCTTAAATATTATTTTTAAAAAATTAATTTATTAGAATATGATACCTAAAAAAATAATTTTTACATGTTTGATGGACGCTTATTTCAAAATAATTTATATTTAGTGAACATCTATTTTGCTGAAAAAATTGTATAAAATATTTATCATATCTTTGATAGATATAAGATCATATATTTTTGCTCTCAAATTTTATCAATATAAATATAATATTAATATAATATAATACAACATCAGATCATAATTATATATTATATTAATATAATATATATTAATATTTATATTTATATATTAAAAGTATAATATTAATAGTATATTAATATAAATATATTTGATACAATATAAATATTAATGTTAATATGGATATTAATTTAATATTATATTAATATTTATATTATATAATATAAAAAAATATCATTAGAAAAGTATTTTCAGAAAAAATATCTTCAATTTTTATCTCATATAAATTTCAAAAGTCCATCTCCTTCATGATTTTTTTTTCATGGAATATGAGAATTATATCCTTATAAAAAAATCTTTCTCCAATCTCTTTTTTTTGAAAATTTTAATTAAATATATTTTTTTAATTTTTTATGAGTTTTTTCCTGCAAGAGCAAGTTATAAAGGTCAATAAAAATGAAAAAAATTTAATATATAAAAAATAAGATATGATGCAAGTATGTGAGGGGGTGCTATCTAGGGCAAAACTAGAAAAGAGACTAGTACCGCAATATTGGACAGTCATCATTTAAATACGTAGTTTCTTTACTTTTCTTATTCTGAAATTTCGTCATTATTTTTGAAAAGTCCATCACCCCTCCCCTCCTAACCACATCGTTATTTTTGAAAACTCCATCATCCCTCCCCTCTTAACCACCAATACCTACATCACCATCACATCTAACTTTATCTTAATTTTTTAAATATAAATAAGTACTAATTCATACTAATATTACACGCCCTCCCATGTATCATCCAAAATAATCTTGGTTCTGTCATCTCGACATATATAAGTCAATACAACATGATATAAATATATGAACCAATAATTTTTTTAATATTTATAATTATCAATTTTAAAATTAATATCTAAATATAAACAATAATTTCAGACTTAAACATATGAATCAAGAATTTGATATCTTAGTCATAAAATATCAAATATGATCTAAAAAAATTTAATTTAACTTCATTTAATTTTTTTCATCTCTCTTGTGAGATAAACGAGATATCAAATCATCTATAAAGATAACCAATATCTCATAATTTAAAGCCTTGAAAGCTTGCAAAATTCTGATAAAATAGTTTAATAAATATATACGCTTACAGGCCAAGGATCCACAATCGGCGGTCATGTCAGCATGTGGTCGCTGATTCCGCCGGTTAATTAAACTGCTCTTGCGACTTCCCCGCATAACCGTTGAGCCCCAACTCCCACCTTTCCCCTCTTTCTCTCTCCAGTCACCATCCCCCAATCTGTCTCCGTTTCTCTACGGCTGTTGCTAGCTGTCCCCCTCTTCCCTCGGATGTGATCCCTTCCTCTCCCTCCTATACCTCCCTCCCTTCGCCCCGTTAACGGAAAGCATCCAATCCACCACGCTCCCGAAAACGAGAACAGATTGGAGGTCAGAGAAACGGAAAGGGAGGTAAGATGCCAATTTCTAGAGAAATGTGGCAGTTTTGGCCTCGCACTCCAACTGCCTGTCTCCCATTTTCCTGGTACGGCAGTCTGGCCGTTACGCGATTCACCGTTTTTTTCGATCTAGCATTGGTCCTCTGAGTTGCTCGGATCCGGCTGTATAATTCCAAGAATCCGAGAAATGGCCCAATTGCCTCCCAAGATCCCTAACCTATCCACCGAGTGGCCCAATTTTGGCTACCAGAAGTCCCCCTCCATGGGCACATTCTTCCCGGCCGCGGCGCCCTCTCCCGCCGCCCAGCCCTCCTGGGTGGACGAGTTCCTGGACTTCTCGGCCGCCAAGCGCGGCGCCCACCGCAGGTCGGTTAGCGATTCGGTCACCTTCCTCGAGGCCCCGGCCGACAGTGACAGCATGGTCCATGAGTTCGACCGCCTCGATGACGGCCAGCTCCTATCCATGTTCGCGGATGACGCGCTCCATTTGTCGGCGGCGGCGGCGGCACCCGTCTCGTCGTCGAACACGTCGACGCCGTCCGATCGCAATAGCAACAGCGACGAGAAGACGGGGGAGCTGCAGCAGCGGAATGAGGCAGAGGAGGCGCAAAGTACGTGCAAGGTGGAGCCTCAGGCCACACCGGCAGCCACGCCTCAGCCTGCAATTGATCCCAAGAGGGTCAAAAGGTGAGCCCCAGATCATTCAAATCACAACAATGCAGTATAAATAACTGTTTCTGACGTTAAATTCACCTCGAAGATATCTTAATTATATTCGGGTTCGATCAGGATCCTGGCGAACAGGCAATCGGCTCAGAGATCCCGAGTTAGGAAGCTGCAGTATATCTCCGAGCTCGAACGCAGTGTAACAACATTGCAGGTACCTCGAGCTTTAAACTTCGTTCGGGTGTTCAAAATTAAGGTCTGGTTCGCTGGTTGGCTGTGAATTATTTGCGACTGATCTTTTTTCTGCTGCTAAAATGAAGACCGAGGTATCGGCATTGTCACCACAAGTCGCATTCCTTGATCGTCAGCGCTCCCTTCTCACCGTGGGTAACAGCCATCTTAAGCAGCGGATTGCTGCCCTCGTGCAGGATAAGATCTTTAAGGATGGTAGGTGCTTAATAATTCTATAGATGATTAAATTAAGCTTTACTTTTTTTTTCGGAATGAGTGCTTGAATCGAAACAAGGTCAAGATTTTGTTTGTATGGTATAAACTACTACTGTTACAATATTGTACGAGGGCTCACATAACTATGCTAGGTATCTCGATATAAACTGAGGGGCAAAGGAATAATGAGTGGAGTATATTCACCAGCATAGTGAAAAATTAGCTCTCTTGTCGGAATAATTTGAGATGAACGTGTTTATGGGTTTTCTATGTCTGATGGGGGCCAAAAAAAAAAATTGCAGCTCATCAAGAGGCATTGAAGAAGGAGCTAGAGAGGCTGAGGCAAGTCCACCACCAGCAGAGCCTCGATAAGATGGGTGCTCCCACCTCCGACCCCGCCGTTCCCGCTGATAACAAGCTCCTTAGGTCGGACGGAGCCACCGGCGGTGCCCACACACGTGACACTTCCCCTTAGAAGCCCTCGTGAACTGACGAACTGTAGGTCCCAGTCTTCCATGGCAGATGGCACCAACGGTGGACGATGAGCAGCCATTTGTTTGTTTGGGGTTGGGGTGATTGTTTACCGAGTTCGGAGGCTGTGATCATCAATGGTGATGGTGGCGGTGATGGATGTTGTGCTGTTTGTGTAATTATATTGTATTTATTTTTTATTTTTAATTTATTTCGTAATTGGGGTGGAGGTGGTGGGGAACCACTGAAGCGGGACGCGGGGACCACCATCATGGGGCATTGGATGGAGATCAAGGAAACGGTAGGAGAGCTCATCCTCTCAAGAGGATTGGGGTTGTATCTTTTGTGCCAAAGAAGGGTTGATCTTCTTTTGCCATCTTAGATGTTGGATTGCATTTTGCACAGTTTCTCATGTGTGCTACAGTTTCATGATTTATGCCGTGGAATTGGAACATCTTTATGTTGTTTTAAAAATTATGCAAAATGCTATCGGCTAAGTTCACTAAAGAAGATCAATTATTCTTGGGTATGAAAAATACAACTTGAAACCTTTTAAGATATTTTTGTGCTATGCACAATTTATACATATTTCAAAGATCTTTACTTGAAAAAATTATCAATCTGAACTTCAATAACAGTCATATAAATATCTATCAGTTGTAGTATCTATACATATTTCATATTAATATTTGTCAATATTTGATTCGAGATTCAATCTATTTTTAAAAATTTGATCACATTACCGAATTATATAACATTTTATGTTTTAACATGAATCAAATAAAACTTTTGCTTTCAAATGTTAACAAATTTTGATTTACAATTCATGCTTCATTCCAATGATTTTATGTTCTATTAGAATGGGAGGTGACTCGGCTATTTCATTCCATTTCTATGAGAAAATAAAATCAGAATGAGATTGAAATTTTAAAACTCATTCATATAGTAAGAGAAGAAGAAAGAGAAAAGAAAGGAAAGATGAAGAAAGAAAAAAGTGAAAGAAAAGAAGAAGAGAAAGATGAAAGAAAGGCTGAAAGAAGAAGAAAAAGAAAAAAAATAAAGAAAATAATCCGAACAAAAAGAAAAAAAAGGAAAAAAAGAAAGAAGTGTAAAAAAAAATAAAAAAAAGAAGAAATTGAAAAAAGAAAGAAAGAAAGGAATGGAGAAAAACAGAAAATATCTATCGAAATATATAATTGGGGCCGTTGCTCGGATTGTACAGGATAATAGAGCACCCTTTTTCATAAAAAAATCAAGACATCTTCAATCCACGGGATCTAAAATTTTGCTTCATTCAATCCTCTCTAGTCCATCTAATAATCACGGTCATCCGCATGTTATGCAACAGTTATGATTGAATGGGCCCTACAAGTTGTAGCCTTTTCATTTATGTCCATCATGCAATGTATGGACTGTTACGATTGAGAGGTTGAAACTCGCTAGTTTAATCTGGAACTAGGGAGGATCTTGACTCATTAAAATGGTGATAAAAGAGGATTGAGTGAAATGCATGTTGTAGTGCTCAAGATGAAAGATTTTAGGAACTCTCTCTAGATGCATTTTAATTTTTTTAAAAATTATTGATGATTAATTGAACTGCTAATGATGAGTGAAAATGAAATATGCTATTGCATTATAGAAAAGGTGCTGCTCTTTTGACTCGTTAAAATGGTGATAAGAGGGGATTGAGTCATGAAATGCATGTTGTAGTGATCAAGATGAAAAGATTTTAGGAACTTATCTAGATGCATTTTGATATTAAAAATTGCTAATAATTAATTGAACTGCTGATGATGAATGAGAATGACGTATGTTATTGCTGAGCTATCATCCTGAAACATAAAAAATTTCTTTCATCATATGGCACAAGTGTGGCATATTATAATTCAATATACTGTCATTGAATCTTAAAAATAAAGAATTCTGGCTTGAGGGTCATACCTTTCATCCTAGTAAAGAGATGCACTGCATTGGAAGCGGGAGATTAAGGCTTTTTTCTCGCACCAATTTCATTGGCTTTTTGTTGTTTCAAATCCCTCTATGTTAAGTTGATTTTTGTTTATATTTAATTTTAGATGAACATGTAAAGTGAACCATCTCAATCTTCATCCCATAAACACTCCACCTCCCGTCATGCCTCTTTTATTTTATTTTCTGCATGGTTACGAGGAAAAGCTGATATTGCCTGTGGTTTGAAAGTGTTTTCAAGTGATCTATAGGACAGAAAGAATATTTGCTCGAGGTATTTCACACGGCTCCATCAAGAATAAGCTGTAGTCACTGATTTTTGAAGTTGGTACATATATAGTGTAGCTGATCATATATATGCAAGGGCAGTCATATCAATGTTGATTAAAGCCTAGTGGACTGATATAAACACCATCAGACAGTCCAGGTACGTTGCCTTCACGCATTAGATTAAATACCCTTTTTGTAACAAAAATTTTCTGTGAATAATTTGGGAAATATTTTACTCTATTTAATAAAAAAAGACCACAAAATGCTAAATACTACCAGCGTCGGATGCCAACACGAAAGTCATCGAGCTTCCGTTGCCTCACCACGTTGGAAGATTCCTTGTTGTATCATTATTTATGTGAAGGGTTCTCTTTGTTGGCCCATTTCCAGAAGTTTGTAGGTCAAGATGGTAAGATGAAAGAATAATGCCAAGCTCTGAAGCAACATGAGGGACAAACGCGCTGAAACACGAGAACAAGTCAACATTGACAACTGTCATCCCCCGAAAAACTTGGGAAAAAACCTTGGGTGCAAAAATAGTCGACCTTAAGGCGCAAGTAGGAGACCTGGTCCATTGTTAAAAGCGTCCTTTGGTTTCAGACCGAGCCGAAATTGCCGTGGAAGACTTCCAAGGCTTGCCGTCTCAGATCACCTGATCCACTCGAGACCAATGGAGCCTCTATTCAAGGGTAAATAAATAATCGCTGATTTTTTTTTTAAAAAATTGGGTTTCATAATTCTTTGTAATCCCACTAAAATGGGGAATTGAAAAAGAGTCAAACCTTTAGCTCGGCATAATTTCACTCGTAACCATTATTTATATATTTTGTCATGTGTTACCTAATAAAATTATTTACTATATTTTGTGATAATTCAATACCCATTTTTTTTTTTCTTTCCTGAAATATAAGAAAAAATAAACTTGATTTTATTCTTCTGGATATTTTCAAAAATTTACTATTAAAATATTAAAAACAGAAAACTCAGTGAACCATAGCATGACGAATCTCAACCCCCTCTCTGTCCAATTGTTCATGAAAAGAAAAATAATTGATAGAAGCATACGAACATCCACAAAATCCACGGAAAAATAATAGACAGAATGCAGCACATCACACAAAGCTTCTACTTATCATCATGCATGAAGTCATTAAAGCACCCACGTCCGCTCTTCTTCCCCTTCCCCCTTCTACGCCTCCGGCCTTTTCCAAGCCGGCTGGCCTCCCGCCGGGCGTTGCCATCATCCGGCGGAACCAAAGGCATATTCTTATCTACATTGTTCGCTAGACAACATTGTTCCAAGCATCAGCATACTACAAAGTGTTCGAAGAGATGAAATCATGCATGCTAATCTAGCTTGTTAAAAAGATCACCTATGCTTAAACAAGACTACACTTAATTGAAATTTCAATTAAACCCCAAGATAATAATTATATAGAATTAGAACCACTCTCGCAAACATACTAGTTAGAATGCTCCAAATCTTGTAATTTATGGCCATTTGCCACCTCTCATATGCACCGAATTCATTGAATTTCTAACTACATTTCTGATCAAGCAAAAAACATTTTCCCCCGTACTTCAAAGAAAAAGAGGCTAATGCCGGCCCACCGTCCTATAGCCATTACAAATCAATGCCACTACAAATCAAAAACCTGGCCTCTTGCCAAGCAAGAGGTGCTACCATCTAAGCAAGCGCTTCATGATGCATGCAGAGCCTAACTTAAGAACAGTACTTTCATGAAAGGATGCAGAGTGTGAAGATAAATTACAAGGAATACTTAACAAGAAAGACATTGACAGCCTTGAATGGCAACCGCATCAAGCCTTGATTTACCTATGTTTCCTTTTTGCAGCAAGAATTGGTTGAATTTGCAACTGCCGGTAAAATGCCTGGTGGAAAAGAACACGAGTTTGAATGGCTGAGATGACAGGCATCCATGCTAATGCTGCTATAGGTGCAAAAAGCAAAGAACCCATTCCATAGTCATAGGCTTGAGCAATAACTCGGATAGGCTCCCATATTCCATACCTTTCTATATTGGGCCTCAAAACTTGCACAATCTGGAAAACAAATAACCAATTATTGATCATCAAAGTCATTGTACAAGCTAAAAGTAATCATATGGCACATACCCTACTTACCAACAACAGTCCCCAACCAGTGGGCAGAAATGCAAGACAGCATACAATCAAATCCGTGATAGAGAGTTTGCATACACTTGAAAGAGTAACCATGCAAGCTATCACACCCAGGAATAGCAACAGTTTTAAAAACCTGAACAGAAGATGATAATTTGTACTAAGACACCGATGCCCCTCATTTACAGCCTGCAGCATAGTCATGTGTGCATCAGGGGAAAAAAAAAGAGATTATACTAGTAAACTAGCAATTTCTGCAAAGTTGAACAAGTACCAGAAAAATAAAAGTGCATGCACATACCTTAACTGATATAAAGACAGCAACAATAACAAGCCAAGAAAGCACATAGACCATGAAATTTTTATTATCTTGAGATATATCAAGGTGATAAACTAGTCCATATTGATAAATGAAGAAGCGTAGGGAGAGAAGTACTTCGAGAATTCTAGAACTCAGCCCTGAGTGCCTGAGATGAGCATGTTCAGCATTCCACCATGATTCCCAGCTCTTGTCAGGCTGTACTCCTATACCCCCCTGATTCTTCATCCACTTGTTCCACTCTGTCCAGTCTTCCACAATCTTCTGCCAGACAAACCCAGAAGGATTAAAAAGGAAAGGAGCGAACAACCATGTCGCAGCCATGAACCATGTGGAGAATGTGACCATGAAATATACCATACTGCTCTCATAAGATTTCCTAAACATATTATAAACAATCAAGAGGAAAAGCAATTCAAATCCTTTAACAAAGTGGCTGCGAGAGTATAGTTGATAATTTTCAGCAAAACTTGCATGAAAAACTACAAATCTGCGGCCTGTTGGTCTGTACTTAGAACCGCCATGAAGGATTGTTCGACCAAAATAGTGGGCCTTTGTTCCGAGGGAAAATGTGAAAAAGACAGATGCTAGCTGCAATTGCATGAGAATAAAATCACTCAAGGCCAAACGAAATCCTTTCTCCAAACCAAGCTCCATCACCATTGGTAATCCTGTCAGAAGACCTAGTTGCAGGAAAGACTGAGATGCGAGAGCTGTCTCTAAAGATTCTATGTTATGCATCTGAGCCTCAGCAAGCAGCGCTTTCTCCACTCCACTAAGAACCAAGTATAGCTGCCCATAGAGAAAAATATAAACCCCGAGTATTGATATCTGCAAAATTTCCCATAACATTAAACCAACTGGAATAATAAATCATGTCATGAGTATTCAACATAAAAATATCTAAATTAGGGTCTGCAAGGTGCAACTGGTGGTTCAGAAAGCTAGCCACAAAAACAATGATGCACATGACAACTCTGAAAAGAACTACGCAAGTTTTCTAAGCAATTAATTGTTCCTATACTAAATAAAACTTAGTGGCATATTGAAAGAAGGCCGCACTTGGAAAAACAGTAAAGAAATGGGATTCTTGTTGAATTTATTATTCCAATATACATAAATGCAGGCAGACAGAACACTAATAGAAGAGTTCCAGCAAGAGTTCTTTACATACTAGGCTGTTGAAGTAAAAGCCAACTGTGGTGAAATAACAAGAAAGCATTCGAAAAAAGTCGAAGCGTCTCCCAAGGCGGTAAATGTCCCGGCTCAGGGTTTGTTCACTGTTTCCATTTGCTACTTTAGCTTCAAACTTGGAAATCTGGTTGAGACCAACATCACGTCCTTTGCCAACTTGCATGTACTCATTATAAGTTATACATCCGCGACGCAGTGTGGAATTATATCCTGCAAAGCAACTCACGATACAACATGTACTAATAAATGCAATTAAAAAACATAAAATAAAACTTGTCCACTCCTACCTGCAAATATATCCTCGCTCAAATTGATAGTTTTAGATGCTTTGCTTATGCCACCTCTTGTTATGTGAAATACCCTATCAAACACATCTGGATGACCATAATGAAATCGTACCCTGGATATATCAAAAGTGTATGAGTGGATTAAAGGTTCTTTATGGAGGAAAATAAAATAATGAAATAGTTTTATATTAGTAGATCAGACAGCTATTTCAAACTGCAATCCCTGTACATTTATAGCTACAATGTCACATAGTTGATCTTATGCAATATAATTAAGCAAGCATCTATTTATTGACATTACTGTTTTAGAATTTCACAAATATGAACATGCAGTGTACTCCTTACCTGAGGGGATTTGCGAGAAACCGCTGTCCAATGGTGACGAAGCTAGCCTCTTGATAAGACATAAACCCAGCAAGAGATGAAACACTGCAATTAGGGAAACCAAGATGTGAAGAATTGTTATATTAAAATAATTGAATATTGATCCTTGTTTTTAAGGTGCATAATCTATAAAGAATATGCTAGGAAAGAGAGCTTAACCTTCCAGTGAATATGTGTTCTCTAAGCCCAAGTATAGTTGGGTGGTGCTCTCCATGATTTTTAAGAAATTCTTGAAGAACATTTCTCATTTTACAGGCTTCTTCTAGATAGTTGTCCTGAAAAACCAAATATGTTCAGGCGAAAGAGAAAGGTAGAGAAAGAGAATAAAAGGAAGTATATAAAGCATATACTTGGTTCATGTCAATTGTCTGGAGGGCTTCACCCCGAGTAAAAATAATTGCATGATTTTGGTTCTCAGGCTTCCCCTCCCCAATAATTGGACAACCAGGAAGCTTGATACGATATATCTCCTGTAGATGTCACCAGTAAACCAATTACAAACATACATTAGAGTTAACATAAATATAAAGTTAAAGTTTTCAAAATATCCGTAAAGTCATATTTGGAAAATTGGACTGGCATTGAAAACCACCATTTAGTGATGCTACTCTTGTTTGCTATTTGCTTCGTGTTTATGTCAATTTTGTGTATGTTCTTCATCAGCTTGTTTACGAAGGTAAATATTTGCTCCTAAAGAATTTCCATGTTAAATTTCTCTCCTTGTCTCAGCTTTTGAAAACCATCTAAAACGAATGTTTTTTTTCATAAGATGATATACATATTCCAAAGCTTTTATAACAATCTTGATATTCTTTATATTTTTTGCTACCTGGCACTTCCTAAGGTATAAATGAATTCTTCAAGAGTATAAATTCACATAAAGTGTTCTCCTCCTGTCCACCTTATGGCTGAGCTGGAATGCTCATTTCAGTTCCCTATATCATTGAAACAAGTTCTGGTGCTGCAAGTAAGCTGTAAGGATGCAACCTTGAAGAAGGGTGCCCTAACAATCTGATCAAAAGGAAACCTACTTATGAGAAAACCACATTATACATAGAGATATATACTTCACTAAAACAAAAGGAGCTGATTATTTGATTTAATAAATGACTTCGAGATGAACCTATATGCTATTAAAGGCTGAGATGAAGCTATATGTTATTAAACCTTGTCCCTTCCCCCTCCCTCTGTCCCCCCCCCCCTCCTCCCTCTCTCTCCCCTCCCTCTCCAAGGGTTCCAGCTAGGGTTTCTCTCTCCCCACATCTCTCCATCCCACCCTCCCTCTTCATATTTTCTGTGCAACCCAGAATGGCACAGAATGAACCTGTACCATTTTAAACCAGTTGTCAGCTGGTACCGGTTTATTGAACCTTGCATGAAGCAATAAGTTGTATTCATTCACTCCCTTTCATTATCTCTCTTGTACTAAAGTTTCATGAAAGCAAGCATGTCTTTGCATCCAAGACTTACTTTAGCTTACAAAAAATAAAGCAATCCCCTCAGCCCATCCTCACTCCCACACCACTTTAGCTCTCATTGTGAGCACCAATGCAGCACCAAGTGCGGCCACCAAGTACTACGACAGCTAGACCATACCAAGCATCGCAAGAGCCAGTGAATTTGCAGGCGAAGACTTTAATAAGCAAATATTTGATTTATTTCCATCGTGTAAGTGAGCATGCAGGCAAACAAGATTCCGAGATTTCTGCTAGACTTTCTTATGAATTTTCCATTAGGGACAATATTGAATTTTAGCTAGGATTACATAAGTGTAGCAGCATAACTCTAGCATGCTTCCTTATTCTCGAGTTCTATTTTAAGTATGATTCAGTATTCGGTTTAATACCGAATTAAAGGGTAGCCTTTTGACATATTAATAAAATTTTTCGAGAAAATTTTCTTCACCAAGCAAAGGGTCTTCAGTCCAATTTAGTTCTATTTATGTGTTAATTTTCGAAGTGCAACCTCAAATATTTGTTTATTGAAGTTTTCGCCCACGAATCTACTGGCTCTTACGATGTTTGGAATGGTCTAGCTGGTCATAGTACTTGTTGGCTACATCTTGTGCTGCATCTACCCCCCTCCCTTCCGCTCCCCTCAAAAAACACAAATTTTGCTCACCTTCCATGTTATAGCCCAAACCCAAGCCCAAATTAAAAGAACCAAGCCAAAAAAAAAAAAAAACAGAGAGAAACAGGGGATCGGGAAGAAGACTCCCGGTAGGAGTCTTCTTCTCCGATCAAACCTCGGAATCGGGAGTCCTAGGACCTCCCGAAGTCCTAGGGCTCTCTATAAAAGGACCTCCCCTCCTTAGAAACCGATCACCGGACCGCTACCCCTCTCTTTCTCCCTGATTTTCCGATTGAAGCCGCGGACACTCATCTTGTTCTCGCCGTGATTGCTCGTCGGTGGGGTCACCGGAGGCCAAAATGAGTTTCCCTTCTCTTCCTCTCTTCTTTCCCCTTCTTCCCGTGCCTTTGTGCGCGACTGCCGGCGACGAGTGTCGCCGATTCTTGGTCGGAAAAGAGACCCCTGTTTTGGCTTCTTTTCCCTTGGATTTTTCCGACGCCGGCGATCGCAATCGACCGCCGGCCATGCCTCTCCATAACCGGGGGAGTGGCCCCCTCTACCGCCGGCCTCCGTCGTGGCGGCCGCGGCCTGAATGGCCCGGCAAAAGAGGAGAACCACCGGTTCCCTGTTCGGCCTGGAAGGAGCCCGAGAGAAGAAGAAGAAGAAGAAAAAAAAGAAGAAAAAGAGAAAAGAAAAGAAAAGAAAAAGAAAAGAAAAAGAAGAAAAAGAGAAACGAAAAGAAAAGAAAAAAATATAAAATATATATATATATATAAATAAATAAATAAATAAATAAATAAAATGAGAGAGAGTTTCTCTCTCTTCTCTCTCTTCTTTCAGTCTGAACCCTTACTTTCTCTCTCTGGAATTGGACTTTCTCTCTCTAGAATTTTCTCTTTCTAGGTTGTTTCTCTCTCTTGATGGATTTCTCTCTCTAAAGTTATCTTTCTAAGATTAGCGTAGTGAAAGGCTTCATTTTGATGATTTTGATCGAGTTTATGGAAAAGTCTAATTCTAAGTGAGGTTTTGATTTGGGATTTGTTTAGATTTAAATTTTGAATTAAAATTAATGTAAAAATATAATTTTGGATAATAGGCACTGAAGAATCTCCTAGAAGTTAGTCGATCTATTCATTCAGTGCTCTGTGAAAGGAAGTAATGAATCTTCTCGAGATATTTCATATTTATTTTGAAAATAAATAATTATTCTCTGAAATTATGCATGAATTATGAATTATGCTTTGAAAGAAAAGTACTTTTGAAATATTATGGTACGTCGATTATGCACATGATCAGTGAAAAATTATGATATATTATGATACAAAGTGTTTTGATACAGATCGGATTTATGTTCTCAGCCTAACTATGTTTTAGTGGGCCCCGCCAATGGGGATTATACGTTGGTACTCAGTGGACCCTGCCAGTGGGGGTTGTGTGCTGGTGTTTATGGACCCTGCCAGTGGGGGTTGTGCGCTGGTATTCTGTGGACCCCACCAATGGGAGTTAAACGTTGGTCATAGTCGAGACTGTTGAGTTACGAGTATTTTGAATCAAATCGGATTTATGATTATATTATATGTGAATATTTAAAAATATTGGATTTGTATTAAATCAGCATAAAATATATTTTTATGTTTATTTACAATATTGTTCTTGAAAATTAGATAATATCGAAATATCTAGTTGAGATATTTGTTACTTACTGGGCTGTCTAGCTCATTACCTTTCTTTCTATTTTTCAGATTCAGATAATTAATTTCGAGCGTGGGAAGAAATATTGGGACAGAGCTTTTAGAGGTGAGATTTAGCATTGTCAACTTCATTGAACTTAGATCTATTGTTTTATTTTTAGTAAAATTTTATCGGATGTAAGATATTTATTTTAATTACTTGAATTAAAGTTGAATAATAATTATTTGAATTTATTCCGCTGTGATGCATTGATATCGTGATGAGATGCCTTGCATGCTTATGGAGAGAGTTCTTCATAAGTATGCGGCGGTTGCCGCGACCTCCTGCTCGCGATCTCGAGCCGGGGGCAGACAATTAATATGGTATCAGAGCATAAGTGGATAAATTATGATACATAGAATTAGACATAGTATGAGTGTAGGTGGGTAAACATTAGAAATATTGGGACGTTAAAGTATGAGCATCATAATAAACCCATCCTAACAAATAGATAAATGAATCTAATAAAGTTTTACTACTACAAGGTTATCATGCCTCCCCGTAGAATGACAAGAACTACTCAAGGAATTGCAAGAGAGACATCACAACCACGGGATGGTAGTACTCCCCATCTGATCAGTGGCACCCCTCAGGAGGAGGGAGTCGTAGATCCTAATGGGAGTACTTCGAGAGCACGTCAGGAACCAGATATGGCTCAGTTAATGCAGATCCTAATCAGGATGGTACAAACGCAACAACAAATACAGCAGCAAATGCTTGAACAACAGCAGATACAACGAGATACACAACAACATCAGCATCCACCACCACAACATGGAGAGCAACCAGTACAACGGAACAACATTTCAGAATTTAAAAAAACTTGCTCCTCCAGCTTTCAAGGGGACTACTGAACCTTTGGAGGCTGATAACTGGATAATGAAGATGGAGAAGGCCTTCGCTGTCCAAGAGTGTCTTAATGAAGAAAAGATTCGATATGCAGCTTATTTACTACAAGGAGAAGCATACAACTGGTGTCAGCGACTACAGCGCAAGTATGAACAAGACGGTGAAATACTTATCTGAGAAAGATTTCGGATTGCATTCTATGATCAGTATTTTCCTCAGAGTATAAGGATCCAGAAAGAGCAAGAGTTTATTTATTTGAAGCAAAAGGGTATGAGTGTGACTGAATATGAAGCAAAATTTACAGAGTTAGCAAAATTTGCTCCGAGATTAGTGGATGGTGAGCAAGAACGTGTTCACAAGTTTGAGATGGGACTGAGAACTGAGATTCGAAAACAAGTGATTCCATATGAATTGACAACTTATGCAGATGTGGTAAACAAAGCACTGATAATTGAAAGAGAAGTCAATGAAGAATGCATGGAAAGGGAAAGAAAGCAAAGAAAGAGAGCAAAATCAAATGATACACAAGGGCAAAATAATAAAAACATAAAAAGTTCAGCTAAAGGAGCAATAGATAATAAGACTCAACAGATTGACAGTAAGCAGTGCTCCAGATGTGGCAAAAATCATGCAGACAAGGATTGCCATTGGAATACGGGTGCTTGTTTCAAATGTGGTCGGATGGATCATAAAATTGCTAGCTGCCCGCTAAATACTGAAAATCAAGTTGGCCAAAGAACTTATGAAGGACAACATAAGGGTGGTGGACAGATTTCTAAAATTCAGAGAAGAGTTTATGCGCTTACTCAACAGAATGCACAGGCTTCCAATACAATGGTGACAGGTATGAAAAATTTCGAGGACGAAATTTCTTTTAGGGGTGAAGAATGTTATAGCCCAAACCCAAGCCCAAATTAAAAGAACCAAGCCAAAAAAAAAAATAGAGAGAAACAGGGGATCGGGAAGAAGACTCCCGGTAGGAGTCTTCTTCTCCGATCAAACCTCGGAATCGGGAGTCCTAGGACCTCTCGGAGTCCTAAGGCTCTCTATAAAAAGACCTCCCCTCCTTAGAAACCGATCACCGGACCGCTACCCCTCTCTTTCTCCCTGATTTCCCGATTGAAGCCGCGGACACTCATCTTGTTCTCGCCGTGATTGCTCGCCGGTGGGGTCACCGGAGGTCGAAGTGAGTTCCCCTTCTCTTCCTCTCTTCTTTCACCTTCTTCCCGTGCCTTTGTGCGCGACTGCCGGCGACGGATGTCGCCGATTCTTGGTCAGAAAAGAGACCCCTGTTTTGGCCTCTTTTTCCTTGGATTTTTCCGGCGCCGGCGATCGCAATCGACCGCCGGCCATGCCTCTCTGTAACCAGGGGAGTGGCCCCCTCTACCGCCGGCCTCCGCCATGGCGGCCGCGGCCTGAATGGCCCGGCAAAAGAGGAGAACCACCGATTCCCTATTCGGCCTGGAAGGAGCCCGAGAGAAGAACAAGAAAAAAAAGAAGAAAAGAAGAAAAAGAGAAAAGAAAAGAAAAGAAAAGAAAAAGAAAAGAAAAAGAAGAAAAAGAAGAAAAGAAAAGAAAAATATAAAATATATATAAATAAATAAATAAATAAATAAATAAATGAGAGAGAGTTTCTCTCTCTTCTTTCAGTCTGAACCCTTACTTTCTCTCTCTGGAATTGGACTTTCTCTCTCTACTTTCTCTCTCTAGAATTTTCTCTCTCTAGATTGTTTCTCTCTCTTGATGGATTTCTCTCTCTAAAGTTATCCTTCTAAGATTAGCGTAGTGAAAGGCTTCATTTTGATGATTTTGATCGAGTTTAGGAAAGAATCTGATTCTAAGTGAGATTTTGATTTGGGATTTGTTTAGATTTAAATTTTGAATTAAAATTAATGTAAAAATATAATTTTGGATAATAGGCACTGAAGAATCTCCTAGAAGTTAGTCGATCTATTCATTCAGTGCTCTGTGAAAGGTAAGTAATGAATCATCTTCTCGAGATATTTCATATTTATTCTGAAAATAAATAATTATTCTCTGAAATTATGCATGAATTATGAATTATGCTTTGAAAGAAAAATACTTTTGAAATATTATGGTACGTCGATTATGCACATGATCAGTGAAAAATTATGATATATTATGATACAAAGTGTTTTGATACAGATCGGATTTATGCTCTCAGCCTAACTATGTTTCAGTGGGCCCCGCCAATGGGGATTATACGTTGGTACTCAGTGGACCCTGCCAGTGGGGGTTGTGTGCTGGTGTTTGTGGACCCCGCCAATGGAGGTTAAACGTTGGTCATAGTCGAGGCTGTTGAGTTACGAGTGTTTTGAATCGAATCGGATTTATGATTATATTATATATGAATATTTGAAAATATTGGATTTGTATTAAATCAGCATAAAATATATTTTTATGTTTATTTGCAATATTGTTCTTGAAAATTAGATAATATCTGAAATATCTAGTTGAGATATTTGTTACTTACTGGGCTGTCTAGCTCAGTACCTTTCTTTCTATTTTTCAGATTCAGATAATTAATTTCGAGCGTGGGAAGAAATATTGGGACAGAGCTTTTAGAGGCGAGATTTAGCATTGTCAACTTCATTGAACTTAGATCTATTGTTTTATTTTTAGTAAAATTTTACCGGATGTAAGATATTTATTTTAATTACTTGAATTAAAGTTGAATAATAATTATTTGAATTTATTCCGCTGTGATGCATTCATATCGTGATGAGATGCCTTGCATGCTTATGGAGAGAGTTCTTCATAAGTATGTGGCGGTTGCCGCGACCTCCTGCTCGCGATCTCGGGCCGGGGGCGTGACATTCCATCTACCCACGACACCTCTTAAATGAGGCCCCCATTAACAAATGCAAGCAGAATCCCACCTTAGACCTCACTATATTCAATCTTAGATATTTTAAAGTGACTAAAGCTTGGCTCTCTCGATAGATTAATAAATTATGTTCCTACTCTCCCTTTGTTTCTTTTTCTCTTGCCCTAGAAGTTCCATATAAGTAAACTCACATTCATATACAAGACTTCCTTAGCCCGTAGATAAAAAACAATCCCCCAATTCACCCTTGCTTCTACAAGCCATCAATCAACAGCATTAAAGTGGCATCCCTAAACCCCATCCTCTATCTATCCACAACCCCCTCATCAGGGTCTCCATTGACGATTACACATAGAACATCACCTTGTGGCCAACCCCAAAAATCCCCACTCAAAACTCATTGTATCCAACATCAAATACTATAGGATGATTAAAATATGGTTTTCAAATACAAAGACAATAACTTATGTTCCTTCTCTCCCTCCCTTTCTCTTTGTTTCTCTTGCCTTGTAAATTTCATGGAAGCAAGCTCGCCTTCACATCCAAAAATCCTCTTTCCCACAAAGAACAAAGTAGTTTAGGTTTATAAAGCTGAATCTGATCCATGATTTTTGTCTAGATTGGGATGCTATGTAAAGGAGAAGGGCTCCATTACCGAAAAAGGGGAAGGACTCTCTTTTCAAGTTCTTAGTCTAAGAGTTCCTAAAAGTGCCACAACCCTCCTCGTACCCGAACCCATAGTTTCCTTGAATTCTTTTGTGCATTCTTTTCCACCAACATTGCCTAAGAAATAGTGATCACGATAACTCAATTGTAGTTCAAACTTCAAAGATGGAGATCTCTGCTCTGTAATCATTGAACCAACTGCCATTTTTTTCACAATCTTCATTAACTCTCATTGCCCCTAGCTTCTTTAACTCCTCGTCACCCTCCCCCCAAAATATCCTCATTGCCCTCGCGCCACCCATCTCCATGCCCTCTAGTCTAACCTCAGACTTAGAACACTTTTGCTCTTACCATGAACCATTGATCGACTGCATTAAAGCATTCTATGACCTCCATCCACCCACAACTCCACTCACCTTGGTTCTCCATCAACAACTGTGAACAGAACACTACCTTACGACCAGCCCAGACTACACCCTTAACCTTGGGCCTTGTTGTATCCAATGTCAAATATTTGAACATCCAATTCCTGATCTTGCAAATACAAGGTCAAAAGGTCTTTCTTTCTCTATATCTCCCTTGCCCCAGAAATTACATGGAAGCAAGCTTGTTTTAGCATCCAAGACTCCTGACCTGTAAAGAATAAAGCAATTTAGGTTCTCTAAAGCTTAATCTGATTTGCAAAACCTATTTTTGCCTGGATTGGAATAGCATGCAATGAAACAGAGAAGGGCTCTCCTTTGAGGATCTCAATTTAAGTCCCCAAAATTATCATGTCCCTCCTCTCACCCAAACCCATAATTTTCTTAGACTCTATCATGACTCTTCTACCCACCATCACTTGAGAAATAGCAATTATGATGGCAGGATTCTAGTTTAGAGATGGAGGATCTCCATTAAATATTTACGTCAACTCCTATTGGCCCCTATCTTCTTTTACCCCTTGTATCCTTTGCCTCTTCATATCCCCTGAGTACTCTTGGTTCACCTATGCATTGCACCTCCTAACCCCATCCTTACTTCCAATCCATTTCACTGCAAATCCCCGACCAGTTGCACTAAAGCACCCCTTTCCTCCTTGCTCTTCATCCACCTACAACCCCCCTTACCCAAGATTCCATTAACAAGTTTGAGTGAACATGTCTAATGGCCAATTGCAGAAAGGCCCACACCCAAGATCTTGCTATATTTGCTGTTGCAAAAATGGACAAGTAGTTTGATCATGCTTCCCTTTCAATGTCTCCTGATATTTTCCAACAACCAAACCCGCACAAGTTCATGCCTCCATGCAAACATACCCATCAACCAATTACATCAAACAAAGGTTCCAAATCCCAGGAAAGGCGGTTTCCTGCTTTCCCGGTTCCCCCATGAAGCAAGACACCTCGTGTCACATCTAGTTTCGCAGCTGCCCCAATCAAGCATCTCAGAAGTTATGCGCATCCCTCTCCCCTTCTTTTCTTTTTCTTTCTTTCTTTGTTTCTTTTCTTCTTTCTTTCTTGCTTCCTTATTTTCTTCCTTTCTTTTTCTTCTTTCTTCCTTTTTTTTTCCTTCCTTCTTCTTGCTTCTTTTCTTTCCTTTTCCTCTTCTTTCCTTCCTTTCTTTCCTTTTCCTCTTCTTTCCTCTATCCTTGCTTCTTCTTCTTTCTTTCCTTTCTTCCTTCATTGCTTTCTTTTTTTTTTTTTTTTTAATTTCTCTCTCTTCCTCTCTCTCTCAATTTCTAGCCATACTATTTATAAAGAAAGTCAAATGGATCAAAACTTTGAGTCCCAAAAGACCTTCCTTCCATGCTCCCTGAATCACAAGTCTCTCCACCCTTGTCATCCATAGGATAAAGTAAATAGTTGATGTCCCACAGGAGACAAAGGCAAGACGAGCAAGATGCCCCATGTTGGTGTGTTTGGGGATCCCGCCCTAGTCCCGATTGTAATTCTCTCACAAGGACGGGATGGCATGGCCAGGATCCCCACCATGCGAGATCTAAAACCATGTCCTAGACCACCATCCTAGCTCTTCACTGCTATCACTTTGAAGTTGAATATTGCACCCTGCATCCATACTCACAATCCTATTTAATGCTAGCATTGCTGTGCCAACTTATCCTATTCTGCCACTCCTAGGAAACCTCTTATTCCTCACACTACCCACACCAAAGACCTCACTACAAGATGGCCAGCAATTTAGCTCCTCCCCTACCCCTACCCCTACCTGACATGTCCAAAGCAACTGATGTGACTTTGCTTAAATGACTTCTACCAAATGCAGGCAACAATGTCTGAATCTGTGGTTCAAACATCCAATACTCATTTGAGAACAGATTACTACCATTCTATCTTTATTTATTTATTCTCTCGCTCTCCCATTTCTTTGATATTTATTATTTGGATCCAACTTTACTTCACACAAACTCAATATCAAGATTGATAGATGTAATTTGAGCTCTCAATTCCTAAAGAACCTGTGGTATCAATTCCTACCTAGATCCACTTCAGGCTGCAAATCTTTGTTTAAGCAAGTGTGGAAGTTTTAGAAATTCTTGCACCAATGTTCATGAACCAGTGGCTGGCTTGTTGAGCAAAAGTTGACTCACAGAATAGCTGGATTAATCGAGCAATGCACTTGATCATTTAATAATAACCTGGCAACGTAGGGAATTAACTCAAAATTGAGAACAAACAATCTCAATCAGACTGTTATCCCATTGTTCACTAAGCCTCTCTATTAATTCCCTTCAATTCTCAATGACAATGCATAACAACGAAGGATCATCCTAATAACAAATCTTGCCATTACACAAGACAGCTCAAGGTGCTCCTCTTATGATTATTAATTTCTAATGAAAGGAAGTGGTCTCTCCATCAATTTAATTACGTAATTCTAGCAAACATGCAATTATAATTCTACATTACTAGTGACTCAATATCTCAACAGAGCTACTAGTATGCATGAACCAAACAACTACAAACCTAATAATTATATTCAGTAGATGAAATTCGAACACAAAATTTTGCCCTAACCGAAAAAGAGCACTACCTGGTCCAGATTATTGCCTGCTTTAACCAAAACTGAATAATAAACCTTGTGAGGCTTACTGTCTGCTATTTCTTCTTTCTCTTCAATGTAGGCAACACGTAAAGATGGAAACCTATGACATTAGCATTTGTAAATGAATAATAATATAAATTTGAAATAGAAATCCTAATAATAATGCAAATAATCTAGGTATACCTTATCATCAAATCAATAATATCTTGAGCATGTGGATCACCAGAAGACTTTTGTTCTCCAAACATTTGACAAGACATGACATATGTGAATTTCATGTCTGCCAGTGCATCAAATTGGGCAAACAATGATTGTTGGCTGTTCTTCTTATTGTATTCTCGTTCAATGGCAATATTTTCTCTATGAATATCTGATTAAGCATTCTTTATCATGTGAGGACGAAAAGATCCACTTTCAATGTAAAAAGATCACAAGTGAAGAGTTCAAAGTATTGTAAATTCAAAGACTATTTACATAAAGAAAATAAAAAAGGTGATGAAGGGAAGTTCTCTTATATGAATAGATACCTCATATATTTAGAGTCAAACTCACCATTATCACTGGCCCTGTCAAGAAATGCTTGTAACCTTATTGCTTCTCTATAGTACATCATTCCTCGAACTAGTTTGTTCAGAGGAGGAAAGAATTTTATGTTAGAACAAGAATTTGAATAACATGAAACTATAACACTAGGAACAACATGTCAACATCTTAGATTCACATTAATAACTGCTACATCTGAACCACCTGTGCGACTTAGTGTTTGCCCACGGAAAGAAGCCCAATATCGAACTTCATCATTGGTCACCTTAGTACCTAAACGTTCCAGGAAGTTTTTCCACTCATCTGAAAACAGAACACAAAAATCATACCACAAGAAAAAGCATCTTCAAGGAAACAATCATGTAGGTCCAATTCTCCTTGAAAATTACCTGGGTATATCTTTTGCATATAAGATAAGATGGATACCCCATCTTCACTTGAATGAAGCTCCTCCTCTGAAAAATTAACTTCTTCAAGAAAGTATGGAGTCATCACACTAATTTCGGGAAAAAAGAAAGTTTAGTCAGACCAGGAAATGTCATCCAAGAAGCTTCTCTCGCTAGCAAGTAGAACTTAAAATATTGTACATATCCTTTAAATATAAAATATCATCGAATTATGGATTGGGAAAGTGGGACTTGATGCAACAGTAAGATCACTCTATCATGACCTGGGTCTCACAGGTTCAAAACATGGAAACAAACCTCTCCTTGTGACCTATGTACATTTGACCCTCTCAAGATCCTACAGTGGTGGACGCCTCGTGCACTAGGATGCCTTATCAAATTAAGGATAAATTTTTCCAACCTTTTCCCCAAAAAAATGAATGATTAAACTATATTCTTGTATCACAAGTTCTAGAATTCTAGTTTTGCTAATCCACTCACTTTTCCCTTTTCAAGTAAAGCCTATATTCAATATAACAAATAAAATGTAGCATTTGAAAAAGCTTTTAATGTGTCGGTGCATGGACATGAAAATTTGGCAATCATTCTCACTGTTTGGGGCAAACTTTTTTGTTTATTTTTCAATTTAGTTATATATCTTGATATATAAAACTAATAGGAAAAGATATCAATAGAACAGACTCTCAAAGCAAAGATATATACCCCGGTGTCTCTATCCAAGGAAGGCTTGTTAATTGTATGTTCAAATGCATATAGCTAAGAGTGAAATGTAAATAGTTATTTCCCTCAACATTTTTGGGAAATTTCAACTCATCGCTTCCATCTTTCATGAATCTAGGATTCAACAGTGCTGTAAACAGAACAGCCACAAATGAGAGATTTTTATTTCTTACACCATAAATGTTTGCAAAGGATATGGTACTTGTAATTTAATTAGTGCTGGAAGCCTCCAGAATTAAAAGTTCCCCTTTGAAATGTGTGGTGCAGTTGCCAATTTTAGTTGCTTAAGGATAATGACATCAAAGAACTGATCATTGTATTTGAACAAAAATCTGATTACCTAAATGACAACATATTGCGAACTCTGGGAGCAACAGGCATATCCATAAAAAGAGAAGTTGCAAAAAACGAGATGCGCCGTCGAGCCTCTAAGTTAGTAGGAATATCCATAGCTGTTTCATTGACAGTAAGCAGCAAAAATAGTCGTTTAACCTGCCATAAAGTAGACAGTGGATTAAAGCAAAATAAACATTTTAAAAAATAATAATAATTCAGAATCAACCTGTTCCTTCAGTAGGCCATCATCTGGAAGCGGGAAACGTATAGAAGAGTTCGGGGCATTTGATGCAAACAACTCTGGTTCATGATCTCTTAATAGGCCATCATCATTCCACTTCATGATTTGAGAACAATTAATCATATCCAATATCCTGTATGAAAATTTGAAATGAAGTCTGCTTTATTATTATGAAACATTAAATTAGAGCAGAAAAGAGCACTTGTTTCTGTATCTCACCTGCGGCCATCTACCATCATATCATTGATCAAGATTTCAACAATATCTTGAAGTAATATGACTACTTTATCCCAATGATCTTTATCATTCTCAAACTGGATGAAGATATGAGAAATAAAACAAGGGATCACTAATGACTAGGGGAAAAGATTTAAATAAAAAATAAAAAATTTGAACAGCTAATTTACCAGTAATTTAACTAGTTGGACAAATTTATCACGTAGAGTTTGCAGTTCATGCATCTTAAAATCCACGAGGAGGCTTGAATTTCTGATACTTCTTTCAATTTCATTGAAAATGGTATCCACAATCCTGGAACGCCAGTTATATAATGTTACAATGATATCTAAGATAAGCAGAAAGTGACAGAATTGATGTTTTGAAAGTAGAAGCAAAGGTAGAAACAAGTATAAACAAAATAATGTAGAAGGAAAGAAGATATCTACCTTATTTCAAGTTCACCAACAACAAGAAACTTGAAGATACTCTTTACTGAGTCATAAAACTCCTTAACAGCACAGAACATGTAATTATCTTTTTTTAATTTTCGGTGGAGGTGCTCATGCTTTCCAACAAAATCTCGAGTCATGTTCACTGCTGTTGAAAACTGGCATTAAAAGGACAAGTGAGTCATAAGGCTAAATGATATCCGATAGATCTGATAATTTTTCCAAGAATAAAGAACAACCTTACTAGCTAAGAGAAACAAGGGCCACCGCACAGGGCCAGAAGTCAAGCCTGATGACAGTGGCATGATCATCAAATCCATCTCTCTGTTGCATGGAAATTAAATTGTTAAACTTTCTAGTCACAGAAGACATTGCATTAAAAACCAAAATTAGCAACTACCTGTTGCTTATTAAGTCCTCCATACGGAAACTACGGATGATATGATTCCAAACTAAAGCAAATCTAGCAAAATCATTCCTTTCAATTTTTGAATCCTGATGCAAGCAAAGAAAAAAAAAGAGGTTATTAACATGGGAAAGGAGTGATCAAATTCTTTACAATGAGTAAAAAATATATAACAACTCTGACCTTAAAAATGTTGTTTTGCAAGAAGCTTCTGAAAGACCTCTTATTTGCATTTTGTGATGAGTGAGGTACAAGAAAAACATTAAATGCAGATGGCAAGCAGTCAAATCTAGTTCTCACCATTCCCATTGTACGAATCTGGATGTGAAAGGTAATTGATTCCCAAATTAAACAGACATCCCAATTACAAGCAAAGTATATGCATCTGATTTAAGCATGCAAACTTGCAGATAACATGGCATCACACCTCACCCAGATGATGAACAATGCCATAAATTCCACCAAATATTGTGCAAAATATAGAATACCATATTTGTGTGTCCATGAAATAGACCTGTACTCAACATGAAAATTGCGCACTTAGTACAAGACTTTTCAAGAAATATGACCATAGAGGAATGGTAGAATTTCAGTGTCCAAAACAATCATTTTTAAGTATGTATTAAAGCATCCTTACCAGAATAATTGGGGACCACACAGCAAGAATTGCACCAGCATTGCTTTTAACTGAGACAGAATAAGATAGGCGGTTATTGTAAACAAGATTTATATTTTATCAATATTACTCTAACACTTGAAATATCAAGCTCACCTTCTGGAAATAGCTCATGCCAATCATATTCGTTTACACTGACTTTCATTATTTGTTTCGTGGGTTCTACAAGTGGCTTTATCTGTATGCATCGTAAGTCCAAAGAATCAATAAATATGGAAATTAAGTGCATTAGCGGGCCAATTCCTAGATGCATAAAGACAGGGCAAGTTTGGATATGTCTGTGCCTACCAAATTGGAAAAATATAGGAAAACATTAAGACTTTTAGCTTTTCCAATTATCAATGATGAAGAGGAGATACCCAAAGCATGTTGACATTAGACAGATATAAAGCATTATAAACAGATATTTATTGAAAACATGATATTTCGTACCAGCCTGAATCGATCGGTACACCCTGTACCATATCCTACCAGCGGGGAACCAGTCCGGTTCAGGCCGAATTTTCGGAAAATGATCTAAACCGGATCAAACCGGTCAGTTTAGTATAGTATCGGCCCGAACCGCCTGATACTGGGCAGTTTAATCCACTTCGGTACAGTTTGGGGCCGATTTGGTCCGGTTTGGTTCTTTTTTTTTTTTTTTGCTGTTGGATGGAATTTTTTTGATTTTTTTATTATCGGTATGGTACGGTATGATACCAGTAGGCAACCGGTATGGGTTCCAATATCGAGTCTGCGAACTTTGGTTGGAAAATAGTATGTCTATTGAAGCATAATATACTTCAAAACAGTATATTTCTACATCATCTTAGTGGGTGACTAGTACTGGTGCTTCTAAATTCACTTGGTATGTATCACGTAATCTGATCATAGAACCGTTTTTCCTTTTACCATTTTTTTGGGGTAGAGGGAGGTGGGGATGATATTACTCATAATCGATGGTCATCACACGCACCATATTCAAATACACAATAAGTTTTAAGAACATACTTGTAGCATTTAGTACTAAAGTATTAGTAAGCTAGGATCCATTAGACTAATGCAATTTTCATCAAATACTAGACCATGAAGATTATTGTGCCAATCGGTAACAAATACCAGATAGCAGTTCTTTAGGATGAGTTATTCAAATAAGAAGGCAAAAAGACATCAACTAAATTAACATGGTGTAAACTCACAAGACATACATTCTTCATAGTTGATTTAACTGAAATTTTGAGCTGCCTAGTTTTAAAAGCATGCGAATAACCGTCATAAGGTCTTGAAATTCCCCAAATACCGAAACAGTAAGGCAGTGGTGCATCCAAGCGGAGGCAAGTGGGGCCACCCCAACCCCTTTCCAAAAGAAGAAAAAAATCTGAAAAATCTCCATACAACAAGTATAAAGCTGATTTTTCAGCCCCTCAAAATAATTAAGCGTGTCCCTCTTTCAAGACTGAAAATCATGCAATGTGCTTATCTTGTAGTTAAATCTTGATCGCATGATTGTATCTTGTATCAATAAGATAATTCTCATCTCTTATCAAGTGAGGAAGCCATATCAGGTTCATAATCTTGGTTCCAGATCCGGTAGGGTATCATGTTGATACAGTGTCGATACTATCGGTATGGGGTAAGTTCGACGTATCGAGACTTATTACACCTCTAGTACTTCGTCCTGATTTGGCACCAGTAAGGGACAGTACACACCGGTAGGGCAAACCTAAAGTCTTAAAACATATTTATATCAAATCCTATCAAAAATGATTTATCAAAAAAATCCTATCAAAAATTAAAATTGTAATCAAATATAGACGTCTGGTCAGCATGCTTCCCAGATCAGGACCCAATCCATTCTAATCCAGTCAATGACTCAATAGGAGGATAGGTCCAAAATTACCCCTCAAAAATCACTAGGTTTCAGCTAAAGTTCTCCTATGGAAGCCCAATGCCAGTACACCACGACAGGTTGCTCTTTATCACAATAGGTAACTTGGATTAGATTTCATGGAGGCAAAGGTCTTTGCAGTGGAATTTCTTTTTAACTAATGTATAAACATATTATGATTGTCTCGCACCATTATTTTTGATTTGATCAGATTTCCTCACCATAGAACCAACCTCTTGTCCCTACTTCACCCACAAGTATGATCCTTGAGCTCACACAGGCTTCTCCAGTCTCTTTCCTCTCAATCACTACAAGCCTATGTCAATTTAGCAACTTAACATCTTTCAATTTTTCAACTATTAATGCAGACAATAAGGATTGTTAAAAGAGATGTATACTCTTTATAGTAAAGATATGTTTATTAAGGAACAGAAGTGCAATTAATGTTGCTAAAATCTTGTCTGGACATGGACTTGGTTTTCCTTGTTGGTAAAAAAGGTAAAAAGATATAAAAACTATAACATACATAAATTTTTGTATTGTTTACAAGATTTTTTATTATTATTATTTATGATTTTGTTTTTGCACCCCCCCCCACCCCCCAAACAAAAAAAAAGGATCAATCCTAGAATGCCCCTGCAATATGGATGTAAGCAATTTTATATATGTGTTTTATTAATCATTTCAAGGAAGCCAAGTAGAGATAGTTTTAGTTATATTGGACTTCTTGAGTCCTCTAAACAAACTAAGTAGCCCAAATATTTACATGCAAGTCAACATACAATAAAAAAAGATAAAGAAAATAAAGAAAATACCCCATAAAATGCAGAAGCCGGTGTACTTGAATCTAATGACATGGGCCTCTAGAACCAAAGTGGGTTCATGGCATTAAATGTCTGTAGCATGCAATTTTAGACCTTAAGTGAAAGTCATCTTTGTTGGTGTCAGTGCCTAAACATATTGCATGATATATTGAGTGTAGAATTCTTCTTTATCCTGCCGACATGGAATGCTTACCACTGGGATGAACAACAATAGCTCATCACCGCCCCCACCGGACTTCTATGTTTTCCTACAAACACTTGTTCTCAACGTAAAATGGATTCAGATATATGGAATGTAGAATTCTTTTTTATCCTTCTAATGTGGAATGCTTACCACTGGGATGAACAACAACAACCCACCAACAACCCCGCCCAACTTCTATGTTTTCCTACAAACAGTCATTCTCAGAGTAAAATGAAACAAGATCTTTCCAACTTTCCTGGGAGACCTTGGAAAAGAATCCTGCAAAGTGGCTCATGCATTTCCCATCTCTACGGTGGAAATTGTCACTCAAGAACCTTCAGCACCAGCAAGTAATAATTCTTAGCCACCTGAAACATTAGTAGAACCACCATGTGACTTTTGTTCATCTTTAGATAGAGGAGTTCTTGCAAAGATCTGACTATAGGATGTTCATGGGAGATCGGCACACAACTTAAAATCTTTTAATAGTTGTTTTTGCATGGCATTTGAAGAAATCAACATTTCTTAACCATCAATCTCTATTGCAACAACCCAGATATTATGCTCCACATTCAGTTCTTCTTTTACATACAATGATTTTAGGTCATCACTTGGTCATTGCATCTATATTAAGCAAGCATCAAAAGTCTCTAGCACTTTGTGTTCCCAAATCCCTTGTTGGTCAAACCTGTACCTTTTGCAGATTTCATATACTAGGAAATGGACAACTAATGCACATTTAAGAAAAAAACACGTTGTAGAAATCATCGTCAATTACCTCAAAATTGTAGCTGAATGAAAATTTGCTTGACAATAAAATCACCCAGAATATTGTATACCTGAGAAAAGGGAGTGTCAATACATTTTATTGATAAAATGATTTTCAACATACAATTCAAAAAATTACTTTAGAAGAGATACTTGGCCTTCTTGCATCCCTCGTCCAATGTACAGTCGAGGCTGCACAAAAGAACTCTTATTGGAACCCATCAATAGATTAATACATTCTAAAACTTCTATATCTAAACATACAACATAATTGTACATTATAAGAGATCAACAAAGATATGATATCACATGCTCAATCACAGGTCAAAGTGCATTCATATCTGAAAAAGGATGATATTAAAATAAAATAAAGTCCTCGGATATAGAACAGTTAATAGACATATCGGCTAAAAGTTATCCTCCCAAAACAAGCAGTATAATAGTGGAAAATAAAAAACAACTCATCAAAAAACCAATAAATCATTGCAGTCCATGCAGCATGCTTTCAGGTTATCTTGTGTTATTCAGGATTGTTCCATGCAGCATGCTTTCAGGTTACCCACAACACAACATATTATTTCACTCTATTTATTATCCCTTCAACAACCTACACATAATTGCATTCTTTAATCCAGATTTATATATTCTTATCAAATTATTATGCCAATGTTTTCCGGCTGTTACGGGACAGACAAAGAGATGAGTCACAAAATTTCAACTGCTGGGAGTTGAACAAGTCACCATAAAAAGAAGAAGGAAATAGTTTGTAAGTATTTCAAGTAATACTGCAGTTTTCAAAAGTTCCTTTGCTTTGCAGGAACTAGTCTTGAACACATGCAAATGGATGGCTGATGACTAGGACTGCAGAATGCTAGATTGCATATAGTGTGTCAAGGTACTTTCTTATTTCATTCAAGAGACTTGATGTCTTGTTGCTCCCGTTTGTTTCCTTTTTATTCAATCAGTTTATTGTGGGTACATAGCTTTGTTTCTTGGCCACTCTATAGTACATACTGAATATCAATGATGCTTCTCTTTAAGGACAGACTGAAGTTTCTTTAATATCAGCAGAATTTTTATTTTTTTTGGAAAAAAGCAAAATTAGGCCTATGGAGCACTCTGCCTGAGCCAAAACTAAAAATGATTTAGGGCATCTGGTAAATAATATCAATGTGTTCTGGATTTGGGGATAAATTATGAGGTATGGCACAAAATAAGTTCTTTTTACAAAATGTTCCTGACTCATGATGAAACTGCTAGTTATTCAATTGGGCACAAAAGTTGGTGAGAAGCCCTAATATTGATGCAACAGTCAGAACAAAATTTTTAAGGCTTCTCAAGACATGTTCTAGTGGTGTACGTGGTAGTTCACTCAAATACCAAGGTTGTCACAATGGATCTCCGATGGACAAATCTGGCTATTTTATTTCATATTGCAGATTGATTTGGGTTGACAGTTCATTGAGTATTGATGCCAAATTTAATGTATGTTAAAGGTGGTCCTTACTTCAGGGTCCACTGCTATTAGAGGACTTCAGTCTGATCATTCTCTTTTAGAAGATGTTCAATGGGTCAGGAAATTTAGTTTTGTTTTAGGCTGACATAGGGCCAATGAAGCATAGGGACTGGGTAAGACTATATTGCGTAAAATATGTTGGGCCCCTTTGGGGCCTTCGTACGGGCCCAAGTACTAAAACACCAAAACAAGAATATGTTGTGTAAAATACATTGGGCCCCACTTTGTACAGGACCAAGTACTAAAACACCAAAACAGGAACACTTAAAACAATATCCTTACTATTCTGATCTCTTTTTAGAGAACAAAACATAAGTTTCAAGACACTACTTTTTGATGATGCATACCATCCATAATTTGTTGTACATTGTTATTTTCTAGAGCTTCCACACCTTAATAATATGTAGAAGCATATTATTTTCTTCAAAAAGGTTACTATTCATATCAAGATAATTTTTATGTTCATGAATATCTTTGTGCATCCGACGTTGCAAATACCAGTGTAGCATCAGTGGTTCTTGTATCATATAAATTGCAAATATAATTATCAAGACCTTAGCAGTCCTTTTTTGATCAAAGTTTTGCTTTAAAAGACACTTTGAGCTCCTATCTTTATATCCAGCTTTTGTTAATAATGACAAATAAATAAAACAATTATATTCAAACTTTTCAACTTTAAGATGAACTAGGAGATAGTGGTAGGTGCTAAAAGGACTGCTTTATTGCGATGACTTTAAACTGTGACTACCACACTAATTTAAATCTTAATCCATCAAGTGTTCCAGTTCCAGTTCTTGTATGTTATGCAGAAATTAATTTGTGATAGTACAATGTAGTGCTTGAACTTGAAGATTAAGTACATGTTCAGGAATAAGATTAAAAAAAAAACTTACTTGAGCCCACCATGACAGAATGTTACACACCCACGAATTTGAGGTTTCAATGTAGCTGCTAACCACAGGAACAAAAAATAATGCCACCCCAATTACATTGGTCACCAAGTATACTGCAACGACAATCATATATGGTGACCAACAAAAAATATAAATATTGCTTTCAGGATGTTTGGTGTGGCAGAGAGAATCTCCATGTGAACTGGCATAAGAAACTGGAAGGGTGACAGCCCATGCAGCAGCAATAAAAAACTTGACCAGGAATCTTAGTTTCTGATTAAAGTTCATTGTGTGTCTTGCTTTCCATGTAAAAGCAATGTCTAGAGTCACTGCAATGAAGCAAATTCCATAAAGATATTTTCACTATAAAAACAATTCTAACATAGATTTTCATTTAAATAAAAAACATAGAAAGAGCTGTGTGATGTCAAAAATACAACATGTACTAAAAATGAAAAAAATCATTAAGACTGAGGCACTAAAATAATCTATGTAGGTTGTGTTTTGTCATGTCGTAGGAAAAGATGGAATGGCTATCCCTACTACTCAATATCCCTTCAATGTTATTCCTGGGTAATGTTGTTTAGCTGCAGTTTTGTTATAACTAGTCATATGTATAATGCTAATGCAACCATTTAGATAATGCAATTAAAAGAAGAAATTTCAACTAGGATTGCACATTCTATAGTTAGATTCAAAAGATAAACTATTAGCAAACTCATATTGCTCTTTAATATATAATGGCTCGCGAAACATAATGAATCAGAGTATCAGACCTTGTATGAGCCTCAGAACTGCGTTAGTTACAAAAATGCTCAAAAGATCCTCAAAGATCATTGGATCAAGCAACTGAAGAGGAGTTTCCAGGTCATGCCATGCCATAATTATCATTACCTAGAAAAATATAGCGAATGTTAAATATCAATAATGGTCCGCCTAAGGAAAAATGGTGAATGCACAAGTTCTACACATCGATAACAGTTGGTTTAAACCTGGAGTGCAAGTACAAAAAATGTCCACATCCTATCAAAGCTTCTGAAAATGTGCCAAAATGATCGAATTTCTACAAAATTTGTCTTCCCCAACCATTTCTGCTGACAAGATGTATTTGTAGCAGCCTGAGTGTCATGCTACCATGTCAAAAGAAAAAAAAAAGAAGAAAAAAAGATTAGAAATACAAAAGCAATTAGTAAAGAAAATTGGAAATGCCATGATTATGATTTTGCTATAAAAAAGATGAAGTTTAATGGTTGGTTTCTTAGTCAAGACTCTCCGCTCATTCAATACTTAAAGGAGATACTGTGGTCGATAAATAATATAAATTTGGGTAACATTTTAATTGTAGTTATCCTATGATCTATTGGGGATTACGATGGATTTTGGTGTAAACAAGGAATGTAAGAATGCGCCCAAGCCTCCTGAAGAATTAATACAACTTTATCTTATGATTGGAAGCTGATTTGAAGCACTGGAGACAGGTTAGAGTCAGGATTATTATTTTTGTTATGCAATTGCAGTCAGGAGTGATGACTTTAGTTGGACCTATTTTTTCTGGACACATTTGCATAGATTGTTAATGCTTGAAAAACCTCATTTAGCGGTGTTATCTAAAAGGTTGGCTTAACCAGGCCTCCAGAAGAATTAATACAACTTTATCTTATGATTGGAAGCTGATTTGAAGCACTGGAGTCAAGTTAGAGTCAGGATTATTATTTTTGTTATGCGATTGCAGTCATGACTTTAGTTGGACCTATTTTTTATGGACACATTTGCGTAGATTGTTAATGCTTGAAAAAACTCGCTTAACGGTGTTATTTAAAAGGTTGGCTTAACTGGTTCCACGTAAATGTCTCTCCCAACCCCACTAGTAAAGAGTTTTTTGTTTTACTAATAATGAGCACGCTGTATTTTTTATTTTCTGAGCGAAAGTTCTGATTTCCTTTTCTCTTTCTCTACATATTAGGAATAAGCAACAGGTGTGAGGCCCTAGGGAGTGATTCCCAGTTATGCTGGGAATTCTTTTGCCTATTTTTTGTTTTCTTTCTTTTCCATGTTTACAGTTTCATGCTTTAACTAAAAGTACTATTGTTTCATGCACTTAGTTATTAGTAGAAGTCAATTAGAGAGAAGGAAGAGTAAAACAAATCATGTTCCAAGGAGATCAAGTATGTAAGAAAGACCATGAAATGCACCAATCCACTAGTCATATAGTAGTGATTGCACGGGTGAAAGTACTGTGACATATGAATACAAATTGAAGAATATAAACAAAGTATATAAATCTAGTATACAATAATACCAAGTCATTCCCCTCTCACATTCAAAAAGATTGAATAGTATGCCCAGAATAACTACTTAACGAGAAGCTTTATGTTAAAGTTGGAAACAACAGAGTGAAGATACAGGGTAGGAGAGCAACTCAAGTAATGATGTCGAGCGAAGCTGGCAAACAATGGTGATGTTCTTTTGTTAGATAAACTGAATCGCTAGAAACATACTATGCACTCCAGCTAGTCACAATCATGTGCAGAGCATACCTACTGAAACCCCAGGTCAGCCTTGAGAGGTTTGTTAAAACCACATGAAAGAAAAAGTGCCAACAGTATTAATATAGTTTGCTTAATTATGTCAGCATGAAACTTAGAAACAAGAAACTGTCAACTGTTTCACCAAAATACATTCTTGTGCTAGGTTTGCTCATAAGAATACCAAGATTCAGGCCGAGTCATCATCATCTTCATTCTTTCGATTCCTGCTAATTCTTGCCCTTGGCAGTGTAGAATTATGTCTTTTTTAGCCTCACAAGAGACTAGAAAAATCACCTAAGTTAGCAGGTTATGGAGCACCAACTAATGACATCATCAACCCCATAAACAGCACTATGAATCAGACATGAAGTGAAAAAAAGGAGAAAAAAGAATATGTCTGTTTTTGGCTCAGGACCATGCATAGTGTTGCGCATGAGCAACATCAAGCCTAGAGATGGTGAGGTAAATGAAACCAATAGTGAGCTAATGTTAGCTAGTAAAGTCATGATGTACCTAACAAGCTCTTAACTGAATTCCATAGCACAACATATATACTCTTGGTGTCAGTCATGTAAGCATGGGAAATGACTGCCAAAGTAGCAAGTATTGAAAAGAAAACACTGATTTATTACTCTAAGTAAAAAAAAAAAAGCCTAAAAAATAGCAAAAGAAAGTCAAGGTCTTCGTGCTAAAAAGCAGTTTTCAATCTGCTCCTTAATAGACTAGATAAGACAAATTATCTCCAGTGAATCAAAGCTACCCACATAAGCATGAATAGTGCACTTTTAGAAGATCACTTGACAAAAGTGACACGAGCACACTTATTGCACCAAGTCATCTATTCAAGAATTGAACTAAACCAAATTTAAAGAAAGCACAAAGAGCCTATTTGAGACCATATAATGTGAATATTAAAAAAGAAACTAAGAAACACAATGTTAAGTATGTAGCAATAACTTGAAAATCCAAAATGTTGGTTTTCAACAACTAATTGAATGCTTTGTCATATTCCTTCAAATGTTATGGTATAAAGCAATTGGATCCCTAAATCTAGCACATAAAAACAAGTGATACATCTAAACTAGGTGAGATGATGAACAAATCTTTAATTTTAGACCCATATATAATTGTATACTAATGAAGTTGCCAGCCGACAACAGCAAGCCATATACATAAATAAAGGAATGTGATTGCAAGAGACCTTAGGTTGTTCACTTTTAGTAGAAGACAATGTACAAAAGAAGTCATTGTCAAGACGCATAGGCCAACCAAGCTTGAAACAATCAACAGACCTGCACAGGTTGTAGAATATTCAAATGATGCAGTTGAGTAATATAACTTCAAACTATTAGCGATACATGAAAGCTAGAACAATAGATAGACATTGCCAACCAGAAATACTCATTCAGATCATCATAATTTCTCCATGTAGAATGGTCAGCAGTCCCATTTTGGTTCTTTTGAGCTTCCTTCATTAACAAAACCAAAATAAGAATATTTGAGAATTTACAAATGTGCAACACTAATAGGGATTAAGAAGTGATGCAGAACCTCATATATGACCCTGTATATTGGAGTAACTACATTATTAAGAAAAGATTCACATTCTCCTCCACCTGCAGGTACAACTTTTTCTCCAGTGTTTATGCTAACAGCACCAGTTAACACTCCACGTACCTCATATGCCATCTGATGCAAGAGTTTAATCACATCAAAGGAAAATAAGAGAGTGAAGAAGACCATGAAACACAAAATTGGAGAAAAAGAAAAAGTTCATTGTACAAGTATTCAGTACCAGAAAGTATATTAAAGAGAAAAATGATCAGCTTATTTTTGAAGTGCACTAATTTTGATATTTATGTTCAGTGCCAATGTTATTTCGGTTATACCAATTTGCATTAATACCCAGCAGCCAATCAAGGTGGAAAATCATCTTAATGTAGTTTCTTCACCTATTAAGTATCCTACCCTATCTATTTACTTGAGGTTTATCATGCATTTCATTTTGTGACCAAAATAATATCAACGGCAGCATCATATCACAAAACAAAATCCTTACAATTAGATATACAAACACAAGAAACTAAAAACATTGGACCCAAACAAGGGTAACACACTAGTCTCATTTGCTTATAAAGAAGGCATTCGAATGAAAGCACTGGCATCTCATGGCAGTGAGCCAGTGACCATGATTATACAGTAAAATACATTTTGCATAACATTAAGAAATGAGAAAGTGTCAAGCAAGTTGATTTGATAATATATAAGGATCTCCATAACAGTGCAAGAAGTTATCATACACAGAAACACAAAGCATAGTTGCATACTCCACATTGGTCTATGACAAGATACAATGTATTGATTCTTTCCATTCATGATAAAGAATAATGATGCAAGAAATCACGATAAGAAGACCATCTGTCAAAACAACTGTAAATTTATCACTTGAGTAGAAGCTCAAATTCACATGTTACACACAAAAAGACATGAATCTGGGATTTCCTAAGAATAGCAAATGACATGTAGAACGTGATTATCAAGGCATGCCCGAATAAACTGTTGCATGTTTTTAAACCCAAGAGATATCCCAAACATATTAAAGTGAATATTTTCCAATGGGTGAGCATCTCATCTTAACAAGAAATTGTAATAAAAAATGATAAAGTGAGATGCTATTAATTGGCCAAACCGCATCGCATCAGATAGTATTCAAATTCCATATGGTCAACCTCCCATCAAATCCTATGTTGCACAGGTTAATCTCATAGTCAGCAGACATCTAATCATCAATCTTGATTAATTTTATCAGAGAAAGATGGAGAAATCAGAGAACTTGCATAATATTTGCTATTAATTCAGCAGGTCCATGGTGGATGTCTTTGAGTTGTTGACATACACATAACAATCACAAAATATTTTTGTCATTCAGCAGCCAGTCTAATTGAAAGAAATTATGTACATAGAGTCTTTTGCCAGAGGGCCAGCCAGTACAATTTCTCCTAAAAGACTTTTGTAAACTTCAAATTTTCAATTGTAGCTGTCACATATATCTTACTACTGTTGATCAACAATATAATATTAACAGATGAGATGAAACAAGGTTAGATGCTAAATTGGATTTATTAGGAAAGCCCTTGAAAACAATACAAATATCAGCAAAATGAAAGCAAAGTATATGTCATGCAAGTTTATAGAAAAAGAAAATGCGTATGATGCTCCAATCAAGATTGATGGACAAAAGATATCATACAGTGTTCGATTTCATTATTCAAGATTGATGGATTGGATTTATTAGGAATGCCCTTGAAAACAATACAAATATCAGCAAAATGAAAGCAAAGTATATGTAATGCAAGTTTAGAGAAAAAGAAAATTGAGTATGGTGCTCCAATCAAGATTGATGAACAGAAGTTATCATGCAGTGTTCAATTTCATTATTCAAGATCTCTTGTACAAAGAACGGAGAAATAGATGGAAACATTAGTAATTAGCATAATTAGAGATGAGATGATAAGTGGAGAGGTACTTCTATGGTGTAATATCGTCATGTGATCAACCATCAAGGTTTATTGGAAACCATGGTAAAGGTCTATAAAGAGGAGAAAAAAGGACCAATAGTGTTATATGGCTCTAGCAACCAAAAACATCCACGAGAACACAATGAATGCAGGAAAAATGAGAATGTTGATAGTAGATGTATGGTTAAACTAGAAGGGAGCTATTGAAAATAAGCATATCAGACTAATAAGAGCAATAGAAAATATGGACAGAGTGACATTGAAATAATTGAGCTGGTATGGATATGTACACCAGAATTTAAGTATTTAACAAGGCTCTCTAATGAAGAGTTACTTGAATCAATGTCAAAAGAGAACATAAGGTAGGACCTAAGGTGGCATGTGGATGAAAGTCATAAGAAAGGATTTGGCAAACTTGCAATAACACAGAAGCTAGCTTTAATAAAAATTATTAGCAGAGGAGGCTTTTCAAAACCAGACCCAAATAGTTGAAATGAGGATGGACGATTACAGCTATGCTCATAAATAGCATTATTACTTGTGTAGCCTGTGACAATTCTAGAAGTCATGGTGCAGACTATACAGGTGTTAAAATATTTGTAATATCGGGATTGCTACTTGTGGTAAGTTTAGAATACAAGAACTCCAATGTTTACTTTATATATCAGATACTGCATGGATGCAAAATCAGATAACAGCATAGCCATGTTGATGCATGGATTTCTACAGTCACACATCAATAAGACTAAATAAATAAATTTGGCCCATCAATGAAACACAAGCCTGATTCATAACCCCCATATGGTCTTGAATTGATGATATAAGATCATCAATGAAATGTAACTGAGGATTGAGTCATGGTCTTTTTTGCTTCTTTTTATTGTAAAGCAGAATTTTAGCTTAAAGCAAATATAGAAAACCATAAGTATAATCCCTTTGTCCAGATAACATATTTACAATGTTCCATCATGGCACCACAGTCATGTTCACCATCCTCCTACTTAAAGCCACATGCATTTTTAAGTTCTTCCAATAACAATTATTCATGAGACTGAGCCTATGGTCAAGAAAATATGAGAACCATCAAGAAAATGACACTACAAAAAACCAAAAAAAAGAAAAAAAAAATATTGACATGCATAATGTCAAAGTTGAAGAACTGTTCTTCTCAACTATCATTTTTTATCATGTAAGTTTTTCACAACAAGTTCACCACTGTTACATTGCCTGCTATGAGAAGTCAATAATTATTATCAAGATCCACAATGTTTCCTTCTTCAGTACCTCTTTGCCCCAAAAGGACCACCCAGTTTGCAAAGGAATTAGACCCCTCAAATTGCAAGGGAGACTTAAGGGGCCACTGCTTGGTGCAATGGTAAAGGCTTCCACTGACAACTGCAATGGCACAGGTTCAAGTCCTGGGCAGCCACTTTGTTTAAATAAATGTCAAAAGTTAGGTTGTCTCCAGTTTGCCCCTCCCAAGATCCTAGGTTGTCAGGTGCATAATTGGGTATGTAGGATTTTTAAAAAAACGAAAAAATAAAACCACAAGGGAGACTATCAGAAAAAAGGTTAAGCTAACAATTGCCTTGTACATCAGGCCTTTAAGGAGTATTTAACATTTAATGGTATGACTTTAGTATGCCTAAACTTATTGAGGGCAATCAAAATTCACGGTTTAATGGAAATGATTAAGTTCAACTATTTCTATTATATTATCCCTTCTCCCTCGGATTCTGCAGCTTTCAATTATTTTGAAGTTTACTAGAAATATGTTTCCTATGGCTGAATTCTGCTTGAAGAATGGAGGAACAAAAAGCATATATTGGTAATAGATGATGACGTTAAAAAATATAGGGCAGAATTTGAAGCCCTCATGCTAACCTAGAGAAGTGAACAAAAAAAATTGTGAAACTTATCTCAACAGATTCCAAACCTAATAGTGATTCATATTTTTCAACATAAAGCAGGAGTAATAATATCAAAAGAGATGATCATGTCTGACTTCAAAGAGTTGTATCATGCCAATAAGGAGATAGACTGCATATTACATGATGAAATATGTAACACAGACACTCTGGCAAGAGCCGCAAGTTTGAAGCCTCCCCCCAAATAAGAAGATAAAGAGCAATATACAATATTTTATACTGTTGTACTTCCTGCTTCACAGATGGTAACCTGCAGGGCAACAAATGCAGTAAGCTAGAGAAAGTAAAGTGATTGGAATAATAACTTTAATGAGTTAAAACTAATGAATTTAGCAACATATTAACGATCCCCGTCATCCCAAGCTAATGGACAAGTGCAAGGTAGGTGGTTCAAAATCTTACCAAATGTTGCTTTCTCGGCCCAAAAATTTGCACCAGTTCAAGTAATTTTTAAATATTTTCAGCATCAGTTTATTCACAGCTCTATCATCAAGCTGAAACAGGAAGCATTTTCTAGTTATTTTTAGATTCCACAAGAAATAATATTTGAGCCTGGCAAATAAAAACCCAATAAGTGATACCTTCATCATGGATGCAGGCTTTGGATACAATCTAGCATGTATATTAGCAAGCAACAAAATTAGATGCTCCCGCTGATTTGCTACATTTCCGTTCTAAAAGAAAAAACAACTTCATCAACTCCATTACACTATTAAAATATAAGAATAATATAGAAATGAAGACCTAAGCAACAACTGTGTCCTCCGTGCCCTCCATCGCTGCTTGCATTAAAATTGTAATGTTAAAGGGTTGTATAGACTGAAGAGATAGCTTTTAATTGTCTACCTGAAATCCAAACCAGCATTGAAGCCATTCAAGTATATCTGCATAGGCACCTGTTTCCTGATGAGTACTTGCTAAGGGAAGACCTCGTATGTTACGGACAGCAGAAACTGCAGCTTTAATCTGGGGATCATTATTTTACAAAAATAATGTTAACCAAAAGATGTTGTAAAGTGAAAATATCAGTGTCATAGGGCAGTGGTTTGGATGGAAGATTGTGGATAGATAGTACTTTTACTTAACAATCAAGGGAATAAGTAACTTCAAAAATGCAAACTAATCCAACTTTTATTACAATAAGTTTGTGATAGAAACAAAAGAATAAAAATACTTGAAGAGTTCAGACAGTGTAGCATATTCAACCTCTGGTAGAAGCATAATTGCTTGCTGACCACCTCTAGAATCAAGCGGAAGAATATTATATGGACGATATGAACCTGACTTTTCTTCAATTTCTTCACCAGCAGCAAGGATCTGGAAAAATGATGGAACCTTCATTAATATGAAGAAAAACTTTCAGGTACTTATTGGTCTGTAATGCAGTTCCAAGAATGTTTATTGTAGTCTACAAACGAACAAAAAAAAATTATAGGTGACCTCAGGACAGGCTCCAGATGCAACAGCCTTCAAAACTTCAGACAGAACAGATGCAATATCATGTTGATTCATCAATTTTTTTCTGTAAACAATTCAAGTAAAAAAACTGAGAAGAAAAGTTAAGGAAATGAAAAAAGCTAGGATCCAAAAAAAATAGAACTACCATGCATTAGCTATAGAATGAGTAATAATATTCTCTAATCATTATGGCATATACATGTAATGCATACCTATTCAAGAATGATTTCAGCTCTTTAGCATCATGTTTTCCCTCCCGTACAGTGGCTTTGTCGTCCTATAATATAAGACAAATATGAGGCATAAAAAACATGGTTCAGATTTATGAAAAATGTCAAAAAAAGAAAAGGATATGCACAAAAAAAAAAAAAAAAGGAAGAAGAAGAAGAAGAAGAAGAAGAAAGAAACTATTGTATTTCCAGGCATCCATAAAGGCTTGGGCAGAGATATTTGGTAAAATAAATATCAGGAAAAGCAAGCAAAGGCAGAAAAATTCCTTAACTGATGCATTGTTCCTTAACTGAAGAAAGGCATGTTTAGATTGCATTGGATATTTCTATTTATTTAGAATCTTCCATCTCATTAAATTAAAACACCCTGCATTTGAAACATGTGGAAATCTGGCAAGATCATGGTGATCTAACTAGTTTCTCAATACAAGAGTTACAAGGTTGCAGAAGGACCAGTCCTTAACACATCTAACTAGGTGTGCTTGTATTTCCAAACTGTACACTCCTATATTATGGTCAACATAGAGAAAGTGTCATGCTGTTATATCTATACATCTATCCACAAGCTCATAATATTCTTCTATCACAGAGATGCATTTTTGACATGTCGCTAGGCTTTGCAACACATATATCCACCACATCAACAGTTGAGTCCCTTTAAGCTGGATGAAAAATTGGACAAGAGAAAGGTAGTGGAGTGCTGAAGGATTATAATGGTTTAGTCCTATTTGTGATATCTGCAAGTTGTTTGATTTTCAGTCTGACAAGTTACTTTCAGTATTACCGAGGTGAAACTCTCTCTCTCAACACGATGCTGCAATTTGGTTTTTAGTTTAACAAAACCAGATGGACTTCCATGCTCTATATGTTTGGGAGCATGATACTTTCACTGGCAACAATTATAGAGGTGTCTTTTCTCCTTGTTTAGGAACAACAATAGACCTATGTCAAATACCAGGGAGACAGCACCACCAAAATGTTAGACCTAAAACAGTAAAACTAGGGTGAAACACCCGACCCTTAAGGCCAGTTTACAGCAATACAAGTTTGTCAATCCTAAAGAGAAGTAGTATTATACACATTGAATGTATTTAGCATCTTCCATAAAAACAGCAAACAATACAAGAACCTTTTCAAGACGCTGAAGAAGTGAAGTTTTTAACTGTCGAACACCTCGTCCACTTGAATGAGGATCCATCAAGTGTGCCTTTTCAAAAGCATGGAAACGACCTGTTCATGAAGATTATGTTATTATGAATATAAAAAGGGTACAACTTCACAAATCTTAAGGAAAAGAAAAGGGAAAAGAAACCCTCTGGTTAAGTAATCGCACAATAATTAGGTGAGATTTTGGTTATTTTCCATTTGATAACTACTCATATTAATAATGATTAGCTATCAATTTCTTATGAATTTGTTTGTCCGTGCTTTCACTTTTTAAAAGTATGAAAAACTTGTGATTCACAATCCAATATGATGTGACCCCTGCAAGATGTACAGCACAATCTTAATCCTAACAATATTGGACGATTTTAAGTTTTTTTTTCATGCTTTCTGCCACAATCATCATCAGTCATATAACGCGCATAATTTAGTGAATGTTATTTTGTTTCTCCTGATCATGATGTTTGAATTCTGTTAGAGCATCCAAGAAACCAAAACTTCCAAGTAATCATCAGCTAAAATGCCTAGGAATACAAGGAAACTGCAAAAAAGAGCCAAGAAACAGATACAGGAAGAGAGAAACACGGTCCAGAAAAAGAAAACAAAAATATTGAGAGCGAGACTATTAAGACAGAAAAGCTCAAAACAAGAATCAAGAAACATTTACCTCAAAAAAAAAAAGGATCGAGAAACAGATAAAGGCAGTAAATACGCACAAAAAATAAAAAGAAAGAAATCAACGTTTCCAGCATCGGACAGCAGTTGAGAAGACCAAGAATAAAAAGAAACTCGTTTCAAGACTTCAAGAAACAAGAACAGGAAAAACTGAGCAATAGCACATCAGAAAGAAATGGAGATCGGGATCACGAAAAGATCAAATGAGAATCAAGAAACAGATAAGAGGCAACTGGCGATATAATACAGCATAAGCATAAGAAAGAGTTGAGAAATTGACCAGAAAAATTTCCACATCAGACAGTAGATTAAACAGGCTAATACACCAAGAAATTCAAAACAAGAATCAAGAAGCAGACACAGCTAGATAGAAACTCCAAACAGCACAAGGAAACCAAGATTGAGGCAAAAAAAAAAAAAAAAAGACTCAAAACAAGAATCGACAAACAAATACAGGCAAGCAAATCAAAACAACTATCAAGAAACAGAGACGAGCGCCAGAGTACAAAAGCAAGAAACAAGAAGGAATCGAAGAGAATTATGAAAGCCCCCTAATTTCTTACAGAGGTAGGCAACGCGAGGAGACTCGCTCTCAATCTGGTTGGCGACGCGAAGGAAGGGCCGGATCTCGGTCAGTAGAGTGGAAGGCAGCTTCTCGCTGTCGAAGGGCTCCGGTACGTAGTCCGGGTCCCTCGACGGCCGCCAGAGGCACCGCGTGGAGGAGGGCCGGATCGGCCGGTGGGAGGGGCCTTCGGGCACGATTTCCGACATTTTCGAACGATCTGAGCTCTGGCATTAAGCGGCGAAGACTCGTGGGTACTTCTGCCTCCGATCCCCATGCCTTCCTCGAGACTATATCTCTCGCTGTCTTCTTCTTTTCCAGGAGAAAGTGTTTCTTTTTGGTGGAATGGCGAGTCCTTTTGCTTTTGCTTTTCTTGCTCCTCGCCTTTCTTTCTTTTTTTATGGCTGGATGGGTGGAAGAAGGGGGAGGACGAGGGATAAGAGTGCTGGGGTTCTTTCCCTCCGAGGGGAGTGGGGAAGTCGGCGCAGATGGGAAAACGAGGGAAGGGAGGGGGACGGTCTTTTGAACAACGTTGATTGGAGATCTTTAATTGATGGGCACGTAGCGTTTTCCAGGTAGGGGACGCGCAGTGCCGAAAACGTACTTACGGACCTCGGTGCTTGGGTGGCCGGCTTCTTTATGATCCCGCAATCAGCAAGCCACTCGCCAGATTGCAGTATCCAACCAAGCCAATTGTAAGCGGCCCCTGCTGGGGTCTACTTGTGTTTGGCGAGCGGGAAAGTTCAGTTTGTATCCTTAAAGAATGATTCCCTCCTTTGGCAACGTTAACCGCTGGATCGCCTAATAATCGATTTAAGATATATGCAGATGGAAAAATATATATATATATTTTTTGATATTTGTGTAAGATATGATCCAATGATTGGTGTCATCAAAAAAGAACAATCATTTTTTGTGAGGAAGATGCAACCAAACCCTCTCCCAATTCGGGCATCCAATTAATATTCCTGCAATAATGTATCTCTTCATCTTTAGTTGCCCATAGGTGTCTATAGGGCTAAGCACGGATTCGGTTGAGAAAAAAAATGGATTCGACCGAATCCAATCAGATTAAAGAAAATCCAACCCGCTGCCAACCGTTTATCATATATAAACGTTTGAAACCGAAGTTAACGGTATGTAGCGGATTCGAATGGGTTGTATCGGTTTGGACTTTAATATTGATCAAATATTGATTTTAAACATCACAAACCAATACACCATTCAATTTATATAAAAATTAGAATATAATAATTTCATAACATCGATAAGTCAGTACATAATACGTCATAATTATCAATTTTTAATTTTTCAAACAGCTTAAGTATTGAAAATACTATATCGGTCGGTCGGATTCGGTTTCATACAGATTAAAAATGTAAAAATCAAACCAACTATAATTAACCAAATTTTTTATAAATCACAACCTGATTCAACCCGATTCAAATCTTTCAATTGACTGAAATCGATGTTTATCGGGTTGGATTGGGTGGATTTCTTCGAGTTTTGATTATTTGCTCAACCCTAAGTGTCTGCTCATTCAAGTAATTCTTTGTGCACCGCATACAATGCAATAAAATTAATGTAGAGTGCACCGTCCAATCATATTGGATCACATAGCATAATTACTAATGGATAAAACAATTAATGTTGCTCGACTTTTTTTGGACAGATTTTTGTTGATGAAAAATATCATTTTTCTTCCATACAATAATGAAAGAACAATATTATTACTTTTTGATGTCTTGTATGTCTTTCTGTGAATATATATGACATCTTGAATAATATATGTAATTTTTTGTATCTTTATATGACATCTTGAATAATATATATTGTTTGATATCTTATATGACTTCCTGTGGATATATATATATATATATGACATCCTGAATAATATATATAACTTTCTGTGAATATATATGACATCTTGAAAAATATATATGGCTTCTTGATGCCTTATATTAGTTTTTCTGTCAATATATATATATATATGACTTCTAATGAATATATATAACATTCTAAATAATATATATGACTTTCTGTATCTTTATATGATATCCTATTGATTATTATAATCAATAGGAAGTCATATAAAGCATCAGAAAGTCATAATAACCAATAAGGTATCATATAAAGATAAAAAAAAATCATATATATTATTCAAGATATCATATATATATACACATAGAAAATCATATATATTATTCAAGATGTCATATATATTGACAAGAAGTCATATAGCACATCAAAAAGCCATATATATTATTCAGAATATCATATATATTCACAGAAAGTTATATATATTGTTTAGGATGTCATATATATCCACAAAAAGTCATATAAGGCATCAGCAAGCTATATATATTATTCAGGATGCTATATAAAGATATAAGAAGTCATATATATTATTTAGAATGTCATACATATTCACATAAAGTTATATATATTATTCAGAATATCATATATATACATAAAAAGTCATATAAGACATCAGAAAATCATATATATTGTTTAGAATATCATATAAAGATAAAAAATCAATACAAGATATCATAAAGTTATAATAACTAACAAGATATCATATAAAAATATAAATAATTATATATATTATTCAGAATATCATATATACTTACATGAAGTCATATAAGGCATCAGAAAATAATAATACTATTCTTTCTTTGTTCTACAGAGGGAAAGGACATTTTCATCAAAAAAAATATGATAAAAAAAAGTTAAGTGGCATTAAATATCTGTCCCACTATTAATTGTGCTACATGGTCCAATATGATTGGATGGTATGCTTCACAATAATTTTGCTGCCTATGGTGCACAAAGAATTACTCCTGCTCACCCTGTCGCCAAAACCTCAATTTGGGCCTTTAATACGCTAGTATGAAATATTTGAACCTTTAATACAAAAGGTCTAAATGAAAGAAACATAAGCTCATATTTATTCAAATCGTATATTATGCATTGTAACAAAAAAAAAATCATGTAAATATCATTCACTATGCACGACTAAGGGCTACATAAATACAAGAATAAAATCCAAGCTCTAAAATAAGAGTGGTCAACTAATTAAATATGAAATCCAAACTCAATCAACTTATCCATTGAAAATGATTCTCACTTAATTTAGCTATTGTTACCGCTAAACTCTAAAGTTTGACTGAGATTAGTAGGGAGCGAGATGAGTTGAGGTTGGTGCAATTGTCAATGCTCTTTGGTTTGTTGCAAAACTTGAAAAGAAGTTTTTTTATCGGAGTTTTTCCAATGAAAAATCCTTCGATGCTCAAATCAATTGGAATCCAGAGAAAAGTGGAAAAAAGAAAGTAGGAAAGTGAGAGAATAAGAACGGTAGTCTAGAGTCCAAATGGCTTGAGTGTCGGAAAATCTTCCACTAAAAAAACTTTAACAAGAGAACTTTATTTCAAGTTCTACGGCCAACCAAGAAGTATTGGCTACCACACCACCTCAACACACCTCGATCCCTACCGAACTCAGTCTGTCCTCAAAATTCAACAACAAAAACTACCATCAGCAAACATCACATTCTGTGCATGGATGTCAGCATAGCCATGAGATCATGAAGATTAGAGAACCTCAAGATCTTTTGAATCGGGAATAAGCCATCCACCACTACTAGTGGCTGATCCAGATCAGGTAACAAGTAAATAGTTGGAAACCTAAGTTGAGCCTTAATTTATATAGCCCACAAGCACCAAACTAAATCCAATGAGGTAGAGATAGCAGATTTGCTGTTGGCTACGTTTGGAGGAAACTAATAAGGGTGAGGCTTGCCCACGGGCCCTATAAGACCTTTTGCTTTCCGACTTTATGAACTGTATTTATACTAGAGTGATGTGATGGTCCCCATATGCCAAAAAAGAAAAAAGGAAACTAACAAGGGAGAAAGCGAAAGGGAGCACTGATGGTAGAGGGAAAAAGAGAGCTAGCTGCATGACACCTACCTGAATTGAGAGTAAGATGATTGCGATGAAAAGGGGGCTGTACCAACCCTAGCCAAAATAAAAAAGAGACTAGGGTTTCAACCACGTAGGGGTAGGGGGCATTTTAGAGAGGGGGTTGAGGGGTTTAACCAGGCAATTAAAGTTACCCCTGCCCTCTCATTCCATCTCGAAATAACTCTATCACCATTATATGGCTGAAGTGTGTCAACCAGGTAAAATCGATGGTGCAAAATATGGAACTGTTTGGCTGGTTTACTGAATAACTAGGTTTAACAATTAACATGATCTCAATCAATAACAAAGCGCAACCTAAACGTCGAGTCCTCAAAGCGGAAGGTCAAAAATGTTCTGCGTGATCTCGCATCCAAACCACAATGATGTGGCGTCGCCGGAGCTGTCACCTAAGAAGTAAAGCAATCCTGGTGCATGGATCTTCCTTCGGGAGTGGTTGCTTTGCCTTTAGTTGGATAGATCTGTCGGCGAGTGTACTGCATTTTCCACTTTACCTTTTGGAAAGTAACTATAATGCTTGAAACATTTCAAGTTTTGGCTTTTGTTTGATCCAGTTAGCGGGGCCACGAGGAGCAATTCACTGCATCGCCATTTTTTTTTTCAAAGCTTGAGCGTGATGTCGAACGTGATGACAAAAAGGAAGAAAATGAATTTTTATTACCTTGGAAATTTTCTGGCGCCTGGTAGGCGGCACTTCATGCGGCTGTAAAGGGTTTGTCGGACCAAACGGGAGGCGAGCTCCGCTCCCTTTGCATGGGCCTGCAACGTTGGACCATCCGGTTCCTTCCATGATCTCCCGAGCCAGCTACCACTTGTCTTTCTCTCTTTGCTTTTTGTGGGACCTTTTCTCGGGAGAAGCGCACTGCCGCTTCCTTAAGGGCCAAGTCTATATATGCCCTCTAAGGGCTCAACGACGCTTTGCTTGGTATCCAATCCACTCAACTTGATGGCGAATTTGGGATCGGCCAAAACATGTTTGCTTTCGTGCACGTGTTGAGAATAGAAAGCCCTTTCTTGTAGTATGGGTTGCATCCAAGTTATCTCCGAAACCCGCACATATGTTAACGGGGTACGCAGGGTTCATGCACCCGCACCGCTCCCATGTATGCAAACACCTTTGTAAGTCCGTGCATCTCGTAACATACCCTCCCACGAGAAATTACATCATGCGCCACATCGGATGTACCAGCTCCCCCGCCCCCTCCCAAGCCCAAGGAGGGGAACTCAACCTAGCAGTCGTTGTACTTTTCTTCAGAATTAAAAAAAAAAATAGAGATTTGATGGGCGACCAAGTTTTTTTTGTTAATTTTTATTTTTTGGGGGGGTCCACTGGACTACGTGAGGTTTGAAACCAACGGCAACTTCGGTTTTGGTGGTTTCTTTGAATAGTATTAGGTTTCTTTAAATCCAAACTCTAAAAAGTTTTCTTTCTTTTGATCTCTCCTCCGAAAAGATGTATTCTCCTAAAAAAAACATGGCTTTTAAATAATATCCTTTGGATTACTATAAATTTGATACAAAAACATAAAAGATATATATATATTTTTAATATATTTTCATTGTATTATTTTAGCTATCAACAATTCTAATGGGTTTATTTTTCTCTACGTGCACAGATTTAGAAGAAGAAGATTATAGTTAGGTATTGTATCGTGCAAATAATTTTTTTAAGTAGCTATCTGCATATATATGGATTACGATCTTAATAGAGAAATATTGTCTTTAAGACAGTATTGTAGATATACTTTGCCCAATTATTTTATGTCTTCACCAATCCTACAATAGTGGTAGCAAATACGCTCTGTCTAATCTTTGATAAAATATTCTTTATATTTTGGGTTTAGACGATGTTTCATAAGCTCAGTTACTCCAGTATCAAAAAAACTATTCCCAATCACCCATCCTCTTGCTCCACCACCACCATCACCACCACCATCGATGGCATTCACAAATCAAACCAATCACACCCAACTTCTCTCCTCCAACTTCATCATTGGCTTCGTAAGCCCCATCTTAAGCCAAACCTTAGAGGTTCCATTGTGGATTGCTTCTATATCTACCCTCCGTGCAATATTGACTTCATTAATGTCGATGCTAAAGAAGGCCCCATCTAGATATTGGATATATCAATTCAGCACCTTATACAAAAAAGAAAAAAAAAAGTCTAAAAAAGTTATTGAGATTTCTTGGCCCCATATAAACATCCAAGATCTACTCAGTACATAATTTATATAGGACTAAACACACTCGCATAGGTCTTCACACATTTCCTATATTTAAGTCTTGCAGCTCTTGTCAGGCTAAGCATCTAAATTCAATCAAATCTAATCACAAATATCATAAGAAATTAGCTCAAAATATTCTTTATTGCAATATCTCCTAATCTATATAAGCTATAGATTGAGTCCACTGATATTATTTATTATGACTCAAGATCTCATCAAAAAGAATAAAAAGTATTATTTAAATTTCATAGTTCTATATAAATATTCAAGACATATCTAATGCATAACTAATGTGCAACTAAACACATGTTTGGATATGAATAAATTGATTCATTACTTTATTAGAAATAGCGTAGATCTGAGTCATCGTACCATCTGATGGTCCCATGCAGCATGGACCCTTAGATATGCATTAAGGACTGCATAATGCATATCACAGGCAAAGCACATGGACGTCACATCAAAACCTGTGCTTCACATGGACTTTATTGATGCAGATCCACGAATCCGAGGGACTAATGAACATCATGCCCAACCCTTCTCTGATCAGTGGTACCTGGGATGATTTAAACAGGCAGTCAATCACCACAATCGAATGTATATATTCCACGTTGTCATGTTCGTCTCCAAATTGAGTAGCTTGACCGAACCCCACCTGACTTCCAGACATAGATTTGTTTTCGAAGCGTGAAAAAGCATCAAGTCCATGCTAAACCAGCGTAATTTGGACCAGGATGCGTAGCATAATCCAAACCCTGCACTGTGAGTTCACCATGCACGAAGTGAGAAGAAAGCGTGGCTCGGCCTATTCAAGCTCGACGATATCAAAGGCCCAGCCCAATAATTCTTCATGGTAAGTGAAGGATGTTGATTCTCTGTCCCCTGAAGGCCTTTGCAACAAATGAGCACAAGCAGAGGCCATTCTGAGACGAGGGAATTTGACTACGTTCAATACAGTTTCATAATTAAAATAGATTAGCTCGTTAGAACTAACAGTTTGCATAGATCTATATAAAATGCAATCCTCTCTTATTCTGATTTGTGTTTCTGTCCGGTTCCATCCAATTGTATAAATTAGCTTCTCTTCCAGACAACAAATATCAGTAGTTCTTGAAATTATTGCATTCAACAGCAAAGAACTCAAGCATATCAGACATAAAATTTTGGGATGTCTCGGCAATCGCAGTCAACTTCTAATATTCGTTTCGTCAAGAAACTACTGATATTTGTTGTGGATAAACTTCTGAGCACCTTTTACCAAACATTTTAGTCCGTTGCGAGATGATGAAGTCAATCACTCCTTTAGTCAATGGAACGGAGAGATTGGCCACAGAAAGCACGTCAGGCTTTCAAAAACCGGTGGAAAACATGACGGATTAACATGTAAACCATCACCTCTTCCTTGGCAAACAAAAGGTAGCATTCTTCATCTCCGAACAAATTCGATTATAGACCATGGAATGTAGAGTTAGAGTTCATAATCTTTCTTGTTTGGGGTGGAACGGAGAGGTCCAATTTCATAATCACAATCATCTGCATATTGTGCGATGATCATTGTAAGAAATTAACCATGCTACATGATTCCACATCGAGTTCATTCAGGCACCACTATCACCTAATACGCCAACAACCATGCATGATAGTGGAAATAATTCAAGCCCGAACTAAGGATGATAAAATGGCTATTAGGTTGGCAATTTATAATCTGACCCGTAATTGACCCAAATTAAACATGTTCAGATTTAAATGGGTCTATTGTAAATCCCAACTTAATTTATTTATTAAACAGGTCGGTTCAAATTTAGGATCCTGACATATCTAATCTATTCTGACTGGTTTAATCATTAGGTCACAGCAACATAGTTAATTATAATTCAATTAGTTCAAGACTTGTTTAATCAATCAAATCAGTTCACATTCATTCAATCCGTTAAACATGTTATCATGGGTCTGGCCCAGTCCAAACTATTTATTAAATAGGTTACGTAGATCAGATCAAATTTGTATTTAATAAATGTTAGAATATTCAATTTTGGATTTATGACATGGTTAATAAATTGGTCATATTCAGGTTAACAACTTTTTCCTAGCGGCTGTCTCATGCTAATCCACTGTGGCCTTCCAAGGCCAATTAGACTTGCTCAGCTAGCTAATCAATTGCCACCATATCCATAAGAGGGAGTCCCAAGTTCAGTTTGATAATGGCAACCCAACCATATTTCAAGGAAAGCATGGACCAGTGACCATTGCCTAATAAGTAAAAGATTTTTCTTTTTGAGATATTCTCTTAGGCTCCTATCGTCCAGGGTGCTTCTCATGCCATCGGTCATGGGTCTATTTTCTAGTCCGATCCTTAATTACATCCATCAGATTCTACGGTGATCTCATGACATCATGATGCTACCTGCATCCGCAAATCATCCGCAAGATGCAAGCTCCTGTGCTGCCTTATTTGTATGAAGATTGAGGCTGGTCTTTGGTCCGCTTTTCTTACTTGTAAAATTAGTGCTCTTCTATTAATAGTGCGAGTCATCGCATGGTTATAACCTACACCGCAATTGTCATACCTTTATATGTGTAATCAACGACCAGCTCTTACTTTTACCAAAACAAACAAAATAAAACATATTTTTAAAGCTTTTTTAAAAGCTGGAAAGGGCTGTTAGATATTCTCTATTATATCCAAGTCATTGCTCGCATAACCGAGGATTAATTATACAGCGGTCAGGTCTTCTTCTTCTCCTTGGTTTGGGGGAATGGGGGAAAGAAGTAGAAGGGACAAACGTAGTGGCAGCCAGCCTTCCGTTCCTTCTAACACAAGAAAAGGCCCGATTTTGGATCGTGTGTTAGGTGCCCTCTCCGAAAAATGACATGGCCCTCCAAATTGACATATCTATTCTCGCATCAGCAGTTGTCGTGTCACATGCTACTCGTACCTCATGTTTGTCACCCCTTGTACATAAGGTAGAAAAAAGTATAGTCCCAAAAATCTGGTACACAAATCTCTTCTTTTGAGTGGACAAAATTCCTGATTAAATTGTCTGATAATGACTCAAGGCCTTTATCCGATAACTTGGATCTACTTTAATTTGAAACAATTTTTTGAAGAAAAGGTAACAACTCGATGTGCTTGGGCCTAATTTTACTTGGAATAAGTATGTCTTGAAATTTATAGCGCGCTTGGGCCTTCTTTTTCTTTTATTTTTTCCTCTGCAATTTACAGTGAAGTGTTTGCACCCGTATCGTCTACAATCCCGAGGCTTTCGACAAATTCTTGTCCGTGCAATTGATTAAGACATAAAAATTAATATATTTCATCATTAAATGGAGGACTTATAATCATAAATTTGACAAGTATTTATGAGAAGTAATTTTATAGAACTAGATCGCACAAGATTAAATTCAGAGCCATAGAGGGCTGTAGACTTGTTCCATGGTGCCCTCCCCATGGTAAAAGCCACCGTACTGTCCTGGCTCTCCATACCCAACCATCCCACCGCCACCCGTCTCACCCTCCGTGCACCAACCCCCTATGCCATCACCCACCTCCATGTCCACCAAGTCAAACGGGTCCTCCATAAGGTATGCTGGCGATCTCGAACCATCAGAGCTATCGAAATTCGACAGTATATCCTCCAATCCACCATCTTCGCTGTCATCATGAGGACCGGTGGTGGATTCACCATCACTGATCATCGTCGGACCGACATGGCCGATCTCCGCTTCCAGAGATCGCATGACGAATCTTAGCCGGTCATCCTCGGCCTCGTCGGCGTCCGACTCCTCCAGCAATTCCATGAGAAGGGCGCCATCGAGCTCCGGCACCCCCAGCCTTTCTAGGTCCTTCTCCTCCAGGTTGCGGTTCCAGCTCTCATTAGACATGGATGCCATCTTGTTATCTCAAGAAAAGACGATATGAAAAAAGAAGTAGAAAGCTAAACAACTGGAATGGAGGAAGAGATGGGAGTCATGTTGCAAATGAGTCAAGGTTTGGCTTATATAGTGTAAGATGGATCGTTAGTCGAGCATCAAAAGGTGGATTCCAGTTCAAACACTATGGCCATGTGCACCTAATATCCTCGAAAGATGCCCTCTCAACCCCAATAACAAATACCAACGGGAATGGTGGCTAGGATTATGGCACAGAAAAGAAATAAAAAGAAGGCATGCATTGGAACAGATGTCATGGCATTAATTAGATGGCAAACAACGACAAGGGAACAGTGAGGGGGCAGCATCAGGCAGCAGTGGATTCTACAATTATTTTAGTGAGTCAGAGAAGGAAGGGATGAGAGGAGAGGCAAGTGGAGCTGCCACCGTAGGAAGCATAGGCCACTCAAATGTGATAGGGATAATGGGGATCTGCGTTTAAAATGGAGGAGGATGGTGATAGGATGAAAGTGTGGTAGTGAGTTGAGGATTTGGCTTGTGTGGCTGCCCAGGGTCTGACCAGGAGAGAGCAACTCCCAATGCTTTTGTTGGAGAACCTGATGATACTGGCCCTTTCCGTGGGTGGAGTTAGGCTTAGATTGAGATTTTGCCTACTATCGCTCAATCACTTCCAGCTATCTATTGTGGGTGGTGGTGGAGTTCTGATTGTTCCTTTCATATAAAAAAATAATTTTTTTTTCACGACATCAACAGTCGGATTTTAAAATATCTATTTCGTGATCTATACAGATAAATAGAAAAAAGGGATTGAAATATTTTAAAATCCGTAGTGCAATGGTTGAGATCAACCATTCTTTCATCGGAGATTGAACTACTCCACCTTGCAATTCAAACCCCCACGAAGTTGTCCATTCTTGTGGTGCGCCATAACTGAATTGGAAAATTAAAAGAAAAAATGAATAAAAATTGACCACTAAACCATTGGACTTTTGATTCATACTCCGAGGGCTGACTGTACGCTTTTATGTTTAGCCTTTATGCATTTGTTGATTTTCCACATTTTTAACATTAAACAAACTCAGGATTTCAAGAGTTCACAATTAAGGCTGCAAATTAACTATGGGAGTCCCACGGAAAATTTCTAGGGAGACTTTATGATTGTTTCTCTGTTTGACAGCACTGGATCCCCAATCTTTACACACAGCCATTTTCCATCTTGTTCTTCACATGGTTACACCAGAGCTTGAAATTCAAAAAGTTCGAAGGGAATCATTGTGCATGGATGATAGAGAAATTAAGGTTTTATTTTTGTGTATTCTATACGACTTCTAAACGCGTTCCGAAGGTTTGAGTACATTATTTTGCCTGCCAGTTAAAAGTAATCATTTCTTTACTGTTTTCTCCATTTAGCCAGCTAGATGGAATCAACTAGTTCTCCCGTCCCGACCACCAGTCTTTCTTTCTATTGGTCTCTTCTTTGCTCAAAAAAATTATGCTACTTGTTGATCCACTGCTTCCATCCCAATACTGGATGATGGAGAGTTTATCATATAGAAAAATACGATTTTGTGCTGGCTTGTCGGCCATCGGTTTCCTTTCCTTTCCCATGCTGTAGAGATTCTGTCAAACAACTCTACGACCATAATTGACGCTAATTGCTCACACTAGCTAGTTGTCTTGTGCTCCTATAATTCAGTCATTAAGTATCTAAATCTAGTCTTTTGTTTGAAAAAATATATCTTACGCCACATGCATCATATGATGAATCCCCACATCAATCACAAGTATTTGTTCTTGTGGATTAATCATTGAGATGAATGCTTGATAAATAAAATCTATAAGTAAATCTGTGATTGACATGGTATATTGCCACATGATGTATGCGGTGGAGGATATAGTTTACTCCTTTGCTTGGGTTTGCACGTCCAAACTATAGCATGCAGCTATATTAAGGAATCCTAATATAGATGTACTCATTAGCATCTGATATAATTAAATTATATAGCTGACGGAAAAGTTCATCTGCATTTCGTTCAAATAACACTGCCGGTATACTCTACATCCTCTCTTTTTTTGATGAACAAGGTCCCCTGCTTGAGTCAATAAATTAACATATGTCCACATGAGCCAAATCTCATGAAGATTTAGTACGTATCGTCTCCTCGCAGCGTCCAATAGGTGATAAAAGCGAGAAAGGCACCGAACCCACGCTTGGTCAATGAAGCCACTAACCCCAAATAATTCCAAAGTGGGGTCTCCAGGTTGGCCATGGGCGTATACATCGTCTCCCCATGTGGGCATCAACAAGTAAAGAAGAGTATTATTACCATACTCAAATATTTGGTGCCGCGCGCTTAACGCGTAGGCTCCTTGAGCCAAGATGGCATGGAGTTGGTGGATTAGCAGGGTCGGTGCCCCCGGCCATATTTTCTAAAGAAAAACCCAATCAACTCTAAAATATAAACGAAATCATGCATGGAGAAGTATAAATGAATTCATACATACAAAGAACATATATGGAGCATGGTGATGAGAAATTGCCATTTTTCTATGCTAGAAACTTTTAAAAGTTTAAGTGAGCAATGCAAAACCAATTTAAAACTAATTTGAGTAATTCAAAAGAGAACAAGGATTAGTGCTAAGGATTTTTGTTTGTGGATTTGGGTTGTATCTTTCACACAAAAAAATGATTGATATTTTTTCGTGACATCAGCTATTAGATCTCATCTTGCATAGATCTCAAAGCACTCTATTCTTACTATATTATACTATATAAATTTTTAAACAGTTATTATGCAATCTAATGGTTCATATTGCCAAAAAAGGTGAAGCATTCTTTTACGTGAAAGATACAACCCAAACCATCTGTTTGTAGGAAGGGACTCACCGATGGACAACTATTGTAAACTAGTTTTGCTATTGATTTCTAGAATTATATATTGTCTGTTTTCATATGAGTTTACAGCTGGTTTTTAATTCACCTCATGTGATTTAGCTTATTGCTTGAAGATTATTTAATATTAAAAAGGAAAAGATATTGTGGAGGGATTAAGATGCATAACACCTTGTATCCTTGGACGTGGGGCACAATGCGGGGCAAAGATGGCCGTTTCAATAGGAGGCAAAAAGCAAGCATAAGACATTGGGGATTGGGAAGTCTATGAAAAATATTGTATATTAAATGCGTTCAACACATCAATTTGCAACTTTCTTATGCTTGGAATCTTGTTCGGGTTAATAATTGAAGGGTTATATGAATATATTAGAGGAGACACTTGTTGGGCAAAGGAGTGGTTAGTGGTGGGGATTGAGGCGGCATGTGAAGGCCAATCCCCAATTAAGGTGGTGGTGGACGAGATCCAAGACATTCGAGCGAAAAAAATTGCATAAAATTTTGCATCAATAAACTACCACCCTCCATGCATAAAATAATACGCCTGGTTTAGGATCCTGGAAGACAAGTGGCTGGTTCGTGCATGAATATGCCTTGCTACGAGCGTGCATTATATCTTTGAGGCATCTATTCACATTATATGGAGATTCCACTTTGGAAGCCGAATTAATGCTCTCTCCGAGTTGTAATAAAAATTGAAGTGCCATGAAAAGGCAAATCTTGCGAAAGTACGAGATAAGATAGATAGGATTAGTAAATGCACCTCGATCCATTCTTTAATAATGATATCCTCATTGTCCAATTACATGTCATGTCAAAATTTAGGTAAACAATGAAAACTTCAGTTGTAAGTTGAATTTAGGTTCATGCACAGATGCACCTACGAGTTGTAAGACGTAAGTTGAATGCTATCTGCGAAAAGGTAATCCGTTGTTGGATTCATTGCTAGCAAATCATGTTCGCATTTCCATGGCTGTATAAATATATATCTCGAAGGAAACACTGCAATACTCTTGTACAGCCTTGCATCCATCATAACCTTCTAATTTATTCTATCCCAGTATTGTAGTGTTTTTTTTTTTGGTAAAACAGTATGGTAGTGTTTGATGGATTAGAACTTGTCTCGATAGTCTAATCTCTGTGCTTAGTAACAACTAACAAGAGGTTCTAAATTTGTATGTTAATGAAATATGTCTAAGTATCTAAACATGACCTCCTCTCGCGCTCGCACATGCACACAAAGTCTTGTAGTCTCTACCGTATCAAGCGTGAAACGTAAACCCGAAACTAACTGTTGTATAGTGTTTGGTGAGAGAAGATCCGTGTAAAATTAAAGTTATACGATCCGCAGTTTGGTTGAAATTTCGATCTAAAATCTGTCATCCCAGCTGACAACCAAGTTCCATGCAGCCTAGATGGTCTAAAAATTCTTGCACCCGATCCATTCCTTAATAACGACTTCCTCGTTTTCGAAGATGTCCTGTCAAAATTTAATTAAAGAAACGTTGAGTTGTAAGTTGCCAGTTGAATTTAGGATCATGTGCACCGATTATTTGCAAGTTGAATGCTGTTTGAGGAAAGATAACCTGTTGTTGGATTCCTTGCTTGTAGATCATGTTTTGTTTCCACGGCTATATAAACATTTCTCCTCAAGGAGACACTGCAACACTCTTGCACAGCCTTGCAACCATTACAACCCTGTAATTTATTGGATTCCTGTACAGTCATGTTTGATGGACTAGAACTCACCCCAGCGGTCACGTATCTTCACTTATAATGATGGTGATGATGATGGGATTTGAATTTGAATCTTGCATGGTATATCTTTAAATATCTTCATATTAGGACCTAAGTAATTATAGAATAGGCCACCCTCATCAAAAACTTTTTATACAATTTTTGGTAGGGATGAAAGTAGCATGGCTGGATCTATTTTCATATCCAAATCAATTTGGATATAAATAAAAATTTGAGGATTTGACTAATATCTATATCTGTATTTATATTCGTCAAAAAAAAAAAAAGATATGAATATGGATAAACAACTATCCAATCCGTATCCTAATAATATCTGAATATATATATAATCCTATATAATTTTATATGATACTTATTAATTTTTTTTAAAGATATACATCCATATAAACATGTTATTAACTTGATTTATTATCTATTTAGTAGTATCTTTGACTTTGTAATCATCAAATTTAATTATCTAAATTATATCTGTAATTATATCCATACTTTTAGTATTCAAATTATGTCCGTATCAATTTAAAATAAATATAAATATAAATTTTTATATCTAAATAATATCTGTATATGTATTTGTATTCTTCAGATCAAACAAATATGGATATAAATATGCTGGTATCTGATTCATATCCAATCCGATTTCAGTCCTAATTTTTTGATGAGAGAAAACCCATACAAAGTAAAGCATCTAATTTGCGGTGCTGGTAAAAATTTTGATCCATATGCTGTTATCCCCATTCCCAACTGATGGCCATGCTACATGCAACCACAGATGATCTTAATGTTCGATCTAGCTAAATTTCACCCTGAACCTGAATCAAACCCAAAATTGAACCAATATGTCTGGAATTCATTTAGTAAATCTGTAGCCACAACTGCACAATTATTATTTTGGCAAGATATTTACAATATCAGTAGCCACAAATTGTCAATCATTACATTGGCAAGAGATTTCCAATAACCCACCAAAATCAAATCAAGATCAATTGGTTTTTCATAAAAACCAGCACTGCATTTGGGTTGTCACAACTCATGGCTCGACCTGGTCAGAGGCCAAGTTCAGCCCAATATTTGTTTAGATCAATGGTCTGGGTCTGGTTCTAAAGTATGGTTCATTTAAGGAACCAAGTCCGGGCAGGGCACAAATTTTTCTACTCAGGCTCGCTCGGCCTACTCCAAGTTATTCAATTCTTGTGTTTTTGAAAATTCCCTCCTCCTTCTCTCGCATTGGGTCTCAAGATATTCGTTTTTAATTAATGCTAATTGTATCATTATACGGAACATTAATATTAGCATTCCACATCAACACCATTTCTTTAAGGTCTATTTGGCATTGTTATTCGTTTTGTGCTTTTTTACCTACAAATTAGTGAGATATATCATTATTTGCTTTTATTTTCTCTTCGTTGGAAGCAACAGATTTTTGCTTGCAAAATCTCTGAAGTTTTACTGGCAGTTCTATTAAAAATGGAAGGGTTTCATCATATATGTCATTCAGTCTAGTTCATTGTTATTCTTGTGTTTTTGAAAACAAAAACAGAAATCAAAAGCAATATCTGACGTGTCCTTAGTTATTTCCTCTTGCTTGTTGTTTTATATGGAGCACAAGACCATACCAACTAGGCCCCGAATGTATTGGGTCCAGTTTGGATCATTCCTGACTAGGCCCAGCTTAACTGATCCAATGGGTCTAAAGAATTGTATAGAAGAACCGGCCCGATCCAGCTAGCCAATATGGAAATCGGATTGGGTCGCAGCCCGTTTGGAAGCCTGGCAAATAATCTGACATCTAAAGATGGATTCATTGTAACCCTTTTAGGAATTAGGATGCATTAGTGTTTTCTCCCCTCCTTTTTTGTCATTACATGGTCATGCTCCATTCTGCTTCAGAAAAATCTATGGTCCTTATTTTCGTTGATTGAAGGATTTCTTATGTCCAACTATAGATGGAGAGTCATGCTTATGTCCTTGATACTACATCTCTTTGGTGACATCACCGCATAACTAAGCTACAGAACAATCAAATCCCATCAAGTAATGTTGCTTCTCACCTGTCAAATGTCAATCTTATCTGCTTTTAAATGTTGTGTTAATTCAACATCACCACCAGCAACTGGCTAAAATACCTTCTAAGCTTGTGTTAAGTATCAATCAACTTGAACATATCAAAATGTGTTGTTACTTTCATGATCCACATTGACATATTTAACCTTCAGCATGGACTTTATACAATTGCGTAATGCAATTGTTAGTTCCTTTGGAAATGCCAGCAACATATGGTTATTCATATTTTGTCAATATAATAGTTGATAAAATGAAGCTTGTATATATAGGGAGCATATACGCACATCAAAAGAAGGTGGCGTATAAGCTTTATACATCAATGTCTCCTAATGATTTTCGCAACACGAAAGAAATTTAGTGACGTAGAATCTTCCTCAGATCACCTTCGCATAATGGGGGTCTAGCATCAAGCAAACGAGGAGCAAAACAATCCCCAAATTCCAATCACTTCCACAAAACAAGAAACAACTACACACAAGATTCACGGAATCCCACTATCAAAATCCGTTCATAAAACCCAAACAACATATATATATTTGATTTCAAAAACAAAAAGAACGGGGAAGAAAATAAACCCTTAAATAGCTATATGGAAACAAGGTGGCGACTAAGGTGGTGGCACGTAGGAGTGATCAAAAAAAGATGTTCCGGATATGAGAAGGTTGATTTTTTATTTTTTATTTTAATTTTCTCTCTCTTTATGTTAGGTGAAACGTTTATTTCTGTGTCTCTCTATTTTAGGCGAAGACATTTATTTATTTATTTATTTATTTTTTAATTGAGATCATAGAAACTTGCACGCATTCCACATGTTAAAAAGAACAGAAAATAAAAGAAAAGCCGTGGAGGGGTCACGTGGTGGGTGGGGCAGGGTCGGTCCTGATATTTTTTAGACCTGGGGCTAAATAAAAAAAAGAGATTTTCTCTATTAAAAATTAACATACTTTAAACATTAATTATCATTAAAAAAATTAATTTACGTGCAATAATTTTTTATAGATATATTCGTTAAGTAGTATATAAAATCCATCATTAACCTATGTAATTATTTTTTTTATTATAATATTATAAAAAATTATTCTTGCACCCCATTGAAATATTAATACAGGATTTGGGCCTGGGCCTGGGCCTGGGGCGGTCGCCCAATTCGACCTGCCCCAGGGCCGGCCCTGGGGTGGGGTCAGTGTATCCAATTTTAGATTTTTAGAAGCACCATTGTCTTGGAGTACTTCTTTCACGACGAAGCAGGGAAGCCTCAATTAAGTCTAAGAGTATGCTGGACTTCGGACTTCAGGGCTTCCCGTTATATATATATATATATATTTATAGAGAGAGAGAGAGCCATGGTGCTTTAATTTTTATAACAAATTTAAATTCTAATAACAATGTGGATAAGCTTACATTTCGCCCCACAAAAAGTAAAGATAGGAAAGAGAAAGAGGAAGGAAAACAACAAGATTCCTGGTGAAGTCAGAATATCTAAGAAATCAGACCCTCAAACAAACTCCAGCTCCCAAATATCAAGAAATGGTATCTCCACCGACACTTCTTTATTTATTTATTTATTTTATTAGCAAGATAGATTTTATCTTCTTTCTTTAGTCATGAGACATGCAGTGCATACTGATATTTATTGCAATTCAAAAGATCTTAATGTTTTTTGAGACTGTTGTAGGGTAGGACTTAAAACTGAGATACCAGAGAGGATCTCAAGGACTCCTAAGAAGAATAACATCTTAAAAGGGCAGTCTTATCATTGAAAAGCCTGAACACATGGAACTAATTTAGTAATTTAAATCACAACATATTGCAAATGCAATTTTTTTTCTTGATGTCATATACTGAATGTGAAGGCGATCCAACATCCAACCAAAAGATGTCATACACATGGATGTGAACGAAATCCGAAATCCAACCAAACGCATGGTAATTGTGATTGTGAGAGAGTTCCGAAATTTATCTAATCCACATCTTCATCCACTGCCGGCCCTGGGGCGGGTCAAAGCGGGCGACCGCCTCAGGCCCCTATTTTTTTTTTTTGTCTGGGTAAACCAAACGCCTTCTCCCTCTCCCGAGTCTCAGCACCCCAATGGCTTTTCTAGGTAAACCAAACGTCTTCTTGCTCTCCCATATCCCGGCACCCCAACGGCTCCCAGCAAGAGATCTCAGGTGCAAGAGATCTCCTATAGAGTCTGGAAGGTTCTCAAGTCCCGTGCCAGCCAGTTTCATGACTGGCAAAAGCCTCAAGCTTCCAAAAATTTCATTCTCGAACATATTTGCCCTGTGACTGTTGAAAATAAGAAGTATCCTCAAGCGCTTCTGCTGTTTTATTGCATCAGGGACTTCCACTATCTGCCCCATGTTCATCTTTGGCAAGTGACGATTGACGAAATTTGGCTAAGGGGTTTATTTTTGGCGATTTTCCATCACCAAGAAAAGTGCTCTCATCCTCTATCTAAAACAGAAATGTAGCAGAAGGTTCCTCCTAATTAACTCTCCGAGGTAATCCTCTGCTAGATCTTCCATAACTGTACGTCCTGGTGTTGCTTTTACAAAACCCTTGGCCACCCAGTAACGAATGAGATCCTCATGAAGCATGCTAGAGTCCTCAGGAAACAACGAGCAATAAAGAAAACATTGTTTGATATCAGAGGATAAATTTTCACCGCTTAAAAAGAGAGCTCCTGGGAGTTCTTCGTGAAGTTGGCTCATAGACCAGACATCACTTTCGAGAACCTTATTCCATTCTATGGTGTTTCTATCCATCGATCGCAAAACCCCTGCAATGACCTTGATTGCAAGAGGAAGACCATCACATTTTTCAACAATTTTAATCCCGATATCTCTTAACCTAGAGATCTCCTCCTCCTCATCATCATCTCCAAAGACTTTCTTGCAGAGCAATTTCCAGCCATCGTCGTTATACATTTTATCAATGTTAGGATTTGATGCCTCGAGATTCAGCCCACAGCGAGGTTCGCGGCGAAAAACGGAGTCCAACGAGATCAAGATCACCTGAAACGGAGCTCGGATGGAGGAGATACGAGCTTTCGAAGATGGCACGAAAATCGAGGCGGCGGAGGACCGCCGGCGACCGGCGGCGGACGGCAGCGGCGCGGCCGCAGGCGGCGGCGTGCGGGACGCGCGACCCAGGCCCGCGCGCGGGGGGGCCTGCGGCCCAGGCGCGCGCAGGCGCGGGCCGGCCCAGGCCAGCGGGCCTGCTGGCCCTTGCCCCGGTCCACGGTGGACCGGGTGGTCCACGGCGCGGTCTGCGGACCGCGTGGGCGTTTCCCACGCATTTCTCGCGGTCCACGGCCCTATTTCGTGGACCGGAGTGCGATCGGAGGGCCCAGGTGATTCCCGGTCTTGATCCGACGGTCAGGAGGGTTTCTTGGCTTTGTTAAGGAGTCCTAATCCCTTTCTAATCATGCTTTAACCTTTGTTTAAGCCTTTAAAAGGCCTGTGACGAAACAGAGGGTTGTGGGTTTTCGGTTTTCTCGCTGCCGTACGAACCGTGGAGAGAGAGAGAGGCGCGGGTGTGCTGTGAGAGAAGGAGCAGGAGGCTCCTGGACAGCGGTCGCCAGGCTCTTCAGGGGTTCAGGGGGGTCTCCAAGAGAGAGAGAGCTTTTGTGAGGGAAACTTCATGTGAGAGAGAATTGGGTGTACAAGGGTTGAGGGTGAGGTCTCCTCTTGTAAAATTTCTTTTTCATAGTGAAGTTTGCATGCCCCGTGGAGGCGAGCCCTTTTATGGCTGATCCACGTATTTTGATTGTTTTTCCTTTTGTTTTGTTTCTTCTTTCTTCCTGCTGCATCGCGTGGTACTGAAAGGATCTTGGGAGGTGGTGTCCTGGCCAGACATCCACCCAACAATCAACATGATGGATCTCTGCTCCAATATTTTTAGGCACGTTCGTGTTTCGAGTGGCAATCACAATCCTGCCACGAGCTGTTGCGCTTTCAAAGGAATATTCAAACAAATCTTTCCACATATCTGTCTTCCATACATCATCTAATACAATAAAGAATCTTTTTGAAAGTATAGGGGAGAGACAGGGCACAAGCTCTGCCTTAGTTTTAGCCTTCCCATAATGTCCATCTGCACCCCTACTTATCTCTTTTAGCAATTCAATTCGGATCCTACCTAGGACTTACTTTTTTAAATAAATATAATTATGATCTTTATATCCATCTTATTTTTTTAGATAGCTTATGGTTTCACTTCATTTTCTTATTGTTTTTACTATATCTTATTCTTAAAATAATTGATTAATTGTCATGTTTTATTTTTCAGGTTTAAATTTTTATTACAATTACAGTAGCTTTTGCTCAAATTTTGTTCCATCAACAAAGCCTTCAAGCAAGTTCTATTGTTCTATTAAAAAGCTTTAAATCAGGTTCTATTGTTCTAAACTTTAAATTTATTGATTACTAATTTTAGCTAATATTTATTATTTTATTTATCAAAATGATACCTAGAAAATATCCTTCGGGTCATGAAAAACTTAAGAAAAAAAGAAAACAAGAATAATTGACTCAATCATTAAAAGGAGGTCTTGATAAATTTATTATAAGTAAAAAAAGTGATATAGTTGAGAATTCAAATAATATTGCTAGTGAATTTGTCAATAAAAATACAAATATTACTTATGAATTAGATAATGATAATAATATTATTAATAATGATAATACTAATAGCACAGATGATCTCATTAGTGGTGATAAAAATTTAATGAATGAAAAATCAAGTGAATCAAATACTTTTGACATTTATGATCCTAGGATATGGGATAGTCTTGATACAAATTCTAAAGATTTATTAATTAAAAATGGTCCTAAAAGAGATATTCATATAAAGTTTCCTCTTGATCAATATAATAGACATTTTTCTTTAACACATTATGATCGAACTTTACCAAATGGAGAGCAACATGACTGAAAATGGTTAGTATATTCAAAAGAGTTAGACAAATTATTTTGTTTTTGTTGTAAGCTATTTAAATCAAATGATAATAGTAGTAGAAGTCAATTAGCAAGTGATGGCTTTAGAGATTGGAAACATCTTAGTGAAAGACTTAAAGCTCATGAAACTAGTAATGATCACATTCATAATATGACCACTTGGATTGATTTACATAATAGATTTAAAAAAAATCAAACAATCGATAAACATATTCAAGAGTAAATTAATAAAGAGAAAGAATATTGAAAAAAAGTACTATTAAGAATAGTAGCTGCTGTTAAATTTCTTGCTCAAAGTTCTCTAGCTTTTCGTGGAACGAATGAAAAAATTTATCAAAATAGTAATGATAATTTTTTACGATTAATTGAAATGATTGCTGTTTTTGATCCAATTATGCAAGAACATCTTAGACGTATTCAAAATAATGAAATTCAATATCATTATCTTAGTCATAAAATTCAAGATGAGTTAGTAATTGCATTAGGATCTAATATAAAAAATTTAATAATTAAAAGAATTAAAGAAGCAAAATATTATTCCATTATACTTGATTGTACTCCAGATGCAAGTCATCAAGAACAAATGTCTTTGATCATACGATGTGTGAATATTTCAAAAAGACCAATAACAATAGAAGAATACTTTTTAGAATTTTTAAAAGTAGATAATACATCAGGTTTAGGCCTTTTTAATAAATTACAATCTATTATAGAAACTCTTGATTTAAACATTGATGATATAAGAGGACAAGGATACGACAATGGATCTAATATGAAAGGAAAAAATCAGGGAGTACAAAAAAGATTATTAGAAATAAATTCTAGAGCATTTTATACACCATGTGCTTGTCATAGTCTTAACTTAACACTTTGTGATATGACTTCATCTTGTAGTAAAGCTAAAATTTTTTTTGGTGTAATACAACATATATATAATGCATTTGGTGGTTCTACAAAGAGATGAAAAATTTTACTTGATAATGTACCTAATGTAACATTAAAGCCATTGTCACAAACACGTTGGGAAAGTCGCATTGAGAGCGTCAAAGCAATAAGATTTCAAACTCCACAAATAAGAGAAGCTTTATATCAATTAGCTGAAATTTGTGAGGATTCAAAAACAAAGAGTGAAACTGAATCTTTAGCAACACATGAGTTTGAAAATTTTGAATTTTTATTAGGAATGATTATTTGGTATGATATACTATTTACTGTTAATTTAGTTAGCAAAAATTTACAATCTAAGGATATGCGTATAGATGTTGTCATTGATCAATTAAAAGGATTAGTTTCATTTTTTGAAAGATATAGAGAGACTGGCTTTACTTCTGCCATGATTTCAGCTAAGGAAATTGCAAATGAGATGAGAATTGATCCTATATTTCATATAAAATGTCAAGTAAAAAGAAAAAAATAATTTGATGAAAATATTACTGTAGATATTGAACAATCACCAGAAGAATCATTTAGAGTTAATTATTTTTTATATTTAGTAGATCAAGCTATCTTTTCATTGAAACATAAATTTGAACAATTTCAATTATATGAAAATAATTTTGAATTTTTGTTTGATTTCAAAATATTAATTTCATTGGATGAAGAAAGTTTGAAAAAATTTTGTCTTAATCTTCAAAATATTTTAACAAATGGTAATCATTATGATCTTGATGGGATTGATTTATTTTCAGAATTAAAAGTTCTAAAAGCAATTATGCCAAAAGAAAACAATACTGCTATTGATATACTTAATTAATTAATGAAATGAATTGTTATCCAAATACATCAATTGCATATAGAATATTATTGACCATACCTGTCACTGTTGCCTCTGCTGAAAGAAGTTTTTCAAAATTAAAATTATTAAAATCATATTTACGATCAACAATGTTACAAGAAAGATTAAATGGTTTAGCTATGCTATCTATTGAAGAAGAATTATTGTCAAATATTGATTACAAAGAAATTATAAAAAATCTTGCATTACAAAATGTACGTAGATTAATTTTTCAATAATAATTAATATTTAAAATATATTAATTTTTAATAAATTTTTTTTTTATTTGATCCTAGGCCTAAAAAATATCAGGACCGGTCCTGTCCTCATCTCACACCTATAAGTTATAGCCTTATAGGTGCTTTTTCTAGATGACCAGATCCAGTGGCTTTATAACCTCATGCCTTGGGTGCGTCTTTTTTTTTTAGTTTATTTATTTATTTATTTTTGATGGGTATATCCCATATTTCTGTACGATTGCAAGGTGCAACTCCCATACAGAATCCGATGTTTTTGTGTTGCTCAATACAATTCCAACGCAGATTTTTAGAAAGTTTTAAATCACGTATAGGCTGTATTCTTTCGGGTCTTTTTTTTCAAAAAAATATTTTTTTTAAAGATTCTTTCGGGCCTTTTAGTCTTGGGGCCCATAAGATTTTTTTTTATTTTTCAAAAAAAATATCCCGGATCACCCACTACTCAGACAATACAGATCGTATCTTTCATGTGAAAGAATAATTGACTTCTTTCGCATAATCATTTGTGGATCACATGATCCCATGTAGCTCTCAAAGCACTTCAAATTCTATTATTTATCAAATTGTATTAATCTCAAAACAATAATTATACGATCCATAGGTGGATTCGCACTAAGAAAAGTGAATCATTTGTTAATCTTGAAGATATAACTTCTACTCCTACTTACAACAACCAAATTCACTGGGAGATGAAGCCTGTGATTGGCCAATTACAGATGGTGCAATTGGAGCTTGACTGACACCATTGATCTGGTGTTTAGCTCCGTTACACAGAGAGAGAGAGAGAGAGAGATAAAACATTGAGCCTTATTTTGATTTTTTTTTTTTCATGAAATAAGATATTTGGGATGCTCGAGCCAAACTAGCTCATTGAGAGCCCTAGCAATCACCAACAAACGGTATCACGTGTTTAAGGCTGCAAGCATCAGCAACTTCTATTCAAATGATAAAAATATGAAACTTATTTATCAACAATTTATACTACCACAAGTCCATACTACATTCAAAAGAGCATTGGAAAGTAGTTTTGGATCTACGAAGTTTGATCGGGCACTGGGTTATTTCATGTCAAATTTGCCAACGATGATTTACAAGTATAACTTTAGAATTTTGTTACACTCTTCCAAAAGGTATTTTAATTTTTTTATTATTTATTTAATTCTGACCGTTGGATTAGAGATGAATTACTCAGATTTCAATCGATTGCAGTGTTTATGTGCATGACTGATGCCGTAAATATTTTAAAAATAAAAATTATTTTATACTATATTTTTTTTTAGTTTGAAAATATCTTTTATGTGGGCGGCGCTCGTTTTGGGGGGGAGGATTGCACATGTAGAAGAGCAGCCTGACGCCTGGGAGGGTGGTGGGGCAGTGTGTAGAGGAGCCACGACACCATCGGGAGGGGGGGTGCGGCATGTAGAGGACCTTGGTGCTAGGGGGCGGTGCGTAGAGGAGCCGCAGCACCTGTGGTGGGGAGAAAGGAGACCATGGAGAAACCAGGGGGAAGGTGGTGTCGCAGAGGAGCCACAGCACCAGGGGGGTTGCCTGATAGGCAGGGCACGACGCACAGGGGGACGGGGGTGCGCAGGGAGATGCGATGCCGGGAGTAGAGATGGGGACTGAGAGCAAGGAGGCACGGACTATTGATGGAGGTGTGGAGGCGGAGGAGCCACCAGGGGGGCACGTAAAGGAGTTGCGACATCCGTAGGGTAAGTGCAGACAAGCCATGGACAACGAGAGGAAGAGGAATGAAAAAAATATAATAATAAATATTATTTTAAAAAAAATAATAAAATATATAAATTATAATATATAATATTTTAAATATTTTTTATAATATTTTACTATAATAGAGCACTATAACAAAATTTAAAATTTTATTATATTAGGATGTTGGCATGAATAATTTTGGAAACAGAGATATACAAATAACTACTCCCAATTCTTCCTTCTGCATCCAAATCCCATGGAAGTTTTCCAATATGCTGAATTGCTTTTTCTCTATATTAACTAAACTCTCGCTCTTCATAAATGTAGATGGTGTGGGGCATAAGCTTCAAGATGCTGCCATCCAGCGCTCCTCCAGGGCATGTGGTTCTCATGTGTTTACTTGATCCTTGTTTCAATTATGTGTTATTGACGTGCAGGTTTTAGTTTGGTGCTCATCCTTTTTGTTGCATGTGGAAGGGTGGTTGGATGCTTAGAAGCCTGCCATAAGTGTGATGGATGTATGTCTTAACCTTTCTCTGTTTTAATATTAAAGCTTTGACCCTTACTTTTATTCAGCCCCCCCCCCCCCCCCCGATAAAAAAAAAAAAAAAATCTCTCTCTAAAAACACTTATTTTCTTGAACTCCTATTTTATATATATATATATATATATATATATATATATATATATATAGACACACACATTACCGCATAATCATTAAAAACATGAAAAATTTGAAAATTAAGTTTGATGTGATCTTAGCAACCAATTCAACTCTTATGGTTTATCATGGTTCATCATCTTTCCTTATCCCTCATCTTCACTATTTTATTAAATTATAGCAATACTTATTTACTAAAAGTGGAGCTTATGTGCACGCATGCCACTATTTAAAACGAGCATTGCTACAAGAACCTCAGCGTTCAATGCAGGTAAAGGCACAATTTTATCCTTTTGTCTTGTTTGATAATTGGATGACATACAACTGTTCATATATCCAAGAATACTATCAGCCAAACTAGACCTTCCAAAACTGATAGGAAAAGCCAAGACAGAAAACAACGTAATAAAAGGGACCATAGAATGAACCATATTATAAAAAAAGAAAAAAAGTCATGCGCAAGCGCTAAGGGGAAAAATCATCCAGCATTTCATGGTTACTTGAACTGGGTCCGTATTTAGGTAGAAGCATATATGTATCCTCTACTGTAAAGATATCCCGTAGGAAAACATATTAGCTTTGGATTCTCGTTTTGGGTCTGTTGCAGCCAATCTCTGGTGAGCTGGTTGGTAGTGAGCCAAATTATTGCTCCTGAGTGATAAATCGCAGGAAATTTATAAAATTAGATGTAAAATAAGTCCTCTTGCAGAAAGTTGTCCAATAGAGAATCTTTCGATATTTAAGTTAGTTGAAGAAAGAGCACAGCTAAATGATTATCTCATTAACTACCATTAAAGTCAAGTAATGGATTGCTTGTAGATGACTATTGCGAAAGCTGTGTCTAGATGGCTCGGTTCAATTCATAGCATAGTACTTAATCAGCTGAATTGTCGGTGAGGATAGATAGGAGTCGTCTTTTCTTCAAATTTTCATCGTAATTATTAGGATTTGATGCCTCGAGATTCAGCCCATAGCGAGATTCGCGACGAAAAACGGAGTCCAACGAGACCAAGATTATCCCAAACGGAGCTCGGATGGAGGAGATACGAACTTTTGAAGTTGGCACGAGATCCGAGACGATGGAGGACCGCAGGCGCCTTGCCTGGGCCTGTACCCCAGTCTATCGTGGACCGAACGGTCCACGGCTGGGCCTGTGGACCGTGTGAGCATTTTTCACATATTTTTCATGGTTCACGATACTATTCTATAGACCGAAGCGTGATCGGAGGGCGTGGGTTGATCTGGTTCTTGATCTAACGGTTCAAGTCCTTGGTTGATTAAGGAGTCTTAAACCTAATCTAACTGGGTTTAAGCCCTTTAAAAGGGCCTGTGAGGCACAAAGGGAAAGAGAGTGGTCTGATTTTGCCGGGGACATGCCGTACGGAGCCATACGAAACCCGAGAGAAGAAAGAGAGACTAAAGCTCTGAGAGAGAAGGAGCATGAGGCTCTTAGACAGCGGACGCCAGTCACTTCAGGGGGGTCTTCCAAAAGAGAGAGAGCTTTTGTGAGGAGAACTTCAGGTGAAAGAGAAATTGGATGTACGAGGGTTGAGGGTGAGATCTCCTCTTGTAAATTTTTTTTATAGTGAAGTTTGCATGCCCGGTGGAGGCTAGCCCTTTTGTGGCTGATCCACGTATTTTGATTGTTTTGTTTTGTTTCTTCTTTCTTTCTGCTGCATTGCGTGGTACTGAAAAGGTCTTGAAAGGTGGTGTCCTGGCCAGACATCCACCCAACAAGTGGTATCAGAGCCAGACGGTACAAGGACGCAGATTGCAGTGGTGGTAAGCAAGACTGAAGATGGAGAAGACAGGAACAATCAAGATGGAGATCAACAAGTTTGATGGTAAGAGCAATTTCTCCTTATGGCAGGCAAGAGTGAAGGACGTGCTCATCCAACAGGGGTTGATTGATGCTCTCTTGTGCGATGAGAAGCCGACCACCGTGGAGGTGTGGAATTGAAAACGGCTACAGATGCAGGTGGTGAACACCGTGGAGGTAGAAGCATATATGTATCCTCTACTGTAAAGATATCCCGTAGGAAAACATATTAGCTTTGGATTCTCGTTTTGGGTCTGTTGCAGCCAATCTCTGGTGAGCTGGTTGGTAGTGAGCCAAATTATTGCTCCTGAGTGATAAATCGCAGGAAATTTATAAAATTAGATGTAAAATAAGTCCTCTTGCAGAAAGTTGTCCAATAGAGAACCTTTCGATATTTAAGTTAGTTGAAGAAAGAGCACAGCTAAATGATTATCTCATTAACTACCATTAAAGTCAAGTAATGGATTGCTTGTAGATGACTATTGCGAAAGCTGTGTCTAGATGGCTCGGTTCAATTCATAGCATAGTACTTAATCAGCTGAATTGTCGGTGAGGATAGATAGGAGTCGTCTTTTCTTCAAATTTTCATCGTAATTATTAGGATTTGATGCCTCGAGATTCAGCCCATAGCGAGATTCGCGACGAAAAACGGAGTCCAACGAGACCAAGATTATCCCAAACGGAGCTCGGATGGAGGAGATACGAACTTTTGAAGTTGGCACGAGATCCGAGACGATGGAGGACCGCAGGCGCCTTGCCTGGGCCTGTACCCCAGTCTATCGTGGACCGAACGGTCCACGGCTGGGCCTGTGGACCGTGTGAGCATTTTCCACATATTTTTCATGGTTCACGATACTATTCTATAGACCGAAGCGTGATCGGAGGGCGTGGGTTGATCTGGTTCTTGATCTAACGGTTCAAGTCCTTATATTGGTTGATTAAGGAGTCTTAAACCTAATCTAACTGGGTTTAAGCCCTTTAAAAGGGCCTGTGAGGCACAAAGGGAAAGAGAGTGGTCTGATTTTGCCGGGGACATGCCGTACGGAGCCATACGAAACCCGAGAGAAGAAAGAGAGACTAAAGCTCTGAGAGAGAAGGAGCATGAGGCTCTTAGACAGCGGACGCCAGTCACTTCAGGGGGGTCTTCCAAAAGAGAGAGAGCTTTTGTGAGGAGAACTTCAGGTGAAAGAGAAATTGGATGTACGAGGGTTGAGGGTGAGATCTCCTCTTGTAAATTTTTTTTATAGTGAAGTTTGCATGCCCGGTGGAGGCTAGCCCTTTTGTGGCTGATCCACTTATTTTGATTGTTTTGTTTTGTTTCTTCTTTCTTTCTGCTGCATTGCGTGGTACTGAAAAGGTCTTGAAAGGTGGTGTCCTGGCCAGACATCCACCCAACAAGTGGTATCAGAGCCAGACGGTACAAGGACGCAGATTGCAGTGGTGGTAAGCAAGACTGAAGATGGAGAAGACAGGAACAATCAAGATGGAGATCAACAAGTTTGATGGTAAGAGCAATTTCTCCTTATGGCAGGCAAGAGTGAAGGACGTGCTCATCCAACAGGGGTTGATTGATGCTCTCTTGTGCGATGAGAAGCCGACCACCGTGGAGGTGTGGAATTGAAAACGGCTACAGATGCAGGTGGTGAACACCATCCGCATGTACCTGACGGATGAGGTGGTGATCCATATGCTGAGCGAGACTTCTCCGACAGTGCTGTGATCGAAGCTCGAGGAGTTGTACATGGTAAAGTCTCTCACCAACACTCTTTTTCTCTGGAGACAGTTCTATTAACTGCGGATGGCTGAGGGACAGAGCATGCAGGAGCATCTTAGCCATTTCCAGAAGATCCTCACTGACCTCCTCAGCGTTGGTGAGAATGTTGAGGAGAAAACCAGTGCACTGATTTTGCTAGCGTCGCTTCCATCTTCATACGAGTCCTTGGTGACTGCTATTCTAGTGGGGAATAGCACTATCAAGATGGATGAAGTCATCGTGGCGATACTCCAGAATGAGGTTCTCAGGAGGGAGAATCCGGCTTCGAGCTCAGGTGGCGGTAGCTCAGTTTTGGTGGCTTCTGGAGGAATAGGAGGTGGTAGACGGAGCGACAGGAGATCGCAATGAGGACGGTCTAATTACAGGAGGGACTTGAGCAAAATCAGGTGTTATCGGTGTAAGGAGTTTGGGCATCTAGTCAGAGATTGCCCTTAACTCAAAAATCGGATGATGGCTGCTGTAGCGACGGCCGGCAGCGATGCAGATGGAGATGTCCTGGAGATATCTGACGAAGTATCTACTTCTTTCCAGCAGTGGATATTAGATTCTGCATGCTCCTATTATGTATGTTGCAGAGAGGAGTAGTTTGACTCCATGGAGAACAGTGAGGGCACTGTATATCTGCCGGATGGATCGAGCTGTGCGATCAGAGGCATTGGGACGGTCAGTTGGAGGACACATGACGGTGTAGTGAGGAGATTGGGGGAGGTCCGATACATACCCAATTTCAGACGAAATCTTATCTCACTTAGCAGACTGGATTCGAGAGGCTACAGGACGGTAGCTGGTGGAGGAATCCTGAGGGTGCTACGCGGCGATAGGATTGTGCTGGAGGGGAAGAAGGGGAGCAGAGGACATTATTATCTGGCAGGAAGTCCAGTGCGAGGTGGAGCTTCAGGAGCCAGGCGGAGCTCAAAGCGAGGTGGAGCTCCAGGAGGCGGATCGGGCACGAGACAGGAGACTTGGGAGGACGAGAGGCGACGTCGCAAGGTGAGATTCCTATTGCCGCAGGACGATGCCCCGAGCAAGTCTCAGATCAGGAGGAGCACAGCATACGATGGAGATGAGATCGAGCAGCCTGGCTCGACTCTCATGTTTGTCCATCCATGATCAGCAGACGATTGTCCTAGGGCATGGGGGCTGGAAGATCCAGAAGCTCTCGGAGTTTGGAGGACGCCGAATATCGAATTGAGGTGGAGATTGTTAGGATTTGACGCTTTGAGATTCAGCCCAAATTGAACCCACAGCAAGGTTTGTGGTGAAAAATAGAGTCCAACGAGATCAAGATCATCCCAAACGGAGCTCGGATGGAGGAGATACGAGCTTTTGAAGTCGGTACGAGACTCGAGGCTGTGGGCCGGCGGGGCGGCGGCAGCGTGCGGCCCAAGCGGGCAGGCGGCCCAGCTGGGCGCACGGCCCAAGCGGGCACGCGGCCCAGGCGGAGCGCAATTGGAGGGCGTGGGTTGATCTGGTTCTCGATCTAACGGTCCAGATCCTTATATGGGTTGATTAAGGAGTCTTAAACCTAATTTAATTGGATTTAAGCTCTTTAAAAAGGCCTGTGAGGCACTGAGGGAAAGAGAGTGGTCTGATACCGGAGGACGTGCCATGTAGAGTCGTACGAAATCCGAGAGAAGAAAGAGAGGCTGAAGCGCTGAGAGAGAAGGAGCAGGAGGCTCTTGGACAGCGAACACTGGTCACTTCAGGAGTTCTGGGGGTCTTCAAAGAGAGAGAGCTTTTGTGAGGAGAACTTTAGGTGAGATAAATTGGGTGTACGAGGGTTGAGGGTGAGATATTCTCTTATAAATTTTTTTTTTATAGTGAAATTTACATGCTCCGTAGAGGCGAACCCTTTTATGGCTGATCCATGTATTTTGATTATTTTGTTTTGCTTCTTATTTCTTCCTGCTGCATCGCGTGGTACTGAAAAGATCTTGAGAGGTAGTGTCCTGATAAGACATTCATCCAATAGTAATTCATAACGCTTTTGATCTTTGGATCGTAGTTGATATGCTTGCAGCCGTCGAGCATCGTGATTTTGTCTCTTGAATTTTGACTCAAATTTTTTTTTAAAAAAAAAAATATTTCATACCTCGTATAAAGTAGAGTACTCTTGATTTATAATGATGTGGGTCTAAATCTCTACGGTCCAATCAGCTTTCCTTTTTTAATCACGCATTCAAATTTAGAAAAAGAAAAGAACCTAGTACTAGTCACAGAAAATAGAGGTCGAATAAACAATTGATCAAGACAAAGAAAACCACAATCAACATGCACCTCCCCCTCCACTAATATCAACTTGTTTGTTATCTGGATCAAACTGATTCCCTTTGGAACTTTTACGGACAGCTCAGCTACAGTACCGTTGCACAGGCGTCCTTCGTTACCAGCAAACAACAGACCAGGGAGGGTCTTAAAGAAATAAATAAATCGACCACCAAGACAACCCACCATCACACACACTGTGAGAGAGAGAACTCAGAGCGACGGAGAAAGAGACGAAGGAAATCCAATCTAGCCAGCGAGGAGAACAGCTCACGTCAGAAGGAGGGGAAGCAGGTGCAGCGTTGGGAGAGGTACACCTGACACTCATCGTTGGGGACTATGGTGGGAACGTAGGCGATGTCATCGCAGCCGTCCGTCCGGTGGCGCTCGAAGTCGATCAGCGAGACGAACATGGCGATGAAGAGGACGAGGTGGTTGATGGCGTAGCGCTGGCCCACGCACTGGTGGGGGCCGGCACCGAAGGCCAAAAAGTTGCGCTTGCAGATCCGGTCCTCCTGCCGCTCCTTCGAGAACCGATCCGGGTCGAAGCGGTCCGGCTCGGTGAACCCCTGGAACGACGACTCGTACGCCGACGGAAACACGATCGCCCCCTTGGGGATTGTATACCATTCAGTCAGCGGGAACGGCTCCCCGGTGATGTGCGGCACCATCGTCGCCGGTGGACGGAACCGCACCACCTCCCGCGCCACTGCCTCCGTGTACCGCATCTCTCGGAGCTGCTCGGCGCCGATGGGATTCCCAGACTCCGGCGACCACACCGCCGCCACATCCGCCCGGACCTTCTCGAGCACCTCCGGGTGGGACTCCAGCAGCGCCACCGCCCACAACAGCGACGAGGTCGATGCGTCCTGGGCGGCGAAGAGGAAGTCGAACAGGTGGCCGCCAATCTCGAGGTCGCTGGTCTCCGGTGGCGGGGGCGCGCCGGAGTCCGCTGCCTCGGCGATCTCCCGGAGGCTGTCCTGCATCCAGAAATCGACGAGGCAGGAGGGCTCCTCGCCAGCGCGCATCCGATCTTTGCTCTGGGAGACGCAGCCGGAGAGGGTCTGGATGAGGCGGGCGACGGCTAGGCGCGCGCGACGGAAGGCGAAGCCGGGAAAGTCGAAGGGGATGGCCATGAGACCGACATTGAAGAGATTGTAGTCGCGGTTGAACAGTTCGCGGGCGGCGGGGGTGAGGTAGGGGCCCACGAAGACGGTCTGGGAGGTCTCGAGGTTGAGATCGCGGCAGAGGAGGCGGAGGCGGAGGGGCTTGGAGGGGGAGGAGAGGTCGAGCCAGCGGCGGAGGTGGGAGAGGATAACGCGCTGCTGGATGTCGAGGTAGGTGGAGAGGGCGCGGGGGGTGAAGTTGGGGGCGATGCGGCGGCGGAGATCCTTGTGCTGCTGGTCGAACATGTAGATGAGGTTGTGCTCGCCAAAGAGCTTCTTGCCGAAGGGGTGACCGATCAGGTGGAAGGCGTCGGAACGGACGTTGGCGAAGACCTTGTGGGAGAGCTCCGTGGAGCGGATGAAGAGGATGAAGCGGCCGACGAGGTAATCGGCGGATAAGCCGAGGCCGGAGGACTTGGCGAGGGCGGCCTGGCGCTCCCAGAAGCGGGTGGGGTGGCGGATCATGGGGACGGCGCTGCCGAGGAAGGGGACGATGAGGTGGGGTCCGGGGAGGGTCCCCTTCTTCCGGAGGTAGGAGAGCTGCTCCAAGAGAACCAAGAGGACGACGCAGCAGAGGATGTAGGGGCCCGAGGCCGCCAGGGCTCGCCGGATGGTGTCCCCGTCCATCGCCTCCTTGCTCTCTCCGATCACTCTCTCTCTCTGAATCGAATTATACTGCTATAAAAGGTTTGGGCTTGTCGTGCCCTGCTGGCCTGGGCTCACTGCTGACGCTCTCTCGGTTTGGTTTTTGTTTCGCCCACCTCTCCGCTCGCATCGAGAAAGCGAGAAAGGAGGGAGGGAGGAGTTGTGGTTGGATGCTCTGCGTGGATCGGCTTTTTGGTATCTCACGCGCGCTTTTCCACCGCCCCGATTTTAAACCGGTAAAAGGTGAGACTAGCTAGGGAAATCAAATCGAATTAAATTACGGGAATTCCAGTTTGAATATGTACCTTTGTCCCAGTCTTACTTTAATATAAATTCTTTCGGGCGGCTTTCAGCCTCCCTCCGCGTTTAAAAAAAAAAAAGGACGGCCAAGTGTCAAGAACGCCCATGGTCAGATTCTGGAATCGTTGAACGCCTTTTACGTCCAGCGAGCGCTTATCCCCTCCAAATCGATTTTCTCCATCTCCGAGGGCGTCGTTTTGCGGGTGTTGAGCTCAACCGTGAATAGCGGATTTTTCGGAGCCAAGGCAGTTAAATTCCGGTCAATGTTCAAAAAACTGCAGCGCGGCAGCTTCTGAATCGTTGCGTCAGACGAAAATGGAAGATCGAGAAGGGAAGTCTAGGGGAAAAATATGCAAAAAAACGACTTATACCAGGCACAGAGAGAGCGACTGGAGAGGCAGGAAAAGAGAGGAGCAGGAGCTGCGGAGGAGGAGGGGACCGAGAGAGAGACAGGCAGGGCGAAGTGCCGGTGGGCCAGATGGGGCAAGAGGGCGTAAAACCCAACGGTGGCCGGGTGAGCAGACGAAGAAGCGGACAAGGTGAGCACGTAAAAAATTATTCCGGCGCCTCTCCTTGCTTGCTACGCTAAACCGGGGGCGCTGGGCTGTTCATGTGCCTGTGGGCCGCGGCCAGCTGTCTCGGTCTAGGATTTTCCTGTCTGCACGTGGGTAGTGGGGTCTCCAGAACAGAACCGGTTGTTGGGCGCCACACAGCACATGAAACGCGGTGGATAACACGCCACATTAAGCCTCGCATTTCACGAATTCCCGATTGCGCGTTATCCACCGTGCACGTGCTCCAAGATTTGCGCTGGTCTACCCGGGCGTGGTCCAGGCGATAATTTCTCACACGGTGGTGGTTCAAACGGCGACAAGTGGTCGATTTCAGTGTTGCACTTGCACGAAGCATCCGAGCGTGCACCGACATCGTGACACGGGAAGGAAGTATACAGCGCCATCCATCCATCCGTAAATTGCCGGTAATGGGGACGCAGGATACGCCACTTGATGGAGCTTCAACCTTGGATTCAACCATTACAAGCTGAACTTAAAATAGGTAAAACTACTGTTGATACGGTAGATTAGCCGGACGAATCACAGCTTTTCAACGTAATTAGTAACATGGCAGCACGTCGGGTATGGGCCACGTAGGCCAATACCCACACCCACACTGTACTGGAAATTTCTGTATCCATACTCCCCATTCCGGGCCAGAGCAAATTAGGCAGAGCTAGACGGGAAGGGTTGTGGCGGGTACGGTTGGGTATTGAACAATTTCTCCAGAAGTCTTAAAAAAGAAAAAAAAAGGAACAATCTCACCAAAAGAGGGAAATGCAGAAGGATTCCAAGAACCCTACTTACAAGAACTTCTTGCAATGGAGAATATACTCTGTAGGAAAGGTAATTTAGCAAAATGCATACACAGATGTAGAGATACTCGAAGGGATATATGAAATGTGTGGATTTCGTGAATCCATGCAAAACGAGAAGGTAAGGAGATTGTAATGGAGAAATTTTAACTATTTAAAGGAACCCGAAAATATAAATAAACACTTGACTTCTTCCGTAAAAGAAGGACAACAAAAACAATGCTAACGTATGGAGTGCTTGGCATGACCCCTTATACACATTGCAACAGATCTATAGCCATTCACATTTAATTCAAATATGCCAATAAATTAGCAGTAATAAATAAAAAAAAGAAGAGCTTAATGAGCACCACAAAGTTGATATATAGCAGATGAAGATTCACACACAAACCCTAGCCCCTTTCCACCTAATCACAGAGCATCAAAAGGAAGATTCATCCATACCTAAGCATCAGCAAGAGATTTTGGGCGTTGGTGGGACTGTGCCAGAGATGGCGACAATCCCGACAAGGGATAGAGGCTTCAAGAGATGAAGACTGATGATCTTGTTCTTAGGGAGAAGGAGAGTAAATGTGATGACGGACGGAGACCGAAAGTAGTCGATCGGTAATCAACAATGTGACAACGATTGGAGGCAGGACATGCCAGGGAGGGGGTGAGTAGTTAATGTGCTATACCTAAGGAGAAAGGGGGATGGAATGGGTAGAAGGGTAGCTTGTGCTGTAAAGGGGTGGGAAAGGAAAAGTGAAGGGCACTTTAAAAATTAAGATTATATTATATCGGGTTAAGTTCGGGAAGATCTTAAAATTACTCACCGTTGTGGGAGAGATTTAGTCCTACATCGATTGTGAATCAGGAATACTCTATCTTATATGAGATAGGTCCGACAACCGCAAGCGTACCAGCTATAGTCCAAAGATCGGAAGCCTATAAGTAATTGTAAGTATACCAGCTGGCCAAAGCAGACAATATCTCTTGCTGCGATAAGCCGTTCATCCGTATGAGTTCCAGAGTACGGCAATAGCATTAAAATATCTTGGTCATCAATTTTAGGGCCGCAAGCCTATAAGTTATGGCAATCGTAAGCGTACCAGTTGGCCAAAACAAACAATATCTCTTGTTGGGATGAGTCTTCCATCCGTATGAATCTCGGAGTCTTCTGACTACAACACTCATATTTGTTCCAAATTTGCTGGGGCTTTTAGCATTAAAATTATGTCTTGGTCACCGATATTAAATGGATTGGATAAAATCTATCCCATTAGGATTGGATACCTGATGGATTGGCTCAACTTGCTGCTTCTATCCATTATCAATAATTATTAATATAATAGGTACTCATTTTTACAAACTCTCTTTTTATAAAACTTGGATTAAAATGCATTGTTCAAAAAAAAAAAAAAAACCCTAAAATGTAGGTAAGACATATGACAACAGTCTCGATTTAATTTGTATCACTTGCAAGCACTTATCAAAATCATAAATATAAAATTTTGATAAAGTCTTGACTCTTACCATTTTCATTGGTGCAAACCACCAATGTGTACCAAGATATCAGCCAATCCAACATCACATCATTTTAATCTTTCTTTTACTACCTTAAAATGTTTTTAATAAATAAAGAACAAATGTTTAACATATAGTTAATTTCGGTCTTATTATATCAGGTAAGATATTGATATCCCAATTCTACCTTTTATCTTGAACAAAACAAATTGAGAGTTCGAATTATTTTATTGTTGGTAATCTTGAGAAGATTAGTAGTTTCAGATTTTAAAATCTTTGAAGATAGGTATATCTTAAGACAATTCATCAAACAATTAATTTGCAATTTTGATTTGATTTTTATTCCTTTTTTGCAAGAATGAAACTTATTTCAATTCCTTGGACGAAAATATTTTTACCCCTTGCAGGCGTGCTTGCCCCTATCTCAGTCGCATAGTATTATAGTAGACATTGGCAATTTCTGAAAGTATACACACACACACACGCGTAAAAGAACACATTGAAAAACCACCCAAGAATCTATTTTACTCGGTGCTTCTTGTGATGCTTACAACTAGTTTGTCCAAGGAGCAAGATAATACGATAGTAATTAATTCTTGTGAAAGTGTAACATAATTTTGTAACCTCTTTCTTTGATGTCGCCGGTGGTTAATTGTCAATATTTTGGCATTAAGGTTACACCATTAAGCTTTGTTTGACATCCTAAGAATAACCGATCTCCTTGCTTATCCTACTTTATTTACAGGTAATACTTAGAAAAATAAGTTTTACTTATTCAAGTTTGTTAAACAAGACTATCTGTTCCTATTATGCAGGTATTCCACAGCCATTTGGAAAGAGATCACTTAAAAGCTTCATACTCCCTCTCCTATAGACAACATCAAAATGGTATGAAAAGATTGGCGAAGGAAGCTCCCTCTAAATCTTCACAAGGGAGCTTGGAATAGTTTATTCATAGCTATATGCTGGGTAAACTGGAAGGAAAAAAATAGAAGAATTTTTCAATTTGAAGCTCTCTCATATAACATGACCTATAATTGCTCAATCTTCCTACTGGGCAATTGGACCTCATGCTATAAAGGTAAAACAAAGGAAGGATTAGAAGAGATGATTGCACAACTTCAAACAAGGAGCTAAGATTGCGGTTACTTATTAGTATATTAGAAGAAGAATACTTACATAATTATAATCATAGAATACTACTAGAAAAATAACCAAGATTGTCATTAGCAGTCAATACCTTTTGTAATATATTGTACATTATCTAATAAAATTATTATTGTTGATCTCCTATCACTAGGACACCAAACCTCCCATTTGCCATAAAAAAAAAAAAGTTTGTCAAACAAGATGGGAGCCGGAGATGTAATTTTGCATTATTTCAATAACAGCAAAATTCATATGTAAAAGGCCCTTTTTTTTTCCTTTTTTTTTTAATACATAGCACCCAATTGTTAATTTCAGATGCAATAGTAGTAATTATTGAAGCTAGAGGCTAAGCTAAGCTCTTGTGTAAACTTCACTTGTATCTTTGTCTTTTTCATAATCTCAAAATTCATGTGTTTTAGAGCCTAGCTATTCCCACTAAACGTTCATCCCATCGATTGCAAAGTTTAAGTCGTCAGATAGATAAAAAATTATGGTTTCTCTTGACTATATTTTACTTTCCTGTTATTATATAGAATAATGGTATGACAAAACAAAACTATTGATCCATCATGTAATGTGCTACTAAAACTATTCAGCAGAGTTAGAGTTGCTTAAATCCCGAATGGAGATTGGACTGTTTCAGACGGACCTAGACCTGAAATTTGAGTCCAATCATTAAACAGGCTTGGCTCGATTTACATCGACTCGGCCCGATCCCAATCTAAGCCTAATTTTATATAATATATGCATAATATATAATATATATATTATATAATATAATATCCTATGAATTATGAAATTATCTCTTCGTCTTCGTCCAGCACTTTTCCAATTCTCTCTCATCAAGGACTTGGCTGCGAGACCAACCTGCTCCACCAATCCAACCACAGCCCTTTCCACCCTTTGATCCCTCCCATACCAATTCCCGCTAACTTCTTTCTTGTAATAACTCAGGATTTTATCCAAAAAGACTAGCCGAAAGATGTTATTTGGATTTTTTAGTCTTGTATAAATATCTAAGATCTTTTCAGTGAATAATCGATATAGGACTAAATACACTGCCACACGGATCCTTGTTTAAGAGTCCAAATTCATGCATCCATTCATAAATACTACAATCGAGTTGTAGTCAGTTCCATAAATCTATACTGTAGTATTCTCTAGTCCATATGAGTTATGGATCGGATTCGTTCTTCCCAGCGAATAACCAATATGGGATTAAATACGCACCCACATGAGTCCTCACATACTCTCTTTGTTTAAGTTCTGATATCCTCATCAGATTAAATATCTAAATCTATGTATTTATTCACAAACATCACGATTGTCCCATGATCGGCCTCAATAAATCCGTACTGCAGTACCGCGTAGTTCATATAGGCTATGGGTTGAGTTGGTTCCGGTACCATTTATCACAATCCAGGACCTCATCCAAAAAAACTAGTCAGAAGATGTAATTTAGATTTCTTGATCTTGTATACGTACATAAGATCTTTCTAGTGAATAATCAATATGGGACTAAATATACGATTGTACGGATCCTTAGCTCTGAATTCAAATTCATGTATCAATTTATAAACATCATTGATCGATCCATGGTTAGTCCAATGAAATCTTGCTACAATATCTCCTAGTTCACATGAGTTATAAACCGGATCTGTTCTGATATCATTTGCAATAATTCAGGACATCATCTAAAAAGACTAGCCAAAAAGTATTATTTGGATTCTTTGATTCTGTATAAGTATCTAAGATTTTTTTAGTAAATAATCAATATGAGATTAAAAATACATTTGCATGGATTCTCAGATCCCTCTTTTTTCTCCTTCGATATCAAGTCTCAATCCCCTGTTGACCTCCCCGACTCCTCCCCTCCTCTCCTCTCCTTCCATTTCCTTCCCCTCCCCAGATCCCACCATGGCCTCCCTCCATCCTTTGACCCCTCCTATCCCAATCACATACAAACTACTCCTCCCTCTCCTCCTCCAATCTTGAGTCCCAGTCCCCCACCAATCCCCTTCCCTCCTCCCCTCCTCTCCACGCCACCCTCTCCGCTTCCTCCTCCTCCCGCAATCCCACCAAGGCCTCGTTCCCCCTCCCCACCCAACACTACCACCACCCCTCGACCTCTCCTATCCCAATCTGTCATTGGTCTACACCAACACCCTTCTCCTTCAATCCATGCTCGCTCTTGCTAATGTTATTGCCACCGATGATGCCCACTATATCATCGCCTTCCCTTTTCCACCAACTTCGCCCTTATTGGCTCAAGCCATGGCCTTAAAAAAAAAAAAGCAAACAGCTCTAGAGCCCAATCCAAAAGCCTGAAGCTTGATAATTAACGAATTCCGATTGGAGAAGTAGGCCCGGAGGCTGAGGTGGATCAGATTTGGGTCCAAGTAAATAATGTGGTCCCTCGGGCTGAGCAGTCTGTTGAGTAGGTCTAAGCAAAATGGACTAGCTTTCCAACAATAGCCTATGTCACAAGTGCAACCACTTGAGAAGAACAAATAGGAAGTCCAAAAAGTCTTCTAATATTTTTTTTGGTGTCATCCAATTGATGAACGCACCGACATCCGGTATGCAGATTTCCGTGCGAAGATTGATCCGACAAAAAAATTAGAGGGTTGTTGCCATGTTTTGACATTATGTATGTGTATTTTTTAGAGAATATTTATCCGTCAATGTACTATCCAGTTTGGAGGCTTACAGTTGGCGCGATCAAACAAAGGTCAATGACTGTGTCTTTGACCAATGTTGAAAGCTTTATTTACAAATGGAACATTTCAACTGCTCTTTTATTTTAAAGGCCTTTCCCCCGCAAGAAAAGTCGATGTGATGCGGTCTCCTCGAAGATATCCGATAAAAAAACAAGCCGGTATGATGTGACGTAGGAACCTACGTTGAATCGCTTAATCACCTGGACCAAAGACCTGTACTTTCTAGTTAAGTACCGCCGGCAGATGCGCTTAGAACCGTTATACGTGATGGCTCCAGAAGGGGAATTACCCGAGGCAAGAAGGCCGAGATTTGAGAACCGGCACGCTGAATGACGCAATCAAAGTTAACATTGTAGAGTGAAAAAGTAAAAAGGAAAAAAAAAAAAAAATAGAGCTACCTGTCACACATCATGGCATTTGTCATGTCCATGCTTCGTTTTGTGTCCGTAGGCAAAGCAGCAGATACCAATCAAACGGGCTTTCATTATAAAAAAGATGTTTAGCTGGCGGAGCTTATCCATGGCTGCTGATTACCATCTCTCGTCCCCAAAAAATTCACAATGAAAAGAGAGGCGTGGCGCGTGGGTCAACATGATTGTATTTGGTCCATGATAAGGTCCAAATAGACACAACGTGGGTCCAACGTATTGTCAACTGACTAAAACAATTCCACATGAATCACAGCTACCAGTTTCTCCATTTTTCTCAAAAACCTCTGGACTTCCTTTTCTGACAAAACAATCAAAACCATGCCAAGAGGGCTCCCAGTTGCTTCGTTAGTTGATGTGTTGATTGTCAGAACAACCGAACCTCCCAGCTGCTTCATTGGTTGATGTACTAGCATGGCAGTTGGAACTCTAAACACAGCAATTTACATTGCCTAATTGTTTGGCAAAAACAAGTCTAGCTAAACATATCTTGAGATAAAGAACTGCTCTTGAAAGGAAAGAGGTTCAACATGGAAAACAAATCATGGCCCAAATCTGAGTCTGTGATGGATAAGGTGCATCTGATGATTGATTAGAAATACACTGCGTACCAGAATTTATACAATATGCTATCACAGTTCTTTCAAAAATATGCTATCACAACCCAATAGCCAGAAGCTTCAAAAGCCACAATTCACAACCTCCAGCATCCCGTAACAATACCAGGAAGTTTGCCTTTCAATAATACTCCAGGTGTCAAGCTTCTTCACTGCGAAGGCATGTATAGAAGCATGAATACAGCAAGAGTCACAAATTATAACATGACCAATGAGTGATGATGGTGCAGTAAACAAAAAGCCATGTGTCGAATGCACTCTGCTGAAATCATGAGATTCTGATGGTAAGGAACGACACAAGAACAAGTAGATAAAGAAGCTTTGCAACTCAAGCTGAAATTAGACCAACATATCCAGCGAACAAAGCCAAGATGGACGATATGATGTATGCGCTTGCAACAATGAGTGGTTCCTTTAGACCAAATAATTTCAAGCAGTGATGCAAGGATGCCATCCTGAAAAAACGTCTAGTTGTTCCGTACATGTGCCTTGTTGCCATCATGAATAAAACCTAATCATATACAAAAGCACGATTCTCAGATTAAAGAAACAGAAAGTGACATGCTTAGAAACAGATGACTGAGATGATTAATGTGCAATAATGACAAAGAAAAAGGATATCAGAGCATGAAAGGTAATCTCGAAGTTTCAACATTACTGTTCCACAATGTTTTCTCATTTTTTAAGAAATAATGGCCTAAAATCTTTAATGCATAACCATGATGTGTCAAGGACATCACAAGCAATTCCCATCATATAGTCTAGTTTAAAATTCTAAAGGCGGCAACTATTTCATCTATAAAATTATGACAAGTCTTTGTCAAGGGGTCAATGGCATGTTACTAGTACAACCTAGAAAAATAGTTGAACTCTGGTCTCCAAGACAGGCTTGTGGAACCAACAGTATCTAACAATAACATCCATATGCCAGGCCTGCACAGCACCAGCATATAAACCCCATTTGCTTCACTTGTTATATTTTGAAATGGCTCCATCATGAGCGAATATTTAACAAGGTATGCCATACTGAAACCAAACTAGACGGTATGGGGTGTACCGTACTGGTTTGGTACCAGTATACAGTATAGAGGGCGTATCGATATTCGGTACACCGAATCGGACCCATACGGATACAATAACAAGATGGCACCTGAACGGGATCTGATACCAAGACAACATGCCTTGATTTAACTTGAAGAAATAAAAAAAACTCCTGTACCATTAGCTGAACCAAAGAGAAAAAGGCCCCCTAGATGACTAAAACAATGACCACTATTATGCAGTTTGACTACAAAGCACCTGATGTCTCTTGCATGAAAAACCTATCTGCCCTTTACAAATAAAAATGTCTTAACGAAGTACCAAATGAGATTATAAATATTTATTCTAGCAACCGAAGGGCAAACCCTTAAACCACACAACTTAAGAAGCACCTGAAGTAGACCATTTCTCCATAATTTGCTGGTCATTACTATTTTTGAGTGCACTAAGGCCCCGTTTGGCATTTAGGAAGTAGATCTTTTGCCTATAAAGCATTGGGTGGTAAAGCTTTTAATAAAAAGCTGGTTGCTGTCCACTACCCATATTTCTGAAATACCATGGAACTTCTAAATTTGTTTGGTAACTAAACCGAGAAAGTACTTTTAGTAACAAGAAATGACAATAAACGACATTGCTTAATACTTTCAATCATTCAACTCTTTGTACCAACAAAACTGTTATAATAAAATATTCATAATTTATAAATCCTTTACTTTATTTTTTAATCTAAACAATATAATAAATAGTAATATTATACTATGTTATACTTTAAATATTTTATGGCGATATAATAATTTGATATTGAATTATATTATACAGTATTATAATAATATAATATAATATATTACAAGAACATTATATTAAAATATTGTAATATTCCATTATATTAATTATAAAATAGTTGTACTCATATTATAATAATAATATTTTCACATTACAAATTATAATGTAATATATAATAATTATATTATATCATGATACATTCCAACATTATTATATAATATATTATATTATAATCATATATTATATTACATTATTAATCATATCATATTTATAATAACATTTTCTTATTATAATATTATTATAACAACATTATAACATTATAATATAATATTACTATAATATAATAATATTATATTACAGTATATTATATTATATTATCATATCATATTTATTATGAGTTATCATGGATATTTTCATCTTGTGGAGTTTTTATTAAAATGAAAACAACTTCTCAACACATCCCAAATAGAGCTTTTGCCTAGCATCTCCAAATTGAAGCTTTTTCCTAAGACTTTTCAGCTTCTAGAGGAGCAAGAACGCTGTTTAAGATTTCTCACCAAGCACCTCAAAATCATCCAAAAGTGCTTTGGCCCTTAAAGAAGTGCTTTTTGGTAGATGCCAAAAGGGACCTAAGTTACAACAAGATAATTTGTTTGCTAGTCATGAGCACAGTTCCTTCTTAACTTTGCTTTCCTTTCTCGTCTTCCTAACACAAAAGAGATGAAGGACAAACCCATGAAAACTATAATACTCCAATAACAGTGGAAGATGACATCACATATTGTAACTCTTGGCCCACTGCATCCATGTAGGGGACCCGATTCCCAGTTCCAGGCTTCTAGCAATAACCACTCAAATACTGGGGTAGCAGATGCTGTTGCCACATGATTTACCTTGACCAATTGACACAAACCGTCTATTGCAATAATTAGAAATAATCCAACGGGCAGATATACCAAAAAAAACTTTGAGGAGACATGACTGCCTCGATATCTGAATTATTTGGACAATCTGATGCTTATATGTTCATATACCAAATTCATTGTTACTACAATTTTCCAATTTGTATGACAAATGTGATAGAAAGAACACATAGATATCTATGAATTATGTCCCATCAATATGTCATGATTCATATATCCATTAGGTATTGCATGGTTGGGTGCTGCAATAGACGGAGGTGACAAGGAGAAAATGTTACACCCATTATCAAGTCCTGTGAATAAAATCGTTATAAATGATTTGATATGACGTATAAGGTCTAAAATGGCTATATATCAACAAAAAAAAATGCTTTGAATATTTCTTGCTTATTCACCAAGGCATCCAAAAGTCAACGCATGTTATTTGTGCCATCCTAACTACGAATTTGGGAGTCGATGTATGGGCAAGATATCTCCAAAACATGTATTTGAGTTGTAGATCATATCTAATGGTTCTACTTTAAAGGACACTGAATTTGATTGTGAATGCAAAGTCCTCTCTTTACACCCATATACACTTCCTTGAAAATTAGATAACATGGTGTGGAATATACTCCTTTAGCAACAGCAGAAAGTTTGAGATACGATAGAACTGACATGTTGATAATACCATAACCGTCAAGTTGCAAAACTCCCCAACCTCCTTAATAGGAGCCCCATGATGGTGTATGCTAGTCTAAAAACAAACACTATATTGTCCATAGTTGTAAAAATGCTGGTATGGATGTTGGTTATGAAAGTATGAGGTGTCATGCCAGTACTAAGCAATGAAAAATAAAACCTCTTCCGGTCAATGTACACCTCAAAGAAATGACAGTGGAGTCAAAAGTCTACAAAAATAATCACTTTTAAATCATTTTCCTTCCAGAATTGTGACAACTATTGGTGAACCAAATGAAACCGACGTGATGGAGCCCGATGAAAACCAAAGATTCAGGCCTTAATCCAACATATTAGTAACAATCTACTGGTAACTAAGAAATAAAAATATTTGGGATAGGTGATCATACCTGCACGATGACTGACAACAATTCCAGGATGAAAACACCAGATGATATAAGCAAAGGGAAAAACATTCCTGTGCAAGCAGCAATTGCAGCAAGTGCTCCACCAAGAGCCAAGGATCCAATTCTACCCATATATACGGTAGCCTTATACCTGTTGTGGAAAAGAAAGCCAATGCAGGCTCCTGCCATTGACACTCCAAAAATGGACAGTTCTGTTCCAATTAGGAAGGGGAAAAAAGCCGAACAATCAGATCCTAGAACATAGTTTAAAAAAGTCCAAATTCTTATCTATAGCATACACAAGGATAAATGATAATATTAGATAATGCTGGAGGCGGTAACGACAACCACAAACCATGGCTTTCAAATATCAGATTTGACAACTTACTCTGTAATACCAGATAAAATTCTTCTACTGCAACATGAGAAAATCTGTAAACTCCATACTAATCTTTGTACTTATACATGTGACCATGCATGGAAATTGGCTTTTGTTCAAATTCAAAGAAGATTTTTCTTTTTTAAAGTTAAAAAAAATTAATAAAAAAAAAACAAATAAACAACCCTCAGACAGTATATCATTCCTTAGGCTCTGAGGACTTATTCATGAAGGTCAAATTAAAGCATAGAAAATCATCATACAAGATCATGGACCAACAGGTTATTGAACAAGCATTCATGCATGAAAAAAAAAATTCAGATAGCAGTTTCTAAATCTCAAGGAAGCAGCATTATGTAGGGGCATTATATTCTTCACAGCATGTCTATCATAACAGGAGACATTTTCTTTGCTCTGTGTGTGTGTGTGTGTGTGTGTGTGTAACTCATTATTTGCATGCATACTTTATTGTTGAAGCAGTAAGAACTTCAATATAATCTAATCTACGGTAGTTGATCTTGGATCATTTACTATAGAAAAATCACCCCCTTCACAAAGAGTCCATTCCCTCAAAAATCTCTGCAAACAAGCTTTAAGTGGTAACTATTAATCTCAGTCCTTCACCTTTTTATAGTGTTATCTCCCACATCACTATTGTAGCCATGTCATGCTTGCCGCTTGGCTGGTCATTAATTGATGGGATTTGATCCATTTCTGCTATTTTTTCTCATGTTTGGGTTTACTAGGATATTTAGTGTTGTGGTCACCCTCTTGCAACATAAATGAGTGTTTTCTCAACCACAACAGGCATTAAATAAATATTGTGATAGGTCCAATGCAAAACTTATTCAACCATGCAGCTCATAGAATAGAACATGAATGGTGATGATGATGATATAGCTATAGTTATACATTTGAAGAATAACTATTTGAAGCAGCATGAACATCCTTTTGATCATTCTCCCTTTTCAAACAGTCAGTCCTTTAGTAAGCCTCAGTCCCCAAGAAGAGGCTGATATAACATAAGTTCTGATCCTACAACTTTAAACTCAATGGAACCATACAAAAGAAGCCATATATTCATATCCCATCATCTAAACAAGAAAACCGATGCATCCACCCCTACAACTCCTAAACAATAGCCTCTAAACCCCATGAACATTAGTTACAGCAAAACATGACTCAAAACTAAAATTCAGTGACACCCAGAGTTTTTGGCTTCACCTTTTATACATGACCTTCTCTTTTCACTCATCTGGAAGTTGCATCAATCATCCAGTGATCCAAAAAATAAAGTTGGAACTCACCTCTTTCATACTTGACTCTCTCTTTTAACCATAAGAACCAACCTTAAGCATAAAAAAAGAAAAGTAAAAGCCAGAATACATCACCTACTTGCTTCTTTTCTTCCTAATCAATACCTCATGATATGGCTCTTTCATGTGCTGTGCCAACTCTGTTAAGACTTATCCATAAGTCAACCCTATGAGACAGCATAAGCAAAGAGTCTCCCTTGCCAAAGATGCAACTTGTTGGACATCAAATTTTAATGTAGACAAGGTAAACATCCTCCCATGACAATAAGACTTTCCTTGGATATCACATGTTAAATAATATATTGGAAGCAAACAAGAAAATGGAATTAGTGAGAAGGCGAGGGTCTCAACTCCAACTCAATCAATTATATGGAGTAAGAGAATCTTGACTGAGTCCCGCCATAGAGAAGAAAACTAGAATCTAAGCAAGCCCTGGAGTCCCAACGGGAAAAGTTAATTAATTCATTTCTGACTCCAAACCTAACATTTCTAACATCAAACATGATAAATACATATAAAGGTCTCCCATAGCCATCATAAATTGAACTTTGAAAAATGGCTTGACGTAAGTTATATACAAGCATAAAACTTTGATGCAACTCCGATGATAAAATAAGTCAAAATTAATACCAAAAAAGGCATATGCAATTTATACTCATCTTTCTGTATAGGTGTTTTCCTTTTTTGGTGAGTTGTGGCGGTACCTATAAAATTAATACGATGGTAACATAGGTTGCATCAGTTTCCCAGAAGATTCCTAAAAATTTCCATGATTTATTGCAAGAACAAAAAGAATAATGGAATGATTAACCACTTGAAGTAGTTAGCTAAGAACAACATTTATAAAGATGTAGTTGAAGTTCCATATCTCTCAAAAGAAGTCCATGACAAAGGACCCAGTATGTAGAAAACAGACAAGCTGATAATACTATGATGGGCAAGATAAGATGGAAATACAATCAATTTTAAAGCATGCCTTGGTCTTCCAAATATTATGTCAAATGCTAGTCAAATAAAAAATACTGACAAGTTAACAATACTGACTTGGACAAATTGGGAGAACAGCAACAGACATCCCTATAAATGCCAAGGCAGCAACCCCTCCGGCCAAGCCATCAAGTCCATCAATTGACTTCACTCCACTCCCCATAGCAACAAAACTACATGCCGTCAAGACTATATAGAACTTCTCCATGCAGACAAGGCCATGTGGCGGAGGAAGAGGAACCAGCAATTTCCTTTATAGCCAATTGGGTAGCAGTCAAGGAATAAATAAACAAATAAATTAGTCCGCATAAAAACTTCTATACAGTAACTTTCAAGTTGGAATATCATTACATCCACCATCAACAGACATGGCAATGTGTTGGGTTTGGGTTGTGTTCAGGCAAGGTTATCATCCTATATCAAGTCCATATGAATCTGACTGAACTTGACCAATCCTCCAACAGTTTAGGTATGGCTGACACAAAATCGACCTGGGATCAACTCAGCTTAGTTGAACCCCACCTATTTGCCCAGCATTTAGGAAGTGGTTGTCGATGCAATAGGAATACCAAGCGGTGAGAGATGAACAGTGGTGGCATCGCAACCACAACAACAACTGGCACTTGGCGGTCATAAATGACATCAAGGAGGCCTGATTAAGCATGAGATGGCTGAATCAAGTAATGGGTAAGCCAAATGTGCATCGGGGTGGTTAGACAATATGTATCAGACTGGTTGAATTTGGTGATGAGGTGGCTAGATATGAGTTGTTGGGTTGGACCCAATAATCGGGTAGGCAGATTTTAATTGAGGTGACCATATTTGGTGAGGAAGATCTATCAGCACATTACATAGTCAGAGTGCATATTATCACCCTTTCACTTCTAGATATGATTCAGATGTATACCCTCAACCATCATATCCTTAGAGGTACACACCTACACAGCATCCATCTTTATATGGATATATTCTAGAGTCATAGTATGATCATGCCTCACATTACCCTAAGCAATGATGGCTAGTCTTTTATCTGACATACTATCAGGAGACTTATCCTGACAGTACAAAGAGTAACAGGGATGGGCTTAGTATCCAAGTTGGCATCATAATCAAGGACCTAATTATGAAAAGGACCAAGATGTGTGCAAGTACAATAGATATTCTGCAAGGGATTGGTAGAGAGTTTGATATCATGAATGTATTTTGTGAAATATTGAAATATGGTTTATGAAACAATATTCAGATAATTATATTTCTAGTTACATGGCTTTTGACCTTAGAGTACACAAAATAGGGCCAACTTACCTTAAATGTATTACTTTTGAAGTTCAAATGTGTCTTAAAAAGATGGTACAACTTCTCAGATAAATAAAAGAAAAGAAACAAAAAAAGGCATCCCAAGCAGGTATTAGGATGTTTGGCAGGGATAGCCACTAGAACAAGGCAAGATGCCGGGCATCTCAATTTCGTAAGGACAAAAAAACAAAGGCATCCCAAGCAAGTATCAGGATATTTGCCCGAGATGGCCATCAAGACATGGGGCACCCGTTTTGTGGGAAAATTGGGATGCCCCATACCATGGTATTTAATACCTTGTTTGTTACCATTATCACATTTGCAATAGATGTTAACCAGTAAGTTTCTCAAGCCTATACCTCACAATTATGAGCTTGAGATAGTTAAGGCATGTTTTTAAAGAAACTATCTTTATTGTAAAAGCGGATTTACTTCCCTAAATTGTATATATATTAATAATTGATAAGACCAAAGACAATGACATGTTCAGACCATTAATCGGTAGCACGTTACCAGCCACAAGTGTTGATCAGATTGGTTATGAGAAGCTATACATGCTGTATGGTGTTGATATATTTGCTGAATCCAGCCAAATTGAAAACCATGTCCCAACAGCTACCTGTTAACAACACCATAGAAACATTCGACAGTTTTCATTTGCATGTATAAATTTATGCAAAGAGCATCGACTAGTTTGAGGGTGAGAATGTGTGTGTGTGAGATATATATATATATATATATATATAGAGAGAGAGAGAGAGAGATGACATACCTGTAAAAAGAATTGAAGCCATTGTGGCAGTCCATAATTGGGATTCTTGATCCAACTCAAAGTGTCATCAAGCAACCCAATTACTGCACATGCAACAGTCGCTACTACCACTCCATTTACTGGAGTGGAGTTGAGACCGGCAATGCCTCTTGCAACAACAATGCCTATTGGAAGAAAAAACAAGCCACCCATTGTTGGAGTAGCACTCTTATGGAAATATGTCATAGGCCTTTCTCTCCTACGGATCAGACGAATCTTCATGCTCTCAGCTATAGGAACATATAAACATCCAGCGCATGCAGATAACACTGCTGATAATGAAAAAGGGTGTGTGAAATAAAAGGATTCCAGAGGAAGTCTAACAATCTTCCAAGAACACCAGTCGATGAATAAAAGAAATGAGATTAAGAAGGCTATTAATCCCATGGTAATCATGACTCCTAGCAGAGTCCTGGCATCAAAAGCACAAATTCAAGTCAGTAACCATTTGACAGGTATGGAACATCCATCACTATTTGCCTTAATTATTTCCAATGACAGTACAATACATGTAAAATGTGTTCCAAATCTTGGTGCTTGCATAGTGCTCTATTCACCAAACTATGGGGCATGGTTCCAGAAGTCACTAGAGCAATCATTATTATGACTAGCACCAAACTACTAGTATTTGTTCTATAGAGCAAATTCTGTTCACTCAGTCATAAAAATACTGAATTGGGTACCATGATTTAACAACTCTAATAGAGTAATAATAATTCAAAAAAATAGAGCACGGAAATTAAAAAGAAAAAAAACATGTTCAGATTATCCTACCAAAACACATGTTAAAAGTAGCCAAGATGGGTGAAATGGAGTTACTGACAAATATTCCACGCAAGTTTATCTTCTTTCTCTAAATATTAACCATAACACTGTCTTATCTTCAACAATAAATCATTACTTCTGATTTCGGCCTTTTTAGCAAATTAATTAAAAAATCACACCTAAATGAAGAGCTAAAATAGTTCAAATGGAAGCAAACAGAGGAGCCATTACATTTTTGTTTAGGGCCAAGTTGGCACCACACCTGGAAAATCTGAATCTCCATCACTGAGGAATTGGACCTCTTATCAATATAAATGCTCTATTAACAGATTATTTTCCCTTTCAATTTTACATTATTGAAAGCTATTGATTGGGGCATATGCACCTTAATTGAACAAGCGATTTGGACTTTATTTCAAAAAGTAATGAGCTGGGATATGTGGAAAAGGAAAGAAATAGGTTATGGCTGAGGACAAAAGGTTTGGATGGAAGAACTCCCACAAAAATGAAAAGTGCTCAGAATTACTTCACTTCTCAAAGCTAGATAAATGATATGCCAAGAATGTCTTCTAAAGAAAGTTCAAATAATTAGAGGAAATTATTATCATCGCACAACTGGTTAAAGATGATAGCAGAGTAATTATACACCTACATACACCATACGGAACCAATGGAAGAACTTCTAATAAGCAGAAGCAAAGAACTCGAGATGTTAAAAATAGAAAGTTAATATTTTCAAATTTTAAAATGACTTCATGGACATATCCATTGAACTTCTTATAAATTTGATCATGTTTGTCGGGTTGTTTGCAAAATGGCATATCTCTTGATAGAGAGGAAACAGAGAGTTGTGTGAGGGGTTATCTTCACCTTGACTAGTAATTTCTTTACATAAGATAACAGAGGCTCCATTGCATTATTTTTGATACAGAAATACCAAAACTTAACCTTACAGAAATATGATTATAGCACTAGTTTTCAGTATGCATAATGAAATCCAAACAAGAGATCCTATTTCCTATTTCATGGTCAGCAGAGCCTGACAGCCCAACTTTGAAAAACTCTAACATGAAAACCAAAATAAAGCTCAAAAAACACTAAGGCGTTATAAATTGCCAAATTTCCACCTTTTCTTCCTCCGTCCTTTATGCATGGTAGCAAACCGGTGGGCAGCAACTGTCATTGCAGCATCAGGTGTTTCCAAATGATCCCTGCTTGTCGGCAAGTCAATATCCCCCGTGGGGTTCAGAAGAAGATCGATATCACTATCCTCACCCTCACTCGAAGACAACATGTAAGACGAATATCCTCCAGAAATATCATCACCCTCTTCGAAAAGTGAGGGAATCCCCATAGAATCCTACGCCATAAAACAGAATACCAACGAACCATATCAGGGGAAAATGAACACTGGATTTAGTTTCTAAACAGCTGGTGTTTGTTCAAAACACCAAAAGAAGAGGATTCTATTCAGACCATCAAGAAAGATCCAAGAAAGGTGAGACCAAATAGAAACAGAAAACAATCACGAAATTATCAAGAAAATGGCAAGAACCTCATCCATGGCCGAGATGGGAAGGAAATAATGTCTGGGACCGCATCTCCATCTAACAACTCCAAATCTAGATGACTACATACATGAAAAAATTAACAGTTTCCGCGTCAGTCACGAACAAAGCATCGGAGAAACGCAACCTTCTCACCGGTATCTACGAAAACCAATCAAAGATCATGAAAGCAAAAGATACGAGACGCAAAAGATGCGGACCATGACATGGGAAGCGGATCGAAAAGCGGCGGCAGAGTAGATCGGTGATCTCGTCGCGGCTGGAGAAGAGGGTTTCGAGGCTCGTTGAAACCCTAGACGGACAAGATGGGGGTTCGCAGAAGACGACATGACGGCGAGTGAGGAGGAGGAAGACGAGCCGAGGCTTTTGGGAACGGAAAAGCGGTCACATATTTCGTCGTACGAAGGTTCACTCTTGGAGACGACGACCGACCGATGGGCTAGGTACCGTTCCGTCTCATTCTATGGCGATGGGAGAGAGGGACGTCGCTCCTGGCTCGGCTCACCGCGTGGTAAAGCTAGGATCATCTTACCGTGGGCCGCGGCACACCGAAGGGTTTCGACTCGGTGGTTTATGACGTGAACCGGCCGTAGGTTCCGGCGGATCGGCCCGTCTTGACCGGGTCGTGCGATCGGATTCGGTGCGCTGGGCCGTGGAAAGACCATTTCTTTTGTCATGCAGGTGCGGCACACCGACGGGTTTGAGATTCGTGTTTAGAGAATATAATTTATAGATGGGGATCACAACCGTATCGGAGATGGCAAGGTCCATGACACAATGTCATGGATAACAAATGTAACGAATTGCCCTGAGAGTTGACTTATGATTTTTTTTTTTGGCTGGGTTTTGGCATTCGAGTTAAAAAAATCAGAGATGTATATTGACACTTGAAAGTTGATGAAATTATAAGATTAGACCAACACATACATGCGCATGATTTTTGCTTTTGGCTGGGATTTTGACATTTGAGTTAAACAATCGGAAGCGTATATTGACACTTGAAAGTTGATATAATTGAAAGATTAGACCAACACATACATATACATATGTGATTAGATAAAAAAATTTGGTCCAATCACATTGATGAAAAGCAGGTCTTAGGAACTAGGCCACCAATTATATCAATTTTTGTTCCTTCAAGATATAGATAACCATCATTGAGTTAAAAAGATATATTAATCTTGACATCGTTTATCATACAATACATCGTGTTATGAAATATTGATAAATCGCTTTTCTATTAGCCACCTGATTAAGATGCCATAACCTATCTAATCATCTAATGGACAAGATTATGGGTAATAATTAGTTTACTTAGAAGGAAAAGCTTACAAGCACACCCCTCCTGTAAGGTCCTAGAAATAGATGGTTTCTTAATCCATCATTCGTATTTTATGAATGCAAGGCAAATTAAAAGAAAATGAAAAGAAGAGAAGGGGACAAAGAGGAAAGAGGAATGCAGGAGCCTGATGCTCCTTTGAAGCTCCATATTTCTTTCTTGATGAGTGGTTAGTGACGGAATAGGGCCCAAAGCTGAAGATATGAAGAGGAGAACAGGGGTGATGAGAGAGACGGTTTGGTTCTGGAGAGGCTCCAGAAAAGATATGTTTATGAGGAGAGGAGCGATTCTATGTCTATATTTAACAGAGAGAGATTGCCCTATCCTATTTTTGTTGGGTTTTGGCTTTAAAGCAGGACAGGTAAGATGACACAAATGAAGGGTTGAGATGACAAGAAAGTTCATCCAGCATATATTCGGGGTCAAGTCGGATCCAGTATGATAGCAGCATGTTGGATACTGCTATCATGCTGGATACTACCGACATGAAGGGTTGAAATTCTGTCATCCAGTTAAAATATGGGTCAGGTTGGATCCAATGCAACCAATGACAATTTTAAACTTTGGAATTGCGGGGTTAAAATCTTGATGAAATACTGCTGACAAAGTATATCTAGCATCGGCATGGCAAAAAGGTGCTGAAGCTCTTCCCCGATCATCGAGATGGGCTTATCATTGTTGAAGACTTCATACTGTCCGGTTGCCTCTTAGCCTGAGTTCAACCCGACAGCAATGGGGATGGGAAGATGTCTCGACGTCAGCAGAATAAAAACTGGACCGGAATCTAATTTGCAAGTTGCGGGTGCCATTGTTGACATGCTGCAATTGATGATTCATTGATGACACAATTTTTTTGATGAGACTAGGGAACACAATGTAAAATCTTATGCATCACTAATTTCTGATCATAATTATTGGGATATACCGACTGACCCTGCACGCCGACTTACCCTCAGACCGATCCGACCGATGCCCGACTCTACCGACCGGACCGACGGACGACTCCGACGATGACTCCAACTGACGACTGCTGACAATAGCTGCCGACGATATCCGGCTGAAGGTGTGTCGGCCGAACAGATCCATGCTGTTCCCGACCGACCGAGCGGCCGAACCCATACCACCGACTCATTGTCGGAGGTGGCAGCCGACGTCTGACTTCCGCAAGGCACTAGATCAGTCGACGGTGTCTCCGGATTATTACCAGTCGTCTCGGCAGTCGAATCCGACATATAGTCGGCCAGTCCGCTCAAACGTCGTACAACCGCTATGGGCAGTTGTCCTGTCAAGGACATGCGGTATGGCCGTCCTGGGGCGTTGTCCTGCCAAGGACATGGATTAATCCCCAGTGACTTGACAGTCCACGACGATTTGACAGTCCCTAGTGACTTGACAACTCTCCAGTTGTCTGCACCATTAATGGCGGGACCATACCGCATTCTACTATAAAATGGGGTAAGACAACAGTCTTGGTAAGTTTTGAAGTGAGCTTTCTCAAGCTTTCTCAAGAGCCTTTTAGCTCTCAAGCTCTCTCTCTCTCTCTCCCCGATGAGCTCTTGATTTTCTACTGTTGCCTAGTCTCCTCTCTGACTTGACCGTCGGAGGGTCTCCGCCGGAGGCATCTCCGGTCCGTGAGGACTTCTCTTACAGGTGCGCGACCTCAGCGATCGGACGATGGGGGGATTGGCCGCAACAGATTTGGCGCACCAGAAAGGGGCTTGACAAAGGTAAGACAGCGAGCTCCATAGAGCTTGAAAGACCTCTCGAGATGATGAAAATCAGGGCTCAGTGATCGAGAGCTACCGGGTAGGCGAGGTGCTCTTTCCGTCGGGAAGAGGCCCCTCCTTCACCCTCCATGACGGAACCCAGCTCTCTGCACCCGACGGTGATCACGGAGGCACAAATCGCGGCGATCGTGCGACAAATGACCGTTCTAACGGATGCGGTCAAAAACCTCCAACAGCAACCGACTCAGTTGCCGCAATCGCCGGTGGAGCAACCGGCGGCACACCCTATGCCGTCCAGAAGCAGCCGCCGACGTCCGCGTCCACTTCCGTCTCCATCTCAAGAGTGGCCGTCTCGCCACTCCCACCGAGAAGGGGGGAGGCGGCCACAGCGTGACACCCGCCGGTCTCGACGTCCCTCTCCTTCCCAGCTGGAGCGAGCGAGGAGGGAGAAGCAGCCACGGACACCGTCCCCCTCACTCTCAAATTCATCGAGAGGTTCGACCCTTGGGGTTTCTCAACACCGACGATTGGACGACTACGAGCGCAAGTTCGAAGAAATCGACCGTCGGCTTGCCCAGCTCCAGGTGGATGGTCAGAAGTCTTCGAACGACATCGACTTCTGGACCATCCAACCTCTCTTCCGATTTATCCTCGACGAATTGATCCCTAGTCGGTTCAAGATACCTCATGTGGAGCCTTACGACGGCTCCATCGACCCAATTGACAATCTGGAGAGCTACAAGGCTCTCATGACAATTCAAGGGGCAACCGATGCCCTCCTCTGCATCGACTTTCCCACCACACTCCGCAAAGCTGCCAGGGTCTGGTACTCCGGCCTTCGCTCGGAAAGTATCCACTCTTTCGGACAGCTCGAACATTCTTTCGTGGTCCATTTCAGCACCCGTTGAAAGCCGCCACGAACTTCAGACAGTCTTTTCTCCCTCAAGCACGGAAAAAATGAGACATTGCAACACTTTGTGGCCCGATTCAATGCGGCCACACTTGAGGTCCAGGACCTCAACGAAGACATGGCTATTTCGGCCATGAAGAGGGGGCTAATGGGGTCTCGGTTCACATATTCCTTGGACAAGATCCTCCCTCGGACTATGCCAAATTGCTGGAGCACGCGTATAAATACATGCACACGGACGAAGCAGCTTCCGACCGGTGCCTGACCGAGAGCACGGGCCAGAAGGAGAAGCAGAAGAAAAATCGGGCTCCTGCTGAACCCAGCTGGCTCCCCCCATTGATAGATGAGTCTTGCCCCGACGACGGAGTCCGAGACCGACGCATCGCAGGTATGACTCTTACACCCCTCTCTCCGCTCCTTGTGCACAGATTCTATGACGGAGATCGAAGGAGCGAAATATCTGTGACGGCCTCCACCTTTGAAGGCAAAGGGCCTCGACCAACATGGCTCGATCGCCGAATCTACGGTTCGATCATCGAATCTATGACGGTCTCCGCCTCTGAAGGCAAAGGACCTTGACCAACACGGTCGATCGTCGATCGTCGAACCAACGGCTCGATCGTCGAATGCCGAATCTACGATTCGATCACCGAATCTATGATGGCCTCCACCTCTGAAGGCAAAGGGCCTCGACCAACATGGCTCGATCGTCGATCGCCGAACCAACGGCTCGATTGTTGATCGCCGAATCTATGGTTCGATCACCGAATCTACGATGACCTCCACCTCTGAAGGCAAAGGGCCTCGACCAGCATGATCGATCACCGATCGTCGAACCAACTACTCGATCATCGATCGTCGAATCTACAGTTCGATCACCAAATCTACGATGGCCTCCACCTCTGAAGGCAAAGGGCCTCGACCAACACGGTCGATCGTCGATCGCCGAACCAATGGCTCGATCATCGATCGTCGAATCTATGACGGTGGCTTGATCGTCGATCATCGAACCAACGGCTTGATGGTCGATCGACGAATCTACGATGAATCTACAGCTCGATCGTCGATTACCGAACCAATTGCTCGATCGTCGATCGTCGAATCTACGATGGCGGCTCGACCGTCGACCGTCGAACCAATGGCTCGATCGTCGATTATTGAATCTACAATGAATTTACGGCTCGATCGCCGATCGTCAAACCAACGGCTCGATCGTCGAATCTATGGCTCCATCGTCGAATCAACGGCTCGATCATCGATCGTCGAATCTACGTCGGATCTACAATGAATCTATGTTTCAATCACTGATCGCTGAACCAACGGCTCAATCGCCGATTATCGAACCTACGGCTCGATCATCGATCATCAAATCTACGGTTCGATCATGGAATCTACGATGACTTCTGCCTTTGAATGCAAAGGGCCTCGACCAACACGATCGATCATCGATTGTCGAACCAATGGCTCGATCGTCGATCGTTGAATCTATGGTTCGATCGTCGATCGTTGAACCAACGGCTCAATTATCGATCATTGAATCTATGTCGGATCTATGACGAATCTACGACTAGATCGCCGATCGTTGAACCAACGGCTCGATCATCGATCATCGAATCTACGTCGAATCTACGGCTCAATCATCGATCGTCGAACCTATGGCTCGATCGTCGATCGTCGATCGTCGAATCAACGGCTCGATTGTCGATCGTCGATCTACGTCAAATCTACGGCTCGATCGTCGATCGACGAATCTATGACGAACCTATGGCTCGATCGCCGATCGTCGAACCAACGGCTCGATCATCGATCATCGAATCTATGGCTCCGTCATCGAATCAATGGCTCGATCGCCGATCGTCGAATCTATGTCGGATCTACGATGAATCTACGATTCGATCGCCGAACCAACGGCTCGATCGTCGATCACCGAACCTACGGCTCGATCTTCAATCATCGAATCTACGGTTCGATTACCGAATTTACGACGACCTCCATCTCTAAAGGCAAAGGGCCTCGACCAACATGACCGATCGTCGATCGTCGAACCAACAGCTCGATCACCGATCGTCGAATCTACGGTTCGATCGTCGATCACCGAACCAACGACTCGATCGTCGATCGTCGAATCTACGGCTCGATCTACGTCTCAATCATTGACGACACATCGGATTCTACGATGGAGATCGAAGGGATGGAATATTTACGGCGGCCCCCGCCTCTGAAGGCAAAGGGCTTCGACCAATGCGGCTGGCTAATTTGCCGACTTAGCTTTGACTAAGAAGGGCAAAACGCCAAGACGACCGCAGTCGCATCTGCGACATACCAATTCGGTCACGATCGGTCGAAGGATATTCGACTTGCCACCGTTTATCATACGTCCCGACGTGCACGCCCGACCAAGGGCAGGATAACGGATATTCGACTTGCCATTGTTATCCTATCCGAATGCGTCGGACACGACTCGACTATCAGATTCTATGGTATGATGGTGTCGATAAACTACGTCGCACTTGCGACATACCGACCTGATCATGATCGGTCGAAGGATATTCGGCTTGCCATCGTTTATCATGCATCCCGACGTGCATGCCCGATCAAGGGCCGGACAATGGATATTCGACTTGTCATCGTTATCCTATCCGAATACGTCGGACGCTACTCGACTATCAGACTCTATGGAATGATTGTATCGATAAGCTACGTTCGGGGATTGGCCAACACCCGACCCGACGTGCATGCTCGACCTACAGTCGGGACGACTCTCGACCATCGGATCCTATGCAACCTGCACGACAGTCGGAACGCCGACCTGCGATCGGGGCATGCTCTGCCTTTGGCGGGGCGTGCGCTACTCACTACTTTGATCGGCTATGCTGGATTCTACCGAACATCCTAACGAGGTATGTTGGAGCTACGACCTACAATCTTGGGGATGGCTCGGCGAATCGAACACTTTGAACCACACACGGGAAAATGTTTGAAAAGTCTTCGATTTCATTAAGTTTAAGTAACTTACAAAATTGGGCTGAAGTCTGATTACAAAATTGAGACGAAGTCCGATTACAAATATCAAAGATGAAGCAAAAGCAAAAAGATACAAAGATAGCAGATTGGACACTTCGACTATTCGTCGGAGTCGGCTTCTTGCACCGGGGATACTTCGGGATTCATCGGCGTACCCGCTCGGGTCGAAGTGGGACCGAAGGATGGGGCCACCTCACCTTCGACCGCTCGTTCCATCGGTCCAGGGTCGGCCTCCTCCGCAGCCATCTGGTCCCCCGGCATTGGGTCAGCCTCCTCCTCTGCGACCTGATCCTTCGACCCCGGAGGGACGATGCTACTCAGGTCGAGGTCAGGGTGCAGACTCTGGATCGCATCCCGGGCATCCTCGTACCCCACCCGGTAGGAGACGAAGCCGCTCTCGAGGAGCTCCTCCCGGTACTCGTTTGAGCCACAAAAGTCCTCCACCGCCCGGCTCAGCACCTCCTTGGCCGACTCTGCCTCCGCCTTCACTATGTCGGCATCGGCTTGGGCGGAGGACAAGTTCTCCTCGGCCTTGGCCAGGTTCTCCAGGCTAGTCCGAAGCTGTTCGCGCTCGGCCTCGAGCTCCCTGATGCAGCCGTCCCGCTCAGGTCGCAGCCGGTGAACCGAGCGGGTCTTGCACTAGACCTGCTCGCGAGCCGATTGAAGTTCGACCTCCGAGACGGCTAGGCCGTTGGTGAGTCGGGAGATCTCCTCCTCGAGCCTAGCCTCGCGGTCGACCGACAACTTCAGTTGGTCCACCAGCGTCGCCTTCTCAGCTTCGACAGTTTCGGCCCTATTCTTCCAGGCCTCCCGGACATCGTCGAACCTCTGGTACCCGACCTCCAGCTCGGACATATTATAGATCAGCTGCAAGAAGAAGGCCAATCGTCAAAAAAATGAAATGACGAAAATAATAATGAAGGAAGAAGAAGAAGAAGAGCTTACCTGGATCATGATCGGGTAAAAGGAAGAGAGCATCTCAGTCACCGACCGACTCCTTAAAAGCTCCCGGTCGGTCGGGAGAATGGTTGCCTGACACAACCTCCTAGCCAAATTGTGGTTGGCCAGCGCCGACGCTCCTTCGGGAACCTGAACATCGGACGACGCGATGCGGCCCCCCAACCTTGTGTCGTCCGCCGACGCCATTGGAGCCTTCCCCCGATCGGTCGCCCAGGCCCGGAGATCAGAGAGAGACGGAAAGCTCGAACTCAATTGGGCCCCTTCTGAGGGTGCGACGGGAGCCACCGCAGGTCGTTCGGGCTCACGTGTTTCGGCCCAAACCTCTTCCGTGGGTGGGGGAGCCGACACTTCTTCGACTGCCCCCTCAACCGCCCCTTCCTCGGACGGCACCTCGGGTGGCACCACTGGCGCCGACACGGTGATGACCGGCTCAAAGCCCGACGAACGTTCGGTGTCGGGCTGCGCTGTCGCCGTCGCGATGCCGGTCGGAGATGATATCTGAGGCCTCTTGGGAGGCCGCGAAGGTCCTCCCCGGGCGCCGACCTCTTTCTCGTCGTATGTTACCGAATGTCGGTATCTGTCAATCTCACCCTCGGCGGCATGCTTACAATTTCAACAAAGGATTAGCACAAGTCCGAAGACGGATGAAAAAGCGAATGGACGATCGACAAACCGAACGATACCTAAGCGGGGAATTGAACTTAGGCCGGCGTCGTACAGAGCTTGCTCAGTGACGAGCTCCCTCTGCTTCGGCACCGACACATCCTTCAGTCGGTGAAAATCCTCTCGGTCTCTAGCCTCCATCCGACTGTTTTCGTTCGGCTGAGTCCGAGGATCGTCCCAGCGAGAAGGGAACCCCCAAGATAGTGGGGAGGAAACAAAGAAAAATTAGTTCTTCCATCCGTGAATTGACGATGGAAGATCGATGATGAACGAAAGATCCTTCCGGAGATTGAAGAACCACCACCCTCGGACTTTCGGGTGGGGTCAGAGGATGAAGAACGCCCGAAAGAGAGAAATACGGAGAAAGGTCGGCAAAAGTCGACACAACAGAGCGAAGCTGATTATCAACCGGACTGAGTTCGGTGCCAGTTGCACCGGACAAAGCCCGTAATAATCCAAGACGTTCTGGACGAACTCCGAAATCGAAAAGCGAAGATCTGTCCGAAGGTCCTCGACATAAAAAGCCACCTGGCCCGGAGGTGGGTTGTTAACCCGACCCTCGGCCCCAGGGGCGAAGAGTTCAAACTGCTCTGGGATACTGTACTGCTCCTTGAGCCATTCGATGTTTGCCTCCGAAAGTGAAGAAACCTCCACCTCCGGGGTCGACAGGGAGTCGTCAGTCGGGTTCCCCGACTGACTTCCTCGTGGAGAGGTCCTAGCCATGACGCTAGCCACAGAAAAGAGAACACAAAAAAAAATGTCAAAGGAGAAAGGATGCAAGGAGACAAAGACGGGAGACAAAGACGGAAAAAACTTCGAGAAGAGCTTTCAAAAGAAGAGGACGGAGACAACTACCTGAAACTGGGGGACAACTCGACAGAACCTCAGCGCCAGGAATAGATTTGTAGCAAAAAGTGAAGTTTTGGATGTAAGTGGCCACATATATATAAGGTCCTTCGACGGTCGAGATGAAAGTGCGCCGAGCAAGGGCTTCCCGGATGTCGACGCGTGGCAGCATCAGGGCCCTTCCTCGGTCTGACGGTTCGACGCACCTGCCCCCAGATCAAGCCACGTCGCCTCCATCCGTGTGAACGGTTCCGGCCCAATAGCCCCCTGACACGTGGCAGAAAAACCACATCTCAGAATTCATTAACCAACGGTGGTTTGCATTCCCAAGGAGACGGCGGTTTGCATTCCCAAGGAGACGGTGGTTCGCGTTCCCAATGGGACATCTGACATCGGATCGTTCGTTGGTACGATCGTCAGAGTCGGAGTATGACGTGATGGAAAATCACTTCTTTCGTCCGAAGCCATCGCCCACGTGGAAACATTGGCCAACACGACATCCGACTCAGGAGTGGGGGGGGACAACTGTTGGGATATACTGACTGGCCCCTGCACGCTGACTTATCCTCGGACCGGTCCGATCGATGTCCGACTCTACTGACCGGACCGACGGACGACTCCGACGATGACTCTGACTGATGACTGCCAACAATAGCTACCGACGATATCTGGCTGAAAGTGTGTCGGCCGAACAGACCCATGCTGTTCCCGACCGATCGAGCGACCGAACCCGTTCCACCGACTCATTGTCGGGGGTGGCAGCCGACGTCCGACTTTCGCAAGGCACCATATCAGTCGACGGTATCTCTGGGTCATCACCCGATGTCTCGGTAGTCGAATACCAACATATAGTCGGTCAGTCCACCCAAATACCGTACAACCGCTATGGGTAGTTGTCCTGTCAAGGACATGCAGTATGGCCGCCCTGGGGCACTGTCCTGCCAAAGACATGGATTAATCTCCAGTGACTTGACAGCTCACGGTGATTTGACAGCCTCCGATGACTTGACAACTCTCCAGTTGTCTGCACCATTAATGGCGGGACCATACCGCATTCTAATATAAAATGGGGTAAGGCAACAGTCTTGGTAAGTTTTGAAGTGAGCTTTCTCAAGCTTTCTCAAGAGCCTTTTAGCTCTCAAGCTCTCTCTCTCCCCCCGCTGAGTCTCTGATTTTTTACTGTTGCCTAGTCTCCTCTTTGACTTGACCGTCGAAGGGTCCCCGCTGGAGGCATCTTCGGTCTGTGAGGACTTCTCTTGCAGGTGCGCGACCTCGGCGATCGGACGACGGGAGGGATTGATCGCAACAATAATTATCAAGGTCTCGGTCAAGAGGCCCTTCGTTTGTTCAAGGATTTTCAAAGGTCCTGCTATCTGCTAGAATATGTATTTTTCAAAATTTTACTTTTCGACTAATCTAAAACTGCTATTTTTGAAAAAATTTCTCTACTGCCAAACTAATTTAGCATTTAATTGCAACAACATGCTCCAAATATTTCTAAATTTCAAGCCACTCCAAACTCCTCCATGGTTGAAGGATTTTTCAAATTGTTATTAACTGGATTAATAAAAACTCATTCCATTTTTCATGAATTGTTTGACACCAATTCAGGAAATACTTAAACTACAAACTAATGATATTATTTTTACCAAAAAACAAACTAGTGATACTATATGGTAGCGGTGTTTATGCTATATTTTAGTTGATTTTATATAAAAAATATATATATATTAGATTATCATATATTCTTTATTCTACGTGTGTTTGTTTTCTAATTTTTAATCATCCAACTACTTTCACATTCTTCTTGAAATTTTTAGTCTCCTTTGATCTCTTTTATTATAGAAATACTCATATTTCAATCATTGGTGGGCATTGCACAACTTCCATCACTATTTGAAAAATGTTGTCCAATTGCATCTTGGTCACCTTGATCGCGTGTGTTGGGATATACCGACCGATCTTGATACCGACTCACTAATGCCGACTCACCAACAGATCACGACACCGACCCAATCCTCGACGCCGACCCAATCCTCGACGCCGGCCCATCCTCGACGCCGACTCACCGACGGGTCCCGATGCCGACCCATCCATGAGGATGGACCGACCGACTTTGCCCGTCTGACGATGGACAATACCAACGGTAACTACCGATCATGCTCAGCCGGAACGTGTCGGCCTAACAGGCCAACACTGCCTCCGATCGCCTGAAAGCCGATCTCCCATCGCCGACCCCCTGTCGGATGGGACATCACCGACTCACTGTCGATTTGGACAACCAACGTCCGACCTCTACAGGCCCTTCTAGACGCCGAACGAGCGGCATGGGCTGCAGTCCTATCAAGGACATGCCATGCAACCGCCAGGAGCGTTGTCCTGCCAGAAAATCTGGGGCGCTGTCCTGCCAAGGATGCAAATTAATTCCTAGGACCTGTCAGCTCATCAACGACGTGATAACTCCCGACGATTTGACAACTCTCTAGTTATCTACATCACCGACGGCGGGACTATACCACCTCTTACTATAAATCGGGGAAGGCAATAGTGCTGAGGAGGTCTTTCTGAAACCCTTGAACCCTTCCTCTCTAGCTCTCGTTCTAATCCTCTCTCGCTGAGCTCTTCTTGATTCTTTTCTACTGTTGCCTAGTCTCCTCTCTGACTTGACCGTCGAAGGGTCCCCATCGGAGTCACCTCCGGTCAGTGCGGACATCTTTTGCAGGCGCTCTCTCCCGACGACCAGGCGACGAGGAGATTGGTCGCAACAGGTTTTGGCGCGCCAGGTAGGGGATGGGTTTCGACAGCACCAGGGATTGCAACCCCCACGGAACTCGAAACATCTCCTAAGATGACAAGAACAAGAGCTCAGCGGTCGAGGGTCACTGGATCGACGAGGCGCTCTTCCCGTCGGGAAGAGGCCTCTCCTCCACCCACCATGGCAGAACCTAGCTCTCCACATCCCGCGGTGACCACGGAGGCACAGATCGTGACAATCGTGCGGCAGATGACCGTGCTGACAGACGCGGTCAAAAGCCTTCAGCAACAACCGATCCGGTTGCCGCCCTCATCGGCGGAGCAACCGGCGGCACGTCCGGTGCCCTCCAGGAGTAGCCGCCGACGCTCGTGTCAGTCTCCGTCGCCTCCTCGGGAGCACCTGCCATAGCGCTCCCACCGAGAGGAGGAGGGGCGGCCGCGGCGTGACACCCATCAGTCCCGACGGTCATCTCCCTCCCAGCTGGAATGAGCGAGGAAGGAGAAGCGGCCGCGAACACCGTCCGCCTCCCTCTCGGACTCATCGAGAGACTCCACCCCTGGGGTCTCTCAGCACCGACGGATCGACGACTATGAACGCAGGTTCAAAAAAATCGACCGTCGGCTTGTCCAGTTGCAGGTGGAAGGACAGAAGTCCTCAAATGACGTTGACTTTCAGACCGCCCAACCTCTCTTCCGACTCATCCTCGACGAACCGATCCCCAATCGGTTCAAGATGCCACACGTGGAGCCTTACGATGGCTCCACCGACCCGATTGACCACCTGAAGAGCTACAAAGCTCTCATGACGATTCAAGGGGCGATCGATGTTCTTTTTTGCATCGGCTTCCCCGTCACGCTTCGCAAAGCTGGCAAGGCCTGGTACTCCGATCTTCGATCAGGAAGTATCCACTCCTTTGGACAGCTCGAGCACTCTTTCGTGGCCCACTTCAGCACCAGCCGGAAGCCGCCACAAACCTCAGACAGCCTTTTTTTCCTCCAACAGGGAGAAAACGAAACACTCCGATACTTCGTGACGCGATTCAACGCGACCACGCTTGAGGTTCGGGATCTCAATGAAGACATGGCCATCTCGACCATAAAGCGAGGGCTGAGGGCATCCCGATTCACATACTCCTTGGACAAGACCCTCCTCCGGACGTACGTCGAACTGCTGGAGTGCGCGTATAAGTACATACGCACAGATGAAGGAGCTTCCGACCGATGCCTGACCGAGTCCAAGGGCCCAAAGGAGAAGCGAAGGAAGGGTCGGGACCCTGCCGAGCCTAGCAGGCCCCCAACCGACGGTCGGGTCTTACCCCCACGACGGAACCAGAGGTCACCTCGATGGTGGAGTCCGAGGTCGACACGTCCCAGGTACGACTTCTATACTCCTCTCTCTGCTCCTCGTGTGCAGATTTTGATGGAGATCAAAGGAGAAGAATATCTGCGACGGCCTCCACCTCTGAAGGCAAAGGGCCTCGACCGACGAAAGTACTGTCGATTCTATCGGAGCCACAGCCACAATATCGAGCAATGCATCCAACTTAAGGATGAGATTGAAGCCCTCATACGTCGGAGATATCTCGGCAAGTTCCGGAGGAATCCGTCGATCCGGCCCGTTGCCGACCAACGACCCCAGCCGACCGAAGAAGCAACGAATAACCAACCTACAGTCGGGGTCATCAACATGATTTCCAAACGACTGGGCCTGGGGATGTCTGCTGGAGGGGAGCCGACGAAGAAGCTGCACCCGGATGATGTAATTATTTTTACAGATGAAGATGTTCGGGGCTTCCAAACTCTCCATGATGATGCTGTTGTTGTCTCGGCAACAATAGCCAATTATGATATAAAAAGAATCTTTGTAGATAATGGAAGTTCAACGAACGTTTTGTTTTACTCGACCTTCTCCCGGATGCGACTGTCGGCCGACTGACTCAAGAAAGTCTTTACACCCCTGATAGGCTTCGCTGGAGATGCTGTCACGATGGAAGGGGAAGTTGCTTTGCCCGTGACGGCTGGAACCGAACCATGACAAAGCACAGTCCACTTGACCTTTGCGGTCGTCCGAGTACCTTCGGCCTACAATGCCATACTTGGAAGACCCAGACTAAACGCCCTCAAGGCGATAGTTTCGACGTATCATCTTCTGGTTCGGTTCCCGACCAAAAATGGAGTCGGAGAGATGCGCGGGGATCAGCAGCTCGCTCGGCGATGCTTTCAGATCTCTGCTCAAAGTGACGAATCAAAGAGCTCCCTGACGGTCGACAAGTTGGACCAACGGGAAGAAGAAGAACGGGGTGAACCGGCCGAACAGCTTGTTTCCATCCCGATAACGGAGAATTCCGAACAAACAGTCTGGGTCGGGTCTCATTTACCCGACCCCGAGCGACGGCAGCTAGTGGAGCTGCTGAAGGCCAATGCCGACGTATTCGCTTGGTCGGCAGCGGATATGTCGGGCATCCTCCGGAGACAATGACACACCGACTCAATGTCGACCCAGCAATGAGGCTGGTGAGACAGAAGAAGCGGTCTTTTGCTCCTGAAAGACAGAAAGCCATTGACGAGGAGGTGGATAAGCTACTCGAGGCAGACTTCATCAGAGAAACCACCTATCCCGATTGGCTCGCCAATGTCGTAATGGTGAAAAAAGTCAACGAAAAGTGAAGGATCTGCATCGACTACACCGACTTGAATCGGGCTTGTCCGAAGGATAGCTTTCCACTTCCGAAGATCGACCAGCTGGTGGATGCGACATCCGGATATCGACTGCTCAGCTTCATAGATGCCTTCGTCGGGTACAACCAGATCTGGATGACGCTCGAGGACGAGGAGCATACGGCTTTCGTGACTGCAAAGGGCCTCTACTGCTACAGAGTAATGCCCTTCGGACTGAAGAACGCTGGAGCCACCTACCAGCGACTTGTCAACAAGGTCTTCAAAGATCAAATCGGGCACAACATGGAAGTGTACGTGGACGACATGCTGGTGAAGAGTGCGCAAATTTCGGATCACGTGCGAGATCTCGAAGAAACCTTCTGCACTTTACGACGACATCGGATGAAGCTGAACCCGACTAAGTGCGCCTTCAGAGTGACCTCGGAGAAGTTTCTCGGGTTCCTCATTTTGCAACAAGGAATCGAGGCCAACCTCGAGAAAATCAAAGCAATCATCGACATGCACCATCCGGACACCAAAAAGGAGGTGCAGCAACTCAACGGAAGGATCATCGCGCTCAGCTGATTCATTTCTCGGTCGGCCGAGAGATGCCTTCCGTTCTTCAAAATCCTGAGACAGGCAAAGCATTTCTCTTGGCCGGACGAGTGCTGACAAGTCTTCGAGGAACTGAAGAAATACCTGACTTCTCTGCCCCTACTTGTGAGGCCGGAGGTCGGGGAGGTACTGTATCTTTACTTGGCTACCTCCCCGGAGGTAGTTAGCTCGGTGCTCGTCCGAGAGAACGAGAACCGAGTTCACCAACTGATATATTACGTCAGCAAAGTGCTTCACGAAGCCAAGACTCGATACTCGAAGGCAGAGAAAATGATTTTCGCTCTGGTCATTTCAGCACAGCGGCTCCGTCCATACTTCCAGGCGCACACTATCGTGGTCCTCACCAACCAATCCTTGAGAGCAATCCTGCACCGTCCTGACACATCAGGACGGCTGACGAAGTGGGCTGTGAGACTGAGCGAGTTCGACATTCAATACCGACCATGACCTACTCTGAGAGCCCAGGTTCTGGCCGACTTTCTCGCAGAATGCCCGACGACCGACCGAGCGTCAGGAGAGGGGAGCCCCGAAGAGGTTGGGACCTCCGAGTGTGACCCCAATTCAACCTGGGTATTGCACATCGATGGAGCCTCTAACATTCGAGGGAGCAGGGCCGGGTTCCTGCTCACCAACTCGGAGGGAGTGGTTATCGAGCACGCCCTCCGATTCGACTTCAAGGCCTCCAACAATCAAGCCGAATATGAGGCACTCGTCGCAGGCTTGGGGTTGGCACTGGAGCTCGGGGTCGACCGTCTCAAAGTCTTCTCCGACTCTCAACGGATCGTTGGACAGGTCAAAGGTGAGTTCGAAGCGCAGGATCCGACCATGGCCAAATATCACCAAAAAGTAAAAGATCTCGTAGCACCCTTCAAATACTTCGAGATCTTCCATATCCCCAGGATGGAAAATGCTCGGGCAGACGCACTCTCCAGGCTCGCGACATCCGACTATGGCACCTTGGGTCGAACATTCATAGAAAGTCATGAACAATCGAGCATCGACAAGGTCGAAGAGGTGCTACAATTGACGACAGAGCCGAACTGGATGGATCCGATCGCTCAGTACCTGACCGATGGATCTACCCCCGAAGACCCCGTGGAAGCCAAACGACTCCGGTGGGCGGCTTCCCAATATGTGATGGTGGACGACCGACTATAAAAAGGTGATTCTCCCTTCCCTTGCTGAAGTGCCTGGGGGCGGCCGACGCAGACTATGCCCTCAGAGAAGTACATGAAGGGATCTGCGGTGATCACTTGGGGGGCAAATCCTTGGCTTACAAAGTCCTGCGACAGGGTTACTACTGGCCCACCATGAGGAAGGATGCAGCTGAGTTGGTTCGGAAGTGTGAGCCATGGCAAAGGTATGCCAACATACAACACCGACCCGCCAGCCAGCTCACTCCAGTCGTCGCCCCGTCGCCCTTCGTCCAGTGGGGAATCGACATACTCGGACCCTTTTCTCCGGCATCCGAACAACAGAAGTTCATAGTCGTCGCGATCGACTACTTCACTAAGTGGGTGGAAGCCGAACCTTTGGCGCAAATCACAGAGCGGAAGATGGAAGACTTCGTTCAGAAGTCCATCATCTTCAGGTTTGGATTGCCAAACACCATCATTACCGACAACGGGCGACAATTCGACAACCAAGACTTCAGAGACTTCTGTGCGAGGTTTCAAATCACGCACCGACTGACTTCGGTCGGACATCCACAGTCCAACGGTGAGGTCGAGGTGACCAACCGGACCATCCTGCATGGACTAAAGACCCAACTAAATGAAGCCAAAGGCCTATGGGTCGAAGAATTGAACTCTATCCTATGGGCGTACCGAACGACGCCCCATGTCCCAACTGGAGAATCTTCCTTCAACTTAGCCTATGGAACGGAAGCCATGATCCCGCTGGAGATTGGGTTACCATCGACCAGAGTCGAGCAGTATCACGAGCCGGACAACTCCGAGTGTCGGAGAGCCGACTTGGACCTCTTGCCTGAACTCTGATGCGAGGCACAACTCCGTATGGCTTCCTACTGACAAAAGGTGGCCCGGTACTACAACGCCAAGGTCAAACCGAAGCTTTTCAGGCCTGGAGATCTAGTTTTAAGAAAGGCAGAAGTCTCGAAGCCCCTGGACCGGGGAAAGTTATCCCCGAACTGGGAGGGACCCTACAAGATAGCCGACACCTACGGACCGAGAGCTTACCGGCTAGAGACCCTAGAAGGGACGGCCATCCCACGGACTTGGAATGCCAACAATCTGAGGTTGTACTACCAATGAACTCTGTATCCCCTCAACTGGAATACAAATTCAGTTTCAAAACTTCAGAGTCTGGAATCTCGACTCTTCGACTGTGGGTCGGCGCCCGTCAGTAGTACAAGCTCCGACGCCCTGACTTGGGCCCAACGTTCCGTTGAGAATCAACGGCCCGATCGTCGATGACTCATCAGACACTTACGATGATCGATGTATCCATAACGACGGGAGTTACACTCCTTCTACAGTTAGAACTCTCGGGCAAAATGATCGGGCAGAACGATCGGCTGACTTGCCGACTCGACCCCGGCCGAGAAGGGCAAAGCGCCAATGCGACCAACGTCGCATTCACAACTTACCGACCAGGTCATGATCGGTCGAAGGATGTTCGGCTTACCACCGTTTATCACACGGCGCGACGTAAGTACCCGACCTAAGTCTGGGTAATGGAAACTCGACTTGTCATCTTTTCTCCGACTAAATGCGTAGGACACCATCCGACTGATCACATCAGACGACGTTCGACCCTACGCAATGATCGGGTCATCGGGGTGTGCCCGAAGGTCGGTCGACCTTCAACTCCACGAATGACCTTCGACTCTGCGAACGTGCCCGACTCAACGAACGTGCCCAACTCATGTCGGGACGACGCACATTCGACTTTGACCTTCGACTCACGATCGGGCGATGGACGTTCGGCTCAGGCTTCCGACGGGCGCACACTACGACCGCCGGACGGACGGTCTGTGATCGGAATTCACTTTGCCTTTTCCATGGCGCACGTTATCGACTATCTCGACTAACGACTTGGGATGTTACCGAGTAAGGTATGTCGGGTCTACGACTCTACGACTCTACGACTCTAAGTCAGAGCGCATTTTAACATACGAAGGGAAGAAGTTGAGAATACTTAATTTCATTAAGTCTACAAAATTGGGCCGAAGCCCGCTTACAAGTATGTAAAGTGAAGCAAAAAGTAACAAGACTCTGATCTCTTCGATCGGGAGGAGCTCGGGGACGGCTGGTGTATCCACTCTGGTCGGTGCTAGGTCGGAGGACGGAGCTGGGTCGGAGGTCGGAGCTGTCTCCACTTCGGCGATCTACTTTGGGATGGTTTCCTCCACCGTAGTACCGTCTCCCGACGATGGGTCGGCCACCTCTTCTGTGGCTTGGTCCTCGAGTCCTGGGGGGACGATGCCGTTGAGGTCGAGCTCCGGGTACAAGGCCTGGACTGCATCTTGAGCATCTTCATACCCCACCTGGTACGACGCGAAGCCGCTTTCCAGGAGTTCCTTCCGATATTTGTCGGAGCCGCGGAAGTCCTCCATCGCTCGACCCAGTGATTTCCTCGCCGACCTCGCCTCCGCCTCCGCCCGATCAAAGGACTCCTTCGCCGACTCCGCCTCCGCCTTCGCTATGTCAGCGTCGGCTTGGGCGATCGACAAGTCCTCCTCGGCCTTGGCGAGATTCTCCAAGCTAACCCAGAGTTGCTCGCGTTTGGCCTCGAGCTCGGCGACGACACCATCCCACTCGCGCCGCAGTCGGTGAGCGGTCCGACCCTTGCGCTTGGCTTCCCCACGGGCCGACTTAAGTTCGGTCCCGAGATGAGAGATCTCATCCTCGAGCCTCGCCTCCCGATCGGTCGACAGCTTCAACTGCTCGACCAGTACCACTTTTTTGGCTTCGACGGTCGTCGCCCTGTCCTTCCAGGCCGTCCAGATGTCTCCGAACCTTCGGTATCCGACCTCTAGTTCGGACATAGTGTAAATCAACTGCAAACGAGAACTGACCGTCAGAAAGACGAAATAATAAAGACAGTAGGGGAGGGAGGAGGCGAGGCAGAACTTACCCCGATCATGGTCGGATAAAAAGAGGATAGCATCTCGGTCACCTGCCGAGCCTTCAGAACCTCCACGTCAGCTGGGAGGAGGGTCTCCTGACATAGTCTCCTGGCCAAATTATGGTCGGCCAGGGCTGACGCTCCCTCGGGGACCTGGGCGCCAGACGACGTGGCGCGACCCCCCAACCTTGGGTCATCAGCAGGGGCCATCGGGGCCTTCCCTCGATCGGTTGCCCAGGCCTACAGATCGGGGAAGGAAGGGATGCTCGAGCTTGATTGAGCACCCCCCGAGGCAGCAGCGGGCGCCGACGGAGGACGTTCGGGTTTCCGAACGATATCCTGTGTCTCCTCCATCGGTGAAACCGCCGATGCTCCCTCGTTCATTCCCTCCACCGACTGCTCCTCCGGTGGTGCTGTTGGAGCCGAAAGCGTGATGACCGGCTCCGACTGATCGGCCGCCGATGCGGTGGCGGTCGGTGCTTCTGTCGAGGATTTCTTCGACGGTCGTTAGGGCCCGACCCCAGACGCCGACCTCTTCCTCACCGCATATTGTCGAATCTCGGCGTCGGTCGGCCTCATCCTCGGTGGCGTACCTGCAATTTCAATAAGAGAATCAATACGTGTTCGGGGACAAACGCGAAGCGAAAAGACAACCGATGGATTGGGCAGTACCTAGACGGGGGACCCGACTCAGGCCAGCATCATAGAGGGCTTGTTCGGTAACAAGCTTTCTCTGCTTCGGTACCGACATGTCCTTGAGTCGGTAGAAATCCTCCCGGTCGTCTGCCTCCACTCGACTGTTCTCGTTCGCCTCGATCCGAGGCCCGTCCTAGCGGGAAGGAAAACCCCAAGGAGAAGAAGAGGAAACAAAGAAGAACTGATTCTTCCATCCATGAATGGACGATAGAAGATCAGTGATGAAAGAAAGACCCTTCCGGAGATTGAAGAGCCACCACCCTCGGACCTTAGGATGGGATCGGAGGATAAAGAATGCCCGGAAGAGAGAGATCCGAGGGTTGGTCGGCAAGAGCTGATACAACAGGACGAAGCTGATTATTAACCGAACTGAGTTCGGCACCAGTTGCGCCAGACAAAGTCCGTAATAATCTAGAAGATTCCGAACAAACTCCGAAATCGGAAGTCGAAGACCAGCCCGGAGGTCCTCAACATACAGAGCCACCTGGCCCGCGGGCGGGTTGTTGACCCGTCCCCCGGCCCCAGGGGCGAAGAGTCGGAACTGCTCCAGGATACAATACTGATCCCGAAGTCGATCGACATTCGGCCTCGAAAGTGAGGAAACCTCCACTTTCGGGGTCGATCGAAGATCATCGATCGGGTTCCTCGACCGAGCTTCCCGAGGAGAAGCCCTGGCCATGATGCCAGAACCAAAAAGAAGGAAAAGACAGAGAAGAGGAAGGAGAAAGGATTTCAAAAAGAAGCAAGAACAAGGCGAAAGGAAATACAAGTCTCGGATAGACCTTCCAAAGAATAAGGGCAGAAGCAGCTACCTGGGACGGAGGGGAGACCGCTTGGGCAGAGTCTCCGCAGCAAGACCGTGAAAAGTGAGGTTTTGAGTACAAGTGGCCCCATATATATAGGGCCTTTCGACGGTCGGGATGTGGGCGCGCCGACGAGAACCTCTCGGATGATCGACACGTGGTGGCATCCGAGCCCTCCTCCGACCCGACGGTTCGGCGCACCCATCCCAGATCGGGCCACGTCGCCTTCATTTGCACGAATGACGTCGGCCCAACGGCCTCCCGACACGTGGCAGAAAGACCGCGCCTGAAAATTAATTCGCTGACGGCGATCCGCATCCCCGATGGGATGTCTGACAGCGGTCCGCGCTCCCAAGGGAGCACCAAGCGACGGTTTGCGTTCCCCAGAAGGCGCCTGACACCGGATCGTCTGACACCAGATCGTCCGACACTGAGTCGTCTGACACCGGATCGTCCGACACTAGACCGTCTGACATCGGATCGTCCGACACTAGACCGTCTGACACCGGATCGTCCGACACTAGACCGCCTGACACCGGACCGTCTGACACCAGATCGTCCGACACTGGATTATCGGACACTAGATCGTCTGACACTGGATCATCTGACATTGAATCATCGAACATCAGGATGCCTGACACCGATTTGTCCGGATCGTTCGCTGGTGAGATCAGCAGAATCAAGGCATGACGCAATGAAGAATCCACTCCTTTCGCCCGACGCCCCCCTGCATGGAAATGCGGGCCGATGTGACATCAGGCTCAGGAGTGGGGGGCAACTGTTGGGATATACCGACCGACCCTGATGCCGACTCACCAACGCCGACTCACCAACGGGTCACAACGCCGACCCAATCCTCGACGCCAACTCACCGACGGGTCACGACGCCGGCCCATCCTCGACGCCGACTCACCGACGGGTTCCGATGCCGACCCATCCACGAGGATGGACCGACCGACTTTGCCTGTCTGACGACGGGCAACACCAACGGTAACTACCGATCGTGCCCGACCGGAACGTGTCGGCCTAACAGGCCAACACTGCCTCCGATCGCCTGAAAGCCGATCTCCCATCGCCGACCCCCTGTCGGGTGGGACATCACCGACTCACTGTCGGTTTGGACAACCGATGTCCGACCTCTACAGATTTTTCTAGACGCCGAACGAGCGGTATGGGCTGCAGTCCTATCAAGGACATGCCGTGCAACCGTCATGGGGTGTTGTCCTGCCAGAAAACCTGAGGCGCTGTCCTGCCAAGGACGCAAATTAATTCCTAGGACCTGTCAGCTCGTCAACGACGTGACAACTTTCGGCGATTTGACAACGCTCCAGTTGTCTACATCACCGACGGCGGGACCATACCACCTCTTACTATAAATCGAAGAAGGCAACAGTGCTGAGGAGGTCTTTCCGAAACCCTTGAACCCTTCCTCTATAGCTCTCGTTCTCACCCTCTCTCGCTGAGCTCTCCTTGATTCTTTTCTACTGTTGCCTAGTCTCCTCTCTGACTTGACCGTCGGAGGGTCTCCGTCGGAGTCACCTCCGGTCAGTGCGGACTTCTTTTGCAGGCGCTCGTTCCCGACGACTAGGCGACGAGGGGATTGGCCGCAACAGCGTGAATTAAAACTCACCTTGGTTATCACATATTTTTATTTTTTATTTTTTTTTTGATACAAATGGATGCTCGTACCACTCTAATATAAATACATCCCATAAAATTAAAAAATAAAATATCCTACAAAATATGCAAATACATATGTATCTAATTGATTATGATGGCAAAATTTTTTTTAATTAAGATCTTCTCCATCCCAACCCAAGCTCCTGTTTGACATAAATAATGCCCACACTTTTTTATTTAGCAACCAGAATCTCTACTTTTAAATTCTTGGACGGTGGATCCAACTTCGACACCCCCACCCCACCCTCTTTTCTCCCCTCTACCCCTTTTTTTTTTCTCTTTTGATGAGACCTTCCTTTTTCATTAAAAAAAAAAAAAGTAAAGGCCTCAATGCGTAGCATCATATCTCCATAAAATATTGCATTCACTGAAGAAAGCTATTGGAGCTAAATCTTGCAAGTTCAAGCATCAACGAAGGATTTGGGCTCTGATGACTTGTATTTGGGCTCTGATGACTTGTAATCCTGGTAAATGCTGTAATAAGCCATTCAAAATACGTATATGCTAACGATGATAATGACATAATCATATGATATCATATCACAGACCTCGATACAAGGAACAACTTAATATTCCCCAGTTACAGCTGTTACGCCCACAGACAAAATTTTCTTTCAAACGAATAAAGGGGGGAAAAAAAATTCTTATGAGGCCCTAAAACTGCTCTCTTTTGCCCCACTGTGCAGCCTATACTTTGGATATGACTAATCTAGGGGCATGACAACATGCAACGGCGCAAGATACTTTTTTACATGATAATGACGATGATGGCAAATCCGACCTCAGCACTGATATTCTTTTTACATGTCAAAGCAAGAGCGTCAAAGCAAGAGCGCTGTCCTCAGGACCATCACATGATGTATTGTAACGAATGCCAATGCAAAATGTTGATAACACATCAATATGCCACACAGCCATCAATATATTACAAATCGCAATGCTAACAAAGCCAAAATGCAGCACATTGTCATTTGTCGTCCCTAGTTTGGGCTGCCCTCGTTACTGAGTTACATATCAAAAGCAAGAACCAGAAAAACCAAAACTCAATATGCACACCCACAGATCTGCCCTGAAAGCTTTCCTACTGCAGTAGCTGATCTAATATAGCTTAAAACAGAAGGATAAGGTACTTCAACAAACAAAGCAAAAAGGAGATAGCAGGACAGACAAATGCCAACTAGTCATTACATAGAACAGCAAGCTAGGACTTGGCTTTTCCAGCCTGAAGAGCTTGAATCTTCTGTTGTGATTTTAAAATCTGTGAACAAATAATTGACATTTGTTAGGGTACCGCTCAATGATACATGCACAGACAAAAAAAATGTAAGGTTGCTATTTCTTTTTCTTCCATTCATAGACTTGGTCAGAAGCTTGCCATTCAGATAGTCTTGAGGAAGGGACATTCAAAATTCAGGAAAGATTTAAAATGAACCAAAAAGCTTAGTAAGAATTTGAATGTTTAAAAATTAGAAATTAAAAGCATATGCAGTTTAGCTGTTAACAGTTATATGCATTAGTTCCTTCTAAAAAAAAAATGGAGTCAAAAGGTGCACGAAACAGCAGAATAAAATGGAGTCAAAAGGTGCACGAAACAGCAGAATACCATCTCAAACAACAGCATACAGAACAGATGATTCATAAATACTTGGAGAAGTGCATAGATCACAAGATATTAATTTTTTATACTACAATTAAATCAAGAATAATTCAAAGATAGTTCAACAATATAAATTTTGTAATAATTAGAAAAAAAGTTTCTCTAAACAATTTGTGAGGCATTGTTACTGTTTTATGGTACTGGGACAGGAATTAGGACAAAAAGTTCAGCAATCAGCAGTGTTCTCGAAATAATAGATGAGAATTACAAAAACAAATAAGTCAATATTACATCTGTATTACCTAAAATCCTATTTTTGTCTCGCCAACTCACCATTTCAGGTCTCATGGTCCTTCAAAGGATCGTTCAGCAATATAAATTTGGTAACAATTAGAAAAAGCTTCTCTAAACAACTTGTGAGACATTGTTACTGTTTCGTGGTACCAGGATAGGAATTAGGACAAAAAGGCATAGCATTCAGCACTGTTCTCGAAATGATAGATGAGAATTACAAAAACAAATAAGTCAACATTACATCTGCATTTCCTACATTCCTTTTTTTGTCTCACAAATTCCCCATTTCAGGTGTCAGACCCTGCCTATACCATGGCAACTTTTGGGCTTATAAAACACACAAAATCATCTCATTTACTTTCTTTGAGGTATTTAATTTAACCTTCATAACAAAAGGCTCTCCACTAATTCAAGCAAGTCTTCCCATAAAAGACATCAGAAGGTACCATCAAGAAACTAGGCAACAATACCTGACTTAAACAGAATCATTTCCTCAATCTTAATGTGAACATATACTGAAGAGACTCAGATCTTACTTTTGAGAACCTTGTGCAGCAAGATTTGAAGAAGGTCAAATACCTCACGAGATCAAAGATTAGTCTGTAAAGCTGTGACACCTAATAGATCTTGGACATCATTGAACAAATTGTTCAAACTTCTTGCAGAGCTGGGACTAGCTTAAATCTCCACTGGATGCAAGAGGTTAACAATGTGAGACTGAGTAATTTATCATGCTTTGCTAGGAAATCTGGCTTTAGAAGTCATAACTTCCACCCTAACTTATACAATGCATCATGAGTTTCAACTATTGCAGTGGAAAGGCTGCAAATCTGGCTAAACACTGAAGGTGTTGGACACTCGGGAAAGCTGGTCAACATGGACCAAATAATAAACTCCAATGAAGAGTGGAACATCAGGCTGATTTAAATCATTTGCCAACCATGTATTGCAAAAGAGATCCTATTGCCACCCATGTATAGGTAACTCATCCTGAACCACCCTTATGGCTCCAATTCCAGGATGGCCTGGACCACGAAACCTAAATATAATGCTTCAATACCTTCATGTTGTTGTATAAAGACACCTACTCCATCACACACACACACACATACATATAAAGCTTCTTGCACCTCTAGATATTGTGATTTAGACCTTTAGAATATTTTGGTAAAAATATATACATTTGACTATTTGTAGCAAGTAGCAACTAAGGGAATAAGAAGTCAGAGCACTATGTTATTAGACATTTAGTATCAAGAGCTGAATTAAGGACCGGTAACCTACAACACGTCAACAGAAATTTCATCAACAATTTTTCCAAAGGATGCCCCTAGTATTTTGAAATGCAAATTTGATTTACCTCTAAGACATATTCCTTGGCGCAAAAAGTAGGATACATCTTCTTAATTAGTTATCCACATTTACTGGCTTATGCTCAGGTACCAAAACGTTTGGCTAAAAGCTTGAAACGCACTGGACAACTAATTTACATTGCTATGCCTATAAATTAGTTAAACTAAATCATCAGAGGTTGAGATGCAAAAAGAACTTAATTTCCATTTTTAATTTAATTCAATAGGTAAATGCAAAATAATCATTTGACTATAACATCCTGTTGGGAGAAAATCTCTTCAACCTTCTGGTATTCCATCATGCGTATGTACATTTTCTTCTAATGTGCAAGAAAAATGACAAGAAACATGATTCAGTGAGGTGATATCATAGTCTTGCTTGACGCTTCATGCTACTCAAACTAACCAGTAGAGATGAAGCATGCCTTGTCAAGAGAGCATGAATACAAAGTCCCCAAGGGTGGCTCAACCCAACCCAGTCAGGCCTACCATCGAGTGACCAGACCAAGCCAAAGCCTAGGTCTACACTCAATTGGTTTCACATCCTTCACATCTTTATTCCTCAAAAACCAGTTGCTTCACAATAAAAAGGTATTCAACCTTCTCATTCTATCCTTGGATGATGTGATCTAAGACCTTCACAAGCAATAACAATTTAAATTAACTACCCATTTGTTTTGATATTTAAGCCAAACAAACTGGCAGAAGCACAAATTAGCACACATAGCACTACAACCAGAACATATATCAAGAAGGGATAATCAAATATTTTGAACCAAATCAATACTTGCTTTTCAAAGCATTGAAGGAAATCATTTCAAGAAGTTGATTTTTTTTCAGCATCTCCTAGATGAACATTTCCTTCAGCTCTTGAAATTAGGTTTCCCATAAAGTAGCATACCAACTCCTTATCAGTCCCTTGGTTGTCATTTCTGATCTCAAGAACACCCCATGAGTCAAATAATATAACACTCAACTTCAAGTTGCACCTTTAAAATCAAGTGCAAGTTAGAAACTGGCACCAACAAAGCCACTTGAATGCAAATTGAAGATAAAGATAGTTTTCTATAGGACTTCAAAACTTTCCTTTAGTTATATGGTACTCCAAACTTTCCATAGGCTCCATAAAACTCACCCACATCATCTCTATTCCTTTGAAAAGATCATTTTTTCCATTTTTACAGATTCTGATTGAAGAGTTTGTGATTCAGGCTCTTCAGAAAATTTCAGTCAAAATTGTGCTCAGCAAACTGTAGCCAAAGGGATGATAACCTGAGACATTATTTTCTTGGGGTATCAATTTCAAAAACTAATGCAACAAGCAGTAATTTGAGCAATGACAAAAGAAGCATTGTCAGCAATTGCTCTAAAGGATGGCTATGATACTTCAAAAGGCATATGTCAACATGAATCTGAGGCATAGTCCTCGAGGCAAAAGAGAGAAATCCCTTCTTGATTTTCAGATATGATGCTACATGAATCAGTTATGCTCTGGCACCAACATTTTTGGCTGAGAACTTGAAACACTGGGCAATTGATTTAAATTGGTATGCTTATGAATGTATTAAATTAAGATCTAGGTTGCATTTGGTAGCTGGCAGTCTATCCAGATTGCTGGCAATTTAAAAGAGCCGCACTGAATTACTGCGTTTGGTACGTTCTTTAGATGGTAATCTGGATTGCCTTAGCAATCCAGATTATCTCCCAGAAGGTAATTCAGATTACCTATGAAAAGGATAGTTATCCAGATTACTAAATATTTGGTAACCTGGCATAAAATATTTGGACGAAACCGCCCTCCTTCGTCATCCTTCTCCCCCACGGCCTCCTGGATCTCTTCCGCCGCTTCCTCCTCCTTTTCCTACACGTCATCCTTTCCTTCCTCCTCTTCCTGCTCTCCCACCTACCCTCCTCCTCCTCAGTCGCAGTCGACCGCATCCTCACCCACATCCTCTCCATCATCTCCTGCATCCCCATCGCCTCCCGCAAGTACGAGCTCGTTCGCTTCCTCGCTGATCGCCTCCTCAACGACAACCTTCGCCTCGGCGCCGCCACCAGCCTCGATGAGCTAATTGGGATGGTCAGGTCCGCGATAAGTTGGTTTGTTGCGGCGGCCACCTCGGTGGCGGAGGAGGGGGACGTGGTGGGCAGGTCGGCGGAGAAGCTGGCGGCGGAGGTGTTGTGGTTGGGGCAGAAAATGACAGAGTGCAGGGCCGCGCCGAAAGCGGTGGCTCGATGGGGGCCGGCAGCGGAACTCGGCCACCTTGCCCTCTATGCCGAGCCCCTGCTTCAGGTGGCTCTCACTCGCAGTGATTGAGGTGGCCGCAGGGAGTGCGGAGTGCGGATTCGCCGGGGGGCCGGGGGGCCAGGGGGCAGTGCGGGAGGGTAGGAGGAGGCACGGACGGCCGGAGGGCAGTGCCGGAGGCGCAACGGGCAAGGTGCCGCGGGGGTATGGTGCGCGGAGGGGTGTGGCATGCGGGGAAAGAGAGGGAAGAGAAAAAAATAAAAATAAAAATAATAAAAATAATAATAAATATTAAAAAATAATAAAAAAATATCAGATTTTTTTCATAATAATAATAATAGCCACTGAATCTTCTATTTTGATAATAAATAACGGAGGCGACTGCAGAGGGCGTGAGGTGCGTGTTCGTCGGGGGGCCAAGGGATGGTGTAGGGAGTGGTGCGGACGGCCGGGGGAGGTGCCGGAGATGCGACTGCCAGGGGGACAGGGGCGGAGCAGCTGGAGGTTTGGGGGTTGTGGTGTGCAGGGGAAGGAGAAGGAAGAAAAAAATAAAAATAAAAATATAATATAATATATAATATATAATATATTATATATTATAATATTTAATATATTTTTATTCTTTTATTCTGAAAAATTAAAAATTTTGTGCATGGGGTGTGATTTTTAATAAATTTGATTTAAGGATATTTTAGAAATTTGATGTTACATTACCAGTAATCTGATTGTCATATCAAACATGTCAGTCAAGATTCTCAATAATTTTACTGCAATATTACCTACGTGTACCAAACATAGTAATCAACATTATTGGCAATCTATACAGATTGCAGATAATCCAGATTATCACTGCCTAGCAATGCACCAAACGCAACCTTACAGACTATGCATGCATGGGAATGCTTTTGAAAAATCCACTTTCCCAAGCCTTGCTCTAATCCACTCACAGTTGAAGTAAAACCAAAATCTCATAATTGGTTGAGACAGTCTCATTGCTTTTCACATAAAATACGCTTCTAGGTGTACTTTTGCACCACCATCAAAATCTAGCAACCTAAATAGGGACAACCATACGAAAAAGTGGATTAAAAAATTTCCAAATTTGTGGTATAAGAAAATTGACAGTGACCAGAATTCCTATTTCTAGCCAATCTCCTCGATCCAAGTTCAACTACTTCAACCCACTGTAATTTTTGCTGGTTTTTAGATACTAACACCAACCCTTACCAAGCATCCCACTACAAGCCACTTTAATGTATTTTGATCCCATGTCATGAAATAAATGTTGGGTCCTTTTCCAACCTTTTTATTTTTCCTCTTTTTCTTTCTTTCTTTTTTTCTTTTTTGCTCTGATTTCACTATGAAGCAATAACAGTGTTGCTTGAGTCACTTTATTCTGATGCCATTCAAAATTGAGATTTGCTTATTGCACCGTATTTGAACTTAACACCCCATTTTTCACAATTTTACAATGAGTTTTCAACAATCTTAGTAATTTTTATTCTTTCTTGTTGGCTCAACGCTACACTAGTCTTGTTAGTTTAAAGTTTTGCTCCAAATTTTGGGGCAAATAATCAAGAAAAAATAAAAAAAACTTGAAAAAGGAGAAAAATAAAAGATACCAAGAAAAATTATTACACAACATTTTAAAGCATTGTGTGTTATATAAGTTCTTTATTTGTGTAGTTTTGAGAAGTTTAGCCTGAAGTTAATATTATATACAAATGACATTAGTATTGAATATGTTGATATTTTGAACTATGAAATTATGTTGATGACATTGATGCCATGCATGGTTTCAAAAGCTGTGGCCTACGTGGCATCTAAAGGAATGAGAAAACAAACATGTGGACATCACATGATGGTCAACACGTGTAATTAAAAAAAAAAAAACTTGGGGACCACGCATGCAGAAATATCAGTAATACTAGCAATTAGCAGCGATAAATAATTTGATCATTTACAGTATTAATTGCCAAAGCAAGCCACTGAATTTGAACAAGAAAAACTAATTTTGCTTTGACATAATTCAGATAAAGTTGATGGTATAAGAAGAACTTTCCTCCAAAGAAATCCGGAAACAAATTTGGTTACCGAATCGAAAACTATTGCACAAGAGGCATAAATGATGTAAAAGTACAAAAAGGGACTCAGATAGGTACAAACCGAATCCCTCTTGCTGTTCTGCTTGTCTTCCAAATCTTGGAGGGTCCCTTCGAGACGCTTCCTGTAAATTATCCAAACAAGGAAAAATTACATCCTATCATCAAGAAAATAAGAGAAACAACATGGCAACCGAAAAAGAAACAAATTGACCGAACCACTGAGGCCAAAGACTTAGGGCAAGGCAAGGGAAACCCACAGTTCGGCAGAGATGTATTCTATCCTCTTGCGGACGTTGGCATTGGCCTCCGCCAGGTCCTGCTTCACGAGCACCGGCCCTATCAGCTTATACACATTGGCATTCTCATTCAACAACTCCAATTCCTGCAAATTATGGGCATCAACATCGATCCTTGATACATAGCCAAAAGATCTAAGAAAGAAAAGAAGGGTAAGAGGGAACACCTTGAGGACAAGCTCGTTCTCGCCGAGCTGGATCGTATACTGCTTCCTTACTTGGTGGTTCTTGGCGATGTCTGCAGTGGATTTGGAAAGACAGATGACATTAAGATCGGGGGAAAGAGAAATCTAGAATAAGGGCTTGAGAGAAGGGAAAAGGGAAAGGATTGCTGGCCTTTCTGGAGCTTGCTGAGGGCATTCGCTTGGGTTTCGATGTCGCGCTGGACTTCCCTGAGAGCCGGCGACGAAGCCATAAATCGCAGTAGCGACGAACGATCGCTGGGGCGAGATTTGCCTTTCTCCTCGTTCGCTCTCTTGAACCGCCGTGCAGCAGCGACGAGGGGAGAGGATGTTAGGGTTCTTGTTTTTAACCACGTAACTTTGATCGATAAATACACATTTTATTTAACAAAAGATAGATATATTCCCAGGTTTAACTGGACCGTGTATCATTCAAGGCCAGAGTGCACCAACACCAAGAACGATGTTATCTATTAAAGATGGGAGTGTGTTTATAATTTACAATGGTAAAATATTCAAATAAAGTTATTCTTTACTTGGGCCAAGATCAAAAAGTTTTGGGGCTTTGTTTTAGCCCTCAAGCCCAGGAATGGATAAGATGTTTGGACATGTAGATGGCGGCCCAGGATAAAGAACAGAAGGAATGCCCGTGATTGGGACCACTATTAACAATTACGGCCCATATTGTCAACAACAACAAGAGCGACCCATGTATCGGTTTTAGGATTTACAAATCCTAAAGTCTTCCTCATTTTCAATTCGATATCTTGCTTGCTAATTAACAGCTTAATTGACCATTTTGACAAATTAGAAGCTAACGTTGTTCTCAACTTCATTAAGAAAGATCTGACCTAGGTAATTAACATTGTTTGCCCTTCAGAAGAAGGTTAACTTGTCCCCTTGCAGTGTCAGCCATATGGTAAGCCTTCATGCACAAATTAGAACTGTTATAATTTGTGGTAGGTCATGCGAAACTCTAAAGTTAAATATTTATGATATCAGCTTAGGACAGGCCCAGCCATTTGAGCCTAATAAACCACCATCACACTTTACACTTCCAAAGTTCGAAGATCCATGTCTCCGAAGAAGTATAGCAGGTAGTAATTTTAGGGCCTTGATTTTTGGAAAAGAAAGCTACAAGTAAAATGACATGAGTGTAAGTTATGAATGATTTAATGCCACCAGCCGTTGGTAGATCATTATTATAAATCCAAACTTGTTAACTTATCAGCCGTTAATTAGTGATGTATGCTTTGAGATTAGTATTGTTAGCTGGCCAATTTCAAGATATCATTTTGGTCACTGCTACTGAAAAACATACACACAATTATAAGAAATCTACAGCACATAGCATTTAGCATCATTTGTTGTTCAAAAATTCAAGATAAAGACATACATCTTTTTCTGTTAACAACTACATTTGCAAGCCATAAAGAGTGCTCATTCTAATCCAAGCAAGAGGGTGCTTAAAGGGGCAGATTTTGGTTGTGGACTAGAAATCGGGTCAATACATTGTTTGTGGAAAACCATAATATCATGAAACTTAAATTAAGCATACTAAAACAAACATCATTCACTTAAGTTAATTAATCAATGTAGCATTGTATCCCTCTTTTCATTTTTCAAAATCTACTAAAATGCTATATTTATCAAGTATTTTTTCTTCTATTTGCCAAGTTTCGATAGCTGCCATGGACGAGAATGGTGGAACGAAGGTAGTTGGCTGAGGATGCACATCAGAAAGACACCACTAGAACAAACAAAGGGAGGTCTCAAATTGAGAGGATAACGCCTTGCTAGTTGGCCAGGATAATGTGAGGAGAATGAGGACCTTCACATCGAGTTACATCAAAAAAAGGATAAGTCGCAAGCCAGGAAGATGGAGAGACATGACAGATTGAGAAGTCGAGAAGGGGAAGATATAGTGCGACGAAATAGGACGATCAGGAAAAAAGAGAAGAGGTTTAGGAATTAAAAAATTATGAATGGCATAATTCTCCTTCAAGGATCGAAAATTAAATGCGTTTTCACCTGTGGATCTGTTGCTATAAAATCAATTCACAGGGGCTAAAAGTTAGGGCGTGGTCCACCACTAGTTTTTAGGGGATGTTTGATTGGGAGAGTGGGGGTTTGGAATTGAAATGAAAATAGATGACTCCCATTTTAACCATTTGATTGGGAGGAGTCCCATTCTAATTCTCCGATAGAATAGGAATGGTCCAAGCTACATAGAACTCTATCCCTACTTTCCTCTATAGATTTAAATTTCTATTCCAATTTCAATTTCGATTTTGACCACGAACTAAGCACTTTAGAAGATTTAGTCATTTCAATTTTATTTCTAAGCCATTCCGATTCTAATTCCAATCATGAACCAAACACCTTCTTAATTTCATTAATATTTATCTAGGATAGCCTTACTTCAAAGCTTTAGCTAGCTTGCAAAGAAAATCAGTTCACGAGAGGCGAATACTATTGCCGACTGGACGGTTCCCTACGTCGCTGACCGTTCTGGAGGATCTATTTGAATAGAGGGAGGGAAAATCCTGGGACCTCCCAAGGAGTTCATCGCATGATAGAGCTAAGTTTGAAAGCAAAGAGATTGGTGGCACGGTCTGACATTAAGAATATCACCAAGTCGGCCGCTTCGTAGTTCAACATCATAACATACGTGCCTATTTAGCCAAAGTATAGCATCTTATAGGTGGCACGAGCGTGTGAAAGTCTGAAAGGGATTGGGTGGGTGGATTAATTCCCACGCCTCTAGCAATGGCATCGCACCCGACGCGTAGCTCACAGGAGTCACTCGATTCCGAAGATGGTTGGATTCCCGCTACATTCTCCCTCCTGATCATTCTTGAAGATTTCTCTCTCTTTCTCTTGGGTACATAGGCAAGCCTATTTTCAAAAAGAAGTCTTGGGAGAGAAGCGAGAAGCTAGCTGCCTATGCAAAGTTGTAGAGAACTCTTGCCATTTTTTACGAGAGATTCTACGTACCAAAAGCAATTGGTCTAGCAACTATCAATGATCGTGGAGAAAAGATCATATTCCGATGGTTGAGAGCTTTCGGTGATTCAAATTAACGAGTCGTCAACGAAGCTCCTAAATGGGGTTACCAGCGCCACGTATAGGAGCCTAAACGCACCTTCTCGCGATCTTCTGGCAAATCTTGTGACTTTTGTTGAAAACAACACAAATCTAAGATTTTCTGAGCTAGTATTGCAGAAAATAATAAAAATTAATTTAAAGGACCGAAGAAAAACGACGAAGGGCCCATCAGTTCCAGGATATATATATATATATATATTCCTACTTCCCTCCAAATGGTTACTTCTCATGTCAATCGTCCTCCAGACTTACACGAGGCAAAATGGACGGATGATCACCCGGCACCACTGGAGAGAATTTGGATGGGATAATTTCTTTTCCCACCTCATTCGGAATAGGACCGGGATTAGGAATCTAGGATCTAGTGACTACTGCTAGATGCCATGGTTCTGTCCTCTTCTGTGAAAGATATGGTCGATATGTGAAGCCCCCCCGATTCAAAAGAATAAAAAGGGGAATGTTTGGTTGTAGTCTTCTTCTCCACCACAACTTTTTCTCTCTTCGCGTTTTATTCCCCATCGCAATTTTCGCGAACGCCAGCGCGAGGATAGAGCCCCGAGTCGGATGGCCAACCACCCACGAAATCAATAGGAACTCTTTTCGGGTCATCAATCGGGAGTCATGGTCACCAAATACGCCCAATTCGTCGAGGGACTCCACGCTGTACAAGAACGAGACTCGTAACTACGGCCACCATGACACAAGGAGCGAAGGCGAGCAATTGGCCGCACGCAGAGGAGTGTGGGCTGTGTCTTGATTCATTGCTTGGCGGTTAGCTAAGAAGAACACGGAGCCATCATTGTGTGCCAAATTTTGAATTCAACACAAACTAACAGGACCGCCGGCTTTGAGAATGGGGACGTTAGACGGCTGGAGACGTGAAAAAATAATCAATTGAGTTCGCCGATCCCGCTACATGATCTTTCTGTTGCTATAAAAGCCTGTCATTTTCGACAAGAATGGATGCATCGTAGCCCACATGATTTTGGCCTGCGAGATCTTGACACGGATTCATGGGTTGAATGGGATCTCGGTAGTACAAGCATACCTCCCCAAACCCACTCGCAGTTTGCCGAATGAGAAATGGGCTAAAACAAATCGCACGCATATCTTCAAATGATATACCAGTCGAGCCTGTCAAATCAGATGAGACCATGTGTCCAAGACCAGAACAACTCATTGAATTGGGTTGAGAGGCTCATCTCAAATCAGAAGAGCCACTCAAATCAGATGAGACTTGTGCTGACAAAGTAAGCGACTTGGCGGTATAACTATTGCCCTAGATGCCACAGACGTGGATTCAATTCTTGTAAATAAATACCTGGAGGTGGGCAGCAAAGCGAAGTGGGGTTGGTACAGGATAAAGGGTGGTGAATGATGAATTATTGGTTACAATCATTCACCTACATATATCTTGCACCATTTAATAAAAAATTATTATATTATTTATTATTGAAAAATATTCACTATTATCTAAGGTTTAAAATTTTGAATGGAAAGCTAACAATTTTTTCTTATTTGAATAAAAAAAGATTCGTTTTTTTTTGGATGATATGGTAACTTTTCATTAGATGATCCAAGATACGTGGTAGAATAGTTCTAACCAATAATTTTTCATGAAAAATAGCCCTCTCAATTCTCTAATACAAGCATTTTGGGAGAAACCAATGAATGAGATCCTTGCTAAATAGAGCAGTATTTTCTACGTTAAAAAGCGCACCAGACCTGATACACCTAGTAACTATATAATGGATTATCATGTACCTAATAACTATATAAGTGGATTGGAGAAAATCCAAAATCCAAATCGATCCAAACTGAACTAGAGAATTGGATCGGATTTTTGGACTTTGATTTTGGATTTGGAGTCAATTTTAAAAAATTTTGGACTTAGATTTAAATTTAATATTATAAAATCCAAATTCAATCCAAAGTTCAAACCATCGGTCCAAACCAAATCCAATCCATGCTTCTAGTTTGGATTTTTGAATTTTACATACATATATACATATAGATATATACACACACACACATACATATACATACATACATACATACACACACACATATACATACATACATATACAAATATACATATACATACACACACATATATACATACATATACATATACATACATACATACACACACATACATATACATACATACATATACAAATATATATATATATATATATATGTGTGTGTGTGTGTGTGCGCGCGCGCGCGCGCGCGCACGTGTGTGTAAAATATATGTCTATGTATTTCAAGTTTAATTTCTTTTTAATATATATATATATATATTATATATGTATATATGTATGTGTGTGTATATATATGTGTGTGTGTGTCATGTGTGTGTATGTGTGTACATATATATATATATGTGTGTGTGTGTATGTGCACGCGCACGTGTATAAAATATATGTCTATGTATTTCAAGTTTAATTTCTTTTTAATATTATAGAACTTATTATATTTTGACGATGTAGTTTTTCTTGAAAATCTAGAACTTATGTTTTTGACATGATGCTATTATAACACGATTTATTGAGATCCTTGATATTGAAATTTATGTTTTTTTATTTCTTATCCATTGCTATTATAATATTAGTTGTTAGATGTAGGACAATATTATAGAATACCTATAAGTAGTATATGTTTCGAATTCATATAACTTATTTTTGAATTATGATCCAAATTACAGTCTAATGTATGTAAAAATTCAAAAATCTAGTCCAATCCAATTCGAACTTTTCGGATTAGATTGAATTGAACTAGTAGAGTATTTGGTTCGATTTTGGAGTCAAATTTTCAAATCTAAAATATTTCGAATTGAAATTAGATTTAAATATAATCCAATCTAGTTCATTTACACCTCTAGTTTTAAATTATTTGAGAAGACCAATCCTAGAATACCTCCTCAATGGCTACCCCTCCTCCCTAACCGTTAACAAAACTTGATGATTGGTCAAGAGATGAAGCGAGGGTATCTACAATTTTGGACCGTTGACAAAAAGGGTGAATTGATGGTTAAGACATGAGAGAGCCGCCTGTTGCATTTTTCGAGAGAGAGAGAGAGAAGAAAAAAAGAAAGAAAGAAAGAAAGAAAGGGTTGGGACCCCAGCTCCCCAACCCCACGATAAATTATTGCCTGCGCTGCGTGCACGCGGCCAAGAGCGGCAGCTGGATCCTGTGAGCCTCCCGCGATCACAGGCACCGCAATAGCATATGGACCAGCTAATGACCGTGACCAGTCTCATGCCAGAAAAGGAGAAGAATAAACTTACAACTCAAAAGAAACCTTCTAGCTTGGGACAGCCTAAACGGCTAAACTCAATCATAGAGTCGCAATACAGAAAGCTCCCTTGAATAGTTTCACCTCTTATATTTTCCTCCCAAGCTCAATTGCTGCAGAAAGGGAGATCCATATCTTCTAGAAAGATGCAAGTCTGTCCAGGAAAGAAGCAGAATTCTTGGTTTCCTTCCCTCTTCCATTGAGAGGTGAGCATCTTATGACGGTAGCCACATTTTCCTCCTACAGAAGGGTCAAATTATGTTGGGATCATACCACTCCCTTTCTACTGCAATAATGAAGGGCCAACCCGGCTCTAGGACTGCGGCTGTCCCATACAACAATCTGGGGACAAAATGCTTAACAAGATGGGATCATTTCCTATTATCTCCTGACCTCTCCTGTCGTAGCCAACCGGTAAGCTCATCTATTTATTGATTGCCTCAAACAGGCGGAGGCTTCCTTGTACCGGGACAAAGAGGTGAACTCACCGGAGACTAATTATACCAGAGTCTTTGTGTTAGAGAAAGGAACAGAGGAAGCTTCCTTCCACTTGTTAAACATAACGATAAAGAAACCAGCTCTTAATCATGGGGAAGGTGGTCCCAACCAGCAGCCGGCTGGACTCATCTATTGGCCAGAATCTGATTACCTTCTGAATGGCAACAATTAACTGGATCCTGATTCATGATACATCACATAAATTCACTGCTCCTCCTTCAGCTATTACTATTCTCCGAAGGCACAGTTTGGCCTTCAAACACGCCACCGGAGTTTATTCAAAACTGACCACCTTTCTGGGATACGACACCATGATGCTTCCTTCATGAGCTGATTCATGCTAAAAGCACCCCATATGGTTCATCTATTATGTTTTTCTATCCCTGGTTTTTGCTGTTATCATATAAAAAAATTCTCCACCTGGTTCGTGGTGCCCACCAGCCCCGCACACAACGTCTCTCTCAAATCTTCTACACCACTGAAATCATGTGATAGACCGAGCTGCTTTCCACACCAATCCACATGGTTTTGGGATACGAAGCATCTTAAGACCAGAGAGGTAGGCTGTTTTGAATTCACCTGCCGACATCCCAGTTTGATTTGCAAAACACTTCCATTCCACCTGATTCATAATCCTATAGTTTCTTACATCTTAACTATAGCTTTTAAGTGTCCGCCCGAGTGTTACCATTGAAAAATCTAACCATCGCTGCCAATTATAGGTTATAATTTAAAAAATAAAAAAATTGTACCTTGTGCGTGGATCACTCCTCTTTTTTTTTTTTCCAAACCTCGGTTGAACCTACTTAGACCTTCTTGCTGCGCAATTCCTGAGCAAATACAAATTTAGTCATCCTTTAGAAATCAAACCACATCTGAAAGGAAAACCAAAACCCACCTTCCAAGAAAGCAAAAGAGATATGGAATTTGAATCGCAACCATTCAACCAATATTGGAGAGCTAACCATCAGGATCATCTGGCCCACATCCTCACCATCAGAACAGCGAACACGAGAGGAAAAAGGCTAAGATGCCGGAAATTGGAGAACTGGCTTTCTCGCACATGGTTATCATGTACCTTGGCCATAGTATCGCCGCAAGAAACCATTTCAATGCAAGCTGGCTGTTTCAGGGAACCATTCAATAGAGCTCAATCCAGCAACCCTTGTTCTAGGTTAGCTTTTGCTTCAGACTGATTTGAAACGTAGATAACTAATTTCCTTCACGCCCAGCACATCTACTAATGGGAGCTCCCACCACCTAATTAACTAATCTTTGTCCACTAACCACAGCCAGCCAAAAGATTCGTGTCTGCCACTTCCAATAACCTCACATAAAAGACGTACTTGGCAGTTATCCTTGTTGTGTTGATAGGGTCAAAACTGGCCCTTGTTTTCCTTTCTTCCATCTCCTTTTACTCTATTTGACCAAGTAACTGGATTTGCACTCCAATCCTGTTGATGTCAATTATTCATTGCCTTCACTATATAAAGCCAAACCACCACCCTCTCACTCAACAAATTCAGCCACCTAAATAACCAGAAAGCAAATATGCCGCTCTCTTGCACGAAATCCTATTTTCAGCGCTTCTGTGATGATGGGTTCCAAATGGAAAGCAACGGCTACAGCTTCTCCAGTGACCTATTGCCATCTTTGGGAGCAACTATAAACCAGTCTGCTAAGCTGAGAAAGTTTATAATTTCTCCCTATGACACCCGATACAGGTGAATTTTCCACTTAATGCTTCCTATATCACAAAGTTCCAAATGCTTCCTAATTGATTTTCTTTTTACCTCTTCTTTGTTTTCTCCTCAGAGCTTGGGAGATGTTCCTCATTCTTCTGGTAATTTATTCAGCCTGGGTCTGTCCGTTTGAACTAGCGTTTCTGAGATACCTGCCCACGAAGCTTTTTCTGGCAGAAAACATTGTCAACAGCTTTTTTGCAGTTGATATTGTTCTCACCTTCTTTGTTGCATATCTAGATCGAAAATCTTATCTCTTAATTGATGATCCGAAGAGAATTGCAACCAGGTCAGTATGAGAATTTAACAATTATTCTATTGCTCTTTTAAAAGTCACATATCCATCTGGCGTTAAAATTCAAGCTCTATGATGTTAACACACCATGAACGCACAGGTATCTATCCACCGGGTTCATCTTCGATGTCTGTTCAACAGCTCCATTTCAGCCACTCAGCTTCCTTTTCATGAGTCATGGGAATGGCCTTCTTTTCAAAATACTCAATATGCTCCGACTGTGGCGCCTCCGTCGGGTCAGTTCACTGTTTGCGAGGTCAGAATATTTTTCCAGTTTCTTCAAAATTGAACGGCCATAGGATGGATGCTCATCAGACTAATTTCTTTCACTAGGCTTGAGAAGGATATCCGGTTCAACTATTTCTGGACCCGATGCACAAAGCTTGTCTTAGTAAGTTTTCAGCGTTTTGTTAGTTTTCTTTTTATGTTTTGGCAATGGCACTAGGCCTTGATGCATGCAACTGTTCTTTGGCTCTGCAGGTTACTCTTTTTGCAGTACACTGTGCTGGATGCTTCAACTATTTAATTGCTGATAGATACCACGACGCAAAAAGAACCTGGATAGGTGCAGTAATGCCGAATTTCAGATCAGAAAGTCTGTGGATCAGATATGTAACAGCAATTTACTGGTCCATTACAACACTGACAACGACTGGTTATGGCGACTTACATGCTGAGAACACAGGAGAAATGTTGTTTGATATCTTCTACATGCTGTTTAATTTAGGACTGACCGCTTACCTCATTGGAAACATGACGAACCTTGTTGTTCATGGAACCAGCCGCACCAGAAACTTTGTACGTTCTTTCCTCACTGCAGTTGGCAATAAATTTTGAGTCTGCTTTCTTATGCTTACCTGATGATAAGTTGGAAAGATAAAAAATAATTGTTACAAATTGCAAGTAATCACTCAATAATAAATTCTTAGATTAAGTTCAGCAATATCAATTTAACACAGAATTATTTCAACAAAGAAATAATTGTTACAAATTACAAGTAATCACTCAATAACGAATTCTAAGGTGAAGTTCATCCATATTAATTTAACATAGACAATTATATTCAATCATTATCAGATAGAAGATTAATAAATGTACTCTTCTGGTAATTTTTATCCCTTAGAAAACAAATGGTAACCTCCATATGATTTTGAAATAGTCAGCAATGCATGCTCTCTCTCCTTTTCAATGGAGCCTCACTAAATTGATCAGTCTTCCCAGTAGATCACACGGTCTTTTTCTTCTGATCTGTAAATTGAAACCTTAAAAAATTATTGAATAACTCGTGTGTCTATGCATGGATGTGTCTGTATATATGTGGCGTTCTCTACCATCTGAAGAGACTATGACAATGATCTCTCCAGCTAATTGAACATTAGTGGATATGGTTTGCCAACAGTTAAAAATAAATCTGCAAGTTGAGAGCATAACTGTCTCACGTTTCCGTTAAGGTGGTTCATGTAATTTTCTCTCCCTTTCTTGTTGATGTTTCTCTTTATGCTACAGAGGGAAACGATTCAAGCTGCTTCTGCATTTGCAGCACGAAATCAGTTGCCTCAGCACATAAAGGATCAAATGCTATCTCACATATGCCTAAGGTTCAGGACAGAGGGGCTGAAACAGCAAGAAACCTTGAACGGCCTCCCCAAGGGCCTCCGTTCAAGCATAGCACATCATTTATTTTTTCCCATTGTTCAGAGAGTCTATCTTTTCCATGGAGTTTCCTTTGATTTCATTTTCCAACTGGTATGGTTTAAACATCTTAATAAAATAAATGCAGCAATTGCCAAATTCTCTGACATATACATGGTCCAAACCATTGCCTGCATACTGATGCTACTTTCTTCCTGTAAATAGGTTACAGAAATGCAGGCTGAATACTTTCCACCCAAGGAAGATGTAATACTTCAGAATGAAACTCCAACAGATCTTTATATATTAGTATCAGGAGCAGTGGTTAGTACACGGTGGAATTCTATGTCTACACCTCCGTAACAATAACCTTGATGCCTTAATTCTTAGAGTTGTTTGCAGTTGTTGTCACTAAGTTGAACTGTGTATGCATTGACTTTGTTGCAGGAGCTAAGAGCAGATTTTAATGGAATAGAACAAGTAAGAGTTTCTTGTACTTACAAAAACACGTCCTCAAATACATGCATCTAATAGATAGACTGCTAACCTCTATCCAGGTTCATGGAAAGGTATCTTCTGGGGAAATATTTGGGGAGATTGGGGTTCTATGTTACAGACCACAACCATTTACCGTTCGTACAATTGAGCTCTCACAGATACTGAGGTTAAGTAGCATTACACTCATGAACTTGATTAGAGAAAACATGGAAGATGGTAACATCGTAATGAACAACCTATCCCAGGTACACTTTGGATTTGACTTGCCTAATTACACCACACAAAGTTCTTAAACAATTCTCTTATTTTGACAGAAATAGGAGCTGATGCTTCTGTGCATCATTTTACAGAAGCGGAAGACACACGAAAGCTTATTTGCGGGTGTGCAACATGAAGATCCAAGATTAGTCAATGAAAGGTTTGATGGAGGACCAATCAGAGAATATGAGAACTTCTCTACTCAACACCAAGAAAATCAGGTCCAGAAACAGCCGATAATGAAATCTATGGACACAGGAATCATATCATGCAAGGCAGCAGAGAATAACAATCTGGACCTGATTAAAGAGAGTTCGGGGGATGATGCAAATTCAACAGATGCGGATGGCCAAACAGCCCTTCATAGGGCTATTCAAGACAGCCACTTTGAAATGGTTAAGTTATTGGGTGAACAAGAAGCAAATATAGATATCCCAGATGCTAGTAGTTGGACACCGAAGGAATTGGCTGAGAAAGAGAGAGAGAAGGATATCTATCAACTGTTATTAAATCACAAAAGGAGGACAAGATTCACAACAGAAGATCATCAAATTGCAATCAGATCAACTAACAGAAGCAGAAACAATACAATTCAAGGCAATTGCGAAAGGAGCCAACAATTCATACACTCAATATTTCCTGCATGTTCAACAAGAGGAACCCATTCAGTTGATAGCAATCACATAAAAATGATCAACAAAAGAGTCACCATTCATATGTATTCTCAAAATTCACAAAGTTCAAGAGAACAATTTGGAAAGCTGATAACCCTACCTGGTACTCTGGACGAGCTCTTCAGAATCGCTGGTAAGTATAGTTTGTTTGGCAATAATATATGATGAAAAACCTTCAAACTAAACTGATGATTACCTTCAGTTTGATGCTGAATTAACAATCACATGAAAGATAGAATATATAATACAAGAACCAAGCAGATAAATAATGTCACTCCCAAAAAAAGGAATCCGAACCTTAAACAAGGATTAACAACTGTATGTGAACCAAAATCCCATCTTATCCAGAGTTATCCTTCATTATGCTTGATTGGTTGTCTCTGTCTTGCAAAATTGCAGGTCAGAAGTTCGCTGGTCATCATCTTACAAAAGTTATCAATCAAGATTATGCAGAAATAGATGACATTACAGTAATCCGAGATGGGGACCATCTGTTTTTTCTTGAGATACAAGAACAATTCGAGCTCTGCATAGTGAACTGACATGGCTATTCAAGAAATGTAACAGCAATACCCATATCCATAGTATAAGCCCCATGCATAAGAAAAAGTCAGAATAAAAAATTACATACTTGCCAACTGATTTTTGCCATCACTTCCCAAAGTAAACTAGATATATAAATTTCAATATCTCCAACAATTAAACTGCAAATCTATATTGTAATTACATCAGACTGCTTGGTTCACAATAAAAGGAGAAAACCCAGCACCTAATAAACAATCATTTTATCAGCTTTGACTGGATGCAGTGATAACCCAGATTAATGAATAATTCTGTATGGAACTCTGAATGTGGATAATCACTTCCTTGATGTCCTCCTCTTTTAACATGTACTCATGTGAGGAATCTTGAGGTCAGTATAATCTACAACCTGTGCACTGCCAGAAATCCCACGACACTAATCTGACAACCATATAGATGTCAATCATTTTGGCAAATCAATAAGACAATGGTTGACTTTCCTCGGATCCCGAGAAAACAGAGTATCTGCAAGCTTGCACTGTCAAAATATACTCAGAAGATTTGCTGGAGTATTGAGGCTAGCCAGATAAGTCAACTGGAAAAGGATGGGCTTCTGTGTTGAATACAAACTTATCAAGAGGAAGAACATTATTATCTCCAAACAACAAATATAAATACTTCAACGTTTCCCCCAAGAAGAAAGTTTCCATCTTGTCTCTTTTTTGAGGAGGGATAGTTGTGACATCATTCAAAGAAGTATAACCTCCAGAATCCACCTTCGTATATTTTTCAAAGGCCTCAAAGATCTGCCAGCCCCATTCACGATATCTGTTGATATTCCATATGCAGATGTCAAAAAACACAAACATAAAAACAAGACATGTTGCAATGGAAAGAGTTGTAAAGCTTACTTTGGATCTTCAGTAATACGATACAATACAAACAATGATTCCACGGTTTCTGGGCGCAAAAGATTATGGCGATCATTGGGTTTGATGATTATATCATTTACATACTCGGAGCTCTTGTTACCCCCATCAGGTCCCCCTTCAGAACCACCCTGATTTAAAAATGAAACACTCAATCAACCATCTGCATGGCCAAAAACAATAATGCAAAAAAATCCGCGACATCAAAGAAACTGACTATTCATTTTCAAATACCAATAACATCCCTTCAATTGACAACAACCTCACCTCAATATGGAAATAAACAATTTCAGGAGCAAGACCAGTAGAAGTCACAGAATACATTTCAAAGCATGTTTTTGCCAGATCTTCAGCAAGCTTTAGATTCTCCATGTCTTCTGCAGTTAACAAATTACCTTCAATTGCCTTTTTCTTTGTGATACCCTTGGTTGCACCAAGTGCAAGGGTACCTGGAAGGAAACAGACCTGCAAAACAGCAGCAGATGCATCTCCACATAAAAGATGAAATAACATATACATTGTGATCATGGAAGGAAGTCCTGATAAACAATTTCCTGATGCCAAAGGTTCTGGACACATATACTAAAGGCATTGACAAAATTGATTTCCAAAGTCCAAACAACACAAGCTTTTGCATTATACAGGGATGTATATAATCAGACTGAGTGCAAATTAAATGTGAACTGAATTGAGCGTGCATTTTGGAGCCTATTCTGTAGTTTCTTAGATGCTTCTCACTATACATTGTATACCATATGAATATCAAACTTCGACGAATTGACTTTTCAACAGACTTGACAATTCTTAAACAGCATGTGCTTACATAAACCACAAATGACAACTAAAAATATATGAAACCATAGACTGCGCATAACAACTAGAATTTGCTAGTCCAGGCATTTCTATTGACTTATTTTCTTCAACTATATTCAACCAGATCCAGCAATTTAATGAAACCCACTATAATATAATTAGTAATTGTAAAACAATAATTTTTCTAATAGAGAGTGGAAAATGGAAGCTGGGAACTTTGGGGTGTCTAAAGAAATGCTACCATCAAAGTTAAATATGCATCTGGTAATGTTCTAAAGGGTCTCCTACAAGGTTCACCGACCCATTACCAAAGGTTGTACTAGCCGGCAACTAGCTTGGCACGGCATGGGTCTGCGCCTTGCCATTCCATAGTGTACCGAAACAGGGAGAGTCAAAGAGGGTGGAGGAGAGGGAGAAGGAGAGAGAGGAAAAGAAAGAGGGAGGGAGAGAGAGGAACGGGGAGGGAGGGAGAGGCCGAGAGAGAAGGAGAAAGCAAGAAGCCGTTGTCATCATCGAGAGGGGAGGGGGGAGAGAGAGAGAGAGAGAGGGAGGGAGGGAGGAAGAGGGAGATAGGGAGAGAGACCATTGAGCCAACTAGGGATGAAGGCCACTAGGGTTTCAAGGGAGGGGCAAAGCCATGAATTGAATACGTAGGGGCTAGGACGAGGGTTTAATATACTGAGCCAAATATATCGAACCATATCAGTAACTATGGATGCAAATGAGTTGAGTAGCTCACAAGTTGTCGGAGCTCGACTTGCATCCAAGCTCAACTCAACTCTGACTATTATCGAGCTCAAATAGCTTAAATAGTTTTTCGAGTCGAGCTCGAGGAGCAAAATACATAGCTCAAAATTTTTAAACCTCCTATCTCGAGTTTTTGAATTTATGATTATTCTAACCAGTCATTTTAAGCAGCCTATTTCACTTCATCCTGTTCTATTTTTGGTACATTAGCAGCTGTGATCTCATCCCTTCCTAAATTCTATTGCTTGTTTCTTATCTTTGATTGTTTAGGTAAGTGGAAAGCACAACAACTCTCTTCACCATTCCATTCAATCTGATATTCAACAGTCAGTCTATTCCACCTCTATGCAATATGATTTTCACCCCTTGCTTCCAGCAACTTCGAATGCCTCTACCAATTTGCTTACAACCCATCTCTCCTCCTTGCAAACTTATGCCGCCATAATTAAGCATGAGTTAAAAGGCCTTCTGATGCAGGTGTTTTCCTTTGAGGTTGTCCTTCAATGATCTATATCTAAAGATTTCTACATCATATAGATATTGTGACTGGTCAAAGAGTCAGAGCCTTTTTGCATATGACCCTTAAATGTCTGCAACATCAGAAACATGTTTGCATATGAAAAAAGCAATCACAGAAGATGATATATCAAGAGAAGATGAACTTCATTCATCACACCTTGACAATAATAAGTATGCTTCATACTTTCACCAAAGATATGAAAATATTACATTAATGAATCAAGTCTCCAGCATGGGCCACATGCAGCATGAGAAATAATCAATTTGCCTTTTCCACATGTATATCCTTGACCATGTTCAAGATCAAGAAAGAGCAAAACATAGACTTCTTTATAGTTCTGTCAGAATATCAGGACATGTTAACTATTTTCTCAACAAATAAATAAATAAATAAAAATTGTATGTCTAGTGTTACATTTTAGCAAACAAGCATGGAAGCTCTTAATATGGATGCAAGATCATAGCTCTCATGATCATATACAATAAGAATTAATTAATAAATCCTTTTTTTATATAGCTTATAAAGAAGTTTGCAGCAACTACGGTTGTCTACATGTAATTGCAATAGATAAAATATTCCCAGACAAAGGTAAGTTTCTTCTCAGTTTTGTAACCAGCAACATGCTAAGATGCATTGCATACCAGGTGATCCATTTTGGGGCTGAAGCCACCATTAGATCCATAAGGCAGCTCCCCAATGAAAACCAACCCTTTGGGTATTGACTTCCGTACAAGAAGATGTCTGACCCCTTTCACTGCTTCTGTATACATCTCATATAGATACTTTAGATGACTATCGCGGCTGTTCTTTTGTTGAATCCACACTTTAATTAAGTACTCATAGTAACTGTCACCACGAGATCCCAGCCGAATGTTGCCTCCATTAAACCGACCAGAATGAGGACTGTGGTCACAAAAGAATAAGGACCATAATGTTCATGAAAAATTGTATATATTGGTAAGAAATTCATAAAATACAGGGGAAAAGACTATAACAGTTAACTAAGTAGTTCATATGACATTAATCTTCACCCCACCTCCTCCCCAAGAGAGAGAGAGAGATTAATCCCCACTCCACGAAACACAAATTTATTAGGGCATTGAAAATATGCCAAACAAGTATCCAAACATTTGGTCAAACGATTCAAGTAAAGGCAATCAAACATGTTCCTAGCATGCAGCAATAAGATTTATATGGTAATGAGATATATAAGAATTAGAAAACTAAACCAATAACTAAAAGAAGGGCGGCCTAGCACATGAGGCTCCAGCCATTGCAGAGTCTGGAGGGTCAAATGTATGCTGATTCTGTGTTTCGAATCCATGAGCTGCAGGTCCAATAGAGGAACCTTACCACTGTGCCAAGGCTCACGCTCAACCAAAAACTATAGAAATAAAATGAATGTCATATTTATCCCCTTTAAGCTGATTTCTCTATCCTCTTGCTAAGGATTCATCCAACTTGCAACTGCTTAACCAAGTTTTGAAGCTCATATGCAATAAGTATGGAATTACATCTAAAACAATATTTCTCCTTTGATGAGTCATCAAATTCTTCATTTATCTTGCATGCTGTAAAGGAAAAAATCTCAGTTCTAGTTCTTCTTAGTATGATATCTTGGTCAATTTCCTGAACTCGAGAAAAGATGAGCTTTGTACCTCTTGGTGTAAGTCCTGCCTTGAACCCTTGCAAAGCCTATGAAGGGTCATAACAGCTATCACTCAACGAACATGCATCGGGTATAACTTAAGTTTACACGAAAAGTACTTTAATGCAGTCTTTGACATGGACAAACTTGATGGTGGGGTAAGGGATCGTGGCAACAACATTTAATTTTCCCTCAAGTTGTTAAAGATTGCCTAGAGAATATTACAATTAAAGAGCGGGGTTTCATAAAGAATAACAATCATGGATGATATGGACTTGAATAGTGAGTAAATCATAGTGTTTGTGAATGTCAATGTTATTGTATGAAGTATGTGGATTTGAATATTGCAATTAGATTAAGTTCTTGTGATAACCATCACATTTTATGGATGCTTTTCTATATGACTACATGTTTTTCTACATGTACGTATATTTATAGACACATGCACATGCACAAATTTTACTGCAGTATCACTCAGTGGCAATGGGATGTGTTCGGATCTAGTCGGGCTTAGACATTCGTATTAGGAAACACCTGCCAACCCAAACCCAAACCACTTATTAAAAACGTCAGAAATCCAACCCGGCCTGCTTATTAAACAGCTAACCCACCCTGACCTGCATAATCCATTCAACAAATAGATTAGATTGGGCTGAACAAGTTAACAGGTTTTATAAATGTGTTAATTGGTTTAAACAAGTCTTGTATGTGCCATGTTGTAACTGTATCGACCTTAGCTAATCACTGAGTGGGTAAAAGTGGGTTAGACAGGTCTGGACTATAAACCTTAACCCAACCTATTTAATAAATAGGTTAAGCCTAGTCAACCCATTTACAACTTAGATCTATGCCAAACCCAAATTGACATGCTATGTCCGAAATGTATGAATTTTTAAAATATAGTAAGGAAAGATGTTGAAGGGACCGTGAACCGGATGGTGCACAACTTAGTTTTGAAAGATATAGCACCACAAGTTGTAGAGCTGGTCATCTTTCACATTGAACCATTAAAACATTGATTTTATTGTTGAGACACTATTCTATCTTCAAAGATTTCTCAAGATATCTTCTTACAAAGTTTCATTATAGCATGTATAACTGCTTCTAGTTGAGTGGAGCACCCAGCAAATAGACATCCACAAAAATTAGCTTATCGACTTCCCGAATGGTATTATAAGAATCAGTATTAAATATCCCTCCTGTAATAGTACAAGCTCTCATAGCAATGACATATTTTGGTTCAGGCATCTGCCCATACAATTTCACTAAAGGAGCCATTTTCATTGTTACTTTGCTAGCTGTTAAAATTAGCTCCGCTTGCCTATAACTTGATTTTGGTACCAATCCATAATGATCAAAGTCGAATCGCCATTTATTATGTGCTGGTTGGAGGTGAGGTTGGCAGTTTGGAATTTGGATCATAAATAGCTACCCCCAGTATCTGCCATATATTATCATATTTTTTCAAGATTTCTGGTTTTGGTGTATCTAGATAATTTTGTATGCACATCACACATCTGTTTCAAGCTTCACAGAATGAAATTACAACAAAAAGGATTACAAGCAAACCAAGATAGATTCATACTTGCTGTGACATTTAATCTCATTTTTCTGTGCTTGAAAGTTTTGGAACAAGCAAAATGAGGTGTTTGAACAAAGAATTAAATCATGTCTCAGAAAACATCCCCCTACCTCAAGTTAAGAACATGTGTTATCAGAAAAGCATAAATGAAAAACAAGACTTTCTCCAATGAAGTTTTTCCGAGCTGACTACAGAAACACCTACCAAAGACTGTTAGTGCATTGTTCCGAAGCGCACAAGGACAGATTAGTCAACTTGATTCTACTCTGGATTGCACTATAAAGCAATCCTGTGCATGACTGAATGACATAATTCTTAAAAGTCAATCGCTGACACCGAGATAAAAACTTGTCAGAAATAAAATACAATGAATGCCACTATTTAATAAAAAGAGGAAAAAAACTCAAAAGGAACAAAACTGCTGAATTACAAGTTAAAATAGAAATCCTTGTACCTGATGTATATAGGCACCAGTCCTTCCAGCTTCGGAAGAGTCCGTAAATGTTCCAATACCTTCATTGCCTCTGAACCATATCTTGGATCACCTGAAATTCTACTGAGGTAGTTAAACTCAAGTTGTAAGGTTGAAACTTCAGAAGTACTGCTCAAGCCGTCTGGAGCAGGATGGGCTGTACTATCATGGAGAATGACATCACTGAAAGGAATTGATGTTGGACTTGATGTAAAAGCAGATAACAGCTTGTCAGCCAAATTCCTTGCTATTTTCAGGAAGACCTCTGGTTTAGCTTCTTTAAGATGCACAGATATTCCACTGTCATCCAAGGTTCCACGTTCACCCCTGCTTAAATGATAAGCACTGAGAAGGCCCCCTAAAACACGAATGGTTGTTTCAAATAAGTTGACCTGCCCTTTGGTATTGATTCTTTGCATAAGGTGTTCTTCTATCCACGTTTCTGCTTCAGAGACAATTTCATCAGCACCTATTATCATGGCTGTATCCAAGGAATCTATAATGGTTGCACCTAGACCTCCCAAACCATCAATTCCTTTATGACTCAAGGGCATAAGTTCATCATAACCAATTGCATAGGATTTATAGCCAGACCAAGCATGGAGAAACGCCTCTTTAACCTTTTGTTGCCTAGATATCCATTCAGACATGGGATATAGTTTGTTTGGATCTAAATCAGAAGTACCATTATGTACTTCATCAGGAGGAAGCTGAGGAAGCCTTGGAGGCTTTCTCCAAAATCTTCTGATTGTATGGACATGTCCCGTGGAAAGTTTATCTTCCCCAACCACAGCATCATTTAAAAGATCACTGGATGCAGAATGATCAGAAATTTTATGCACTACCATTAAGTATGCTAAACCAGCAATCATCAATAGAATTAAAAATTTTCCTGTGCTACATCTTCCACAGTCATATCTGATGCTACTAGTAATCAATGCCTGAGTAATCACCTACAGGGAAGAAACAGCACAGACAAAGAAGCTCAGATTCAACTCATAATATGATAATTTTACCACGATAAATGTCATCTCAGATGTAACTAATAATGAATGACTGAGTTATCACCTAGAAGGAAAACGTAGGTATAGGAGTTTATCATCAAAGCATAATTCTATAACCTATCACTATGAATGATTATCAATTTGATACACAACAAAATTAGTTTGGATACTCAAGCAAATCAGAATGAAGATGGGAGAAAAAGACATCATTCAAAAAGGAGTACATTTCATAGAGATTTTAAAGGGTCTCAAATTAATTTCTCATAAGCATAGAAAGAAGAATGGAAAAAGCTTCTCGAAGATAGGACATCTTTACTTTCACTCGGTGACAAGCATCAGCTGAAAACTACAGATTTCTATTTGCTGAGTTGAAATGCAAGTTACCTACCCGTTAAAAGCATCCATACAACAAAAAAAAGGAAGCCTGGCTGCTACAAGACAAGCAAATATGAGGCATGGAGACTGGTTCAAGCACAATTGGTTCGATCAACATAACAGTTGACATTTGAATTGTTATTGTAGATCATACATAAGGCCATCATGGGCCGACACCAGCCCGAGGTCCATGGGATTGGGCTGGCTTAGGTTTGGTCTGGGCCCAGCAATGACAAGGTCCAGATTGGTCTTGGGCCTAGAATCCAAGACCCAATCAGTTTTCAGCCAGGGTTACTTCTGGCCTGAGCCAGGTCCAACCCGGCTCCCAACCCAAAACCCCTAAATATCCTGCCTCCCACTCATCCCTTCTCTCCGCCCCACATCACTCCACCCCTTCTTCTATTCTCTCTACACATTCTTTTCTTCAACATCTCTCTAATCTTTCTTCCTCTCTTTCCCTCACACCCTCTCAGCGCCTCCCTCTTTTTCATTGACACGCACATATGCCTCTATTCCCCTCCCCTCTCGGTGCCTCTCTCCATGCCTTATGATGACCATCCCTCTCTCTATCCCCCTCACTCTGATGTCCAATCTATCCCCCTCTCTTCCCCTCGTGCCCTCTCAACGTCCGTCCCCCACCTCCCAACCCAAACCCTCCCTTCCTCTCCTCCCTCTATCTCCCTTTCTTCCCTTTCACCTCTCTCAAGTGAGCAATAGCAGGTCAAGGGCCAACAGAACTACCCGTTGATTCAGGTTTTCAGATGGTCAAGCTGGATTCATGTCAAGCTCAGGCCAAATCCTTAAAAAAATTCGAGCTTCACCTAAAGCTTGGCCCCAAGCCCAAATTTTTTTCAACCAGGCTCAGGTTGAGGGCAAGCCTGATTAGATTAGCCCAACGCTATCTATAAGTAAATTCTTAAATCTTTTGTTTATAGTATTCAAATCACATGATATAAAATTGACTACACAAGATTCTTATGACATTGTGAACCTTGGCCATGCCACGTCAGATAAAGGAGACAAATAATTAAATAGGGCGATAAAATAGGAAGAAATTTGAACCATTGATACATTACCATCTAACCCGCTAATTCTCTTAGCATAAAGTAAATAAATTGATAATAGGATGAGGCTAACTAGAGATTACTTACAACAAGAATGGTATGTGGGAGAAGTTGGGTTTAAAAATGGGTAATAGCAGCACAAACTTGAGATCATTTGGTGCAAATAAAATCAATTGGAAAAGCACAGGTGAAAAGACAGGGATGGTGAAAGAAGCATGAGAGCAAAGGAGCACTAAGGTGGCATTCAGAGGTTAATTAAAACATAAACATTCCAATTCAACATATGAAGTTGGAAAGTATGATAATTAATAAAGGGGCGGGTGGATGTTCGTAATCACTAATTTTGTTTTTCAAATGAAGAATATATCCTTGTAGACAACTATATAACTGTTTTTGTTTCTCCTCTGTTCTATAAGCTGACACAATGCATATTTGTTTCCTGAAAAATGATTTGGGAATGCTTACTGAAAAATGATCTGGGTGAATTCAACCAGCATACAAAACCAACAGCTTTCATAGCATAGGAGTGCAATGGTGTCATTCAGCCACGACAAAAATCTAATGAGCATTGAGAAAGATCGCACAATCTTGAATCTTATTAACCAACATAAATTCTTTAGTACTGTGTGCATATTGTAGTGCCTTGTTTGCTATTATTAAATGCCCCCAACCATAATTTTGTTAGTTATAACTGACAACCCAACAACCCTCCATGAAGATAAAAGTAAGAATCACACACATGCATCATAAAAACCAATTAATGATTTATACATTTGGGTGGGGTTTATCAGTTTTATACATTTGGGTGGGGTTTATCAGCTAGCGATTACTATACCATTTTCTTGAGTGGAGTCATGAATAAAAATTAATTTCTTATTCTTTTCTTTATAAGTTATCAAGAAATCATCAATGAAACCTATTATATGAGTTAAGAGATGATTATGAAATGAGCATGTGAACATGGATATGCATAGCAACGGAGTCTCAATTATCTAAACAAGTAATATGGAAAAAGATCATATTTTGTGGTATATCAACTTGATGCTTGCTACTAAAAAAGGGAATGAATAAGACTAAGCATGAGTATATCGCACCATGCCACTAAAATGTGCAAACACATATTTTACCACATTTGGTGCAATTGAGTAAAAGCAGCCAGTCTTTTGATATGATTAATGTAGAGGTTGCCAGTGTTTCAAGTTATGACTGAAACTGCATGACACAAAAGAAACTGAAGGTTCTGATCCTGAAAAATCATTGAGGAGAAAGAAAAAGGGGATTCATCATATAGATTCAACCTCCTGGAATAGAAAACTTGCAAGATTTGCACTTCAGTTTGTGAGACTTGAGCTCAAATCACCTTTGTAGAGTTTCAAGATCAAAACCACAATGAGTTCATAGTAACCTTTCTCCTACGGATTTGTGCATCAGTCATCATTGCGTAAATATGTTTATCTTTATCCACAATGAAACTCTGAAAGGAGAACAATTATTCATGAAATATAGATTATTTAATTTATTCCCAGTTTCTTTTTGGAGAAGATTTACAATCCATACCTAAAAGACTCAAATATTTGTTGACATTAAGATTGTCAAGTTTCAAATTGTTATCAAACAATTTAACAATATTTGCACTTTGAAATGTTGCAAAAAATACGGAAACAATACATCCTATCTAGAATACTATCTGACACACACACACACACACACACACACACATTCTTGAATTGTTCTTGCTTGCCTGTATTTTCTTTATCTTTCCTGATGCTTTAACCATTTTGAGTTCTTTATATTCTTGGCTGAAACTCCAGAACTCAAACCCAAAATGTTGAAAGTGCAAAAATTACTAAAACTGAAGCTTAATGGGCCCATTCAAAGAAGCAGAACTGAGTTTTCAGACCCAAAAGGATGAGACTGATACAATGTCGTTTTCAATTCTCATGCATGACAAGATTGACGTTCAAAATGTGCACTTGCAAATGTGGTTTAGAAGCCATTTGATCATATGTACACAATAAAATCCTCTTTAAGAATGGAGCACAGCAGAGCATCTTTCCCTCATCTTCTCAGAAAAAAGAGAATGGAGCACAGACCAATTTAACAAAGATTTGAAAATTATCTGGGCGATGCTATTTTAAATAGCCAACAAATTCTTCAAATTAGGAGAGAGTGTTTCAGTTGTAAATTTGAAACGCGCATTAAATAACTTTTCAAACAAAAACCAGAAAATGATGCATATCACCTTGATCAAACACAATGATGAAGGGAGTTACAGAACTTGCTGTTTTGCATCAACTTATTTTAAATATTAAAGCCCTGTTAGGGCGTTTAGGTGCCATGTCCAAAACACAGTTTCAATGAGGTAGAGATCACCTAAGTTAAGGCAACATAAGGAAACATCTGGAGGATTCATTGGCTTGCTTAAAACCCCAACAGAAGAAGAACTCTTTTCAAAAAGTAATAACGAGACCCACTCAGCCTCAATCAAAACCTACTTTTAGATGACTGTTAAACCTAGTAATTTTGCAATCATAAAGCAAAATGAATAACGACATCAGTAGCGATAACACCAAGATATGATTGTCGCCTTTCCAGATCAAGAACTAATATGGAGGGTGAGTAAAGATTCTAGCAAGAATTCTTTCTCTTGCGAAAAAGACGACCAAGAATCAGAGAAAAAGGAAAACCTGGTAACCTGGCCTCTATTTTCTTTTCTTTTCTTCCTGGATCAAGAACGACATGAGCTACGATGGTTTGCAGAACCAATGTCAATCAGCTCATGGAACGGAAAAGAAAACGAGATAGAGAATCAGACTCACCAGCTAGGTCAAGTACATCTCGATCAAGAATAATAACAACGATAGATTGAAACCGAGACTACTTTTTGACGAGAAAATGACCTGAACTCGAAATGAAACGCCAGAACCAGGTCATCAAGCCCCAAGAATCCACAGAATTATCAACCAAGAATACGCAAAACAATTAAATTGACATGAAATTCATCAGCTCACAAAGATCGGATTACGAAAAGAAGAAAAAAAAAGGAATCGAAAAGAAGTGTGGGAACCAAGATCTTGAGAAAAGAGGAGGGGGATGGAACCTTGAAACGGGATCGGTGCCGGAACTTGGCATTGTCATAATCGACGTCTTGCACCGAATAAGGTAAATGCCTGGACGACATGACCACCGCTGCGAGGAATTAGGGTTTCTACTCGTCGTCTTTTCTTCCTCCCTGTTTCGCTCGTCGACGAGATCTAGGGAGGCCCAAGAACGGGACGGTGGGAGGGAGACGCGGAGAAAAGGAGGAGAAGAGGTTCGGCAACCCAGGGAGAAGACAGCGTATCGAACACGACCGTTGTCGCTCCGGACTGCGATCGCGGCCAGAGCGAAAGGACGGAGGGAGCGAGGTGTGAGAGAGTTGGCTGTGAAGACTTTGTTGCAGGGAACGGGCGTGATGGGGTGGCGGTCTGCAAGGTGGCGCGTATCTTACGACCACTCATCAAGTGCGCGAGACAGTTTGTCTGGGATAGATCAGCCGCTGAACGGTAAACACCTCCACGTAATTTGAGGAAAATGGTAGGGTTATCCCACCTCAAATTTGATTGATTAACCAATAAGAACTCATCTGATCGCTCTCAGGTAATATTACCGGTTTCAGAATAATTTGCTTATAATATATAATATAATATAGAGACGCATGTACAACTTTTTTTTTTTATTTTAAACCCTTTTCCACTGAACTTTACACGCCTTTTGTTTCCACTAGAGCATGATTCTGGCATTGTTTATACACACACGTGCGCGCGCATCACCTTGATCCAGCTGATTTACAGCGATGCGTAGGCCTCCACGTCCATTTGCTCGCCACTCATCGCCGTCTTGATTTGTCGCTGCTGCCATCGGCCATCGTGGCTGCCGTTCGAGAACATCGCCTCGTCGCCCATCGGCTCCACCATCCCTTCTGATCGCCATCCATCTCCACAATTACAGTAAGGGTCGGAAGAGTATCCTCTACCGTAGCAGTAGCCCTCTTACTTTCTTCTCTGCTCCCTCTTTCCGGCACCGCTGGTGCAGCTCAAGTAGTGGTATGGCGAAGAGTATGGCACTATCTTATGGCCGAAAAGCCCCATTCTTCATCGGCCTTGTCTGGATCGGGATCGTCTGCATTATTTTTTTTTATCTTTCTAGTTTCAAACCTTTGCGAGATCTCACCCACCTCCCTCGGGAGTTTTTTTTCATCTGCACACATGACAGACAGAGGTAGAGCCGTCAAAATAGGCCGACCCAATCCGTGGAGGGCCGGCCCTTCACAAATCGGACCCATTAAGATCGGGCCAAAAAAACTCTTTTGATGAACGGGTCATCAAATAGGCGGCCCAACCCTAGCTCTTAGCCTAAACGGACCGGCTCTTTTAGCTCACCAAAATAATTATAAAAATTATAAAAATTAAAAAATTATAATAAATTAAAAAACTCTCAAACATAATACTTCATCAAATAAATAAATAAAATCAATCCCTACATCAAATTTTAAAACACCAAAAGTAAACATGAAAAAACTCCAAAATTTTTGTAATAATATCATAATCTCCATTCTCCATAAGAAAAAAATACCACAGACTAATTAAACTCTACAAAATCAAACAAACCAAGAAGTAATAAATATTGTTTAAATAACATTGAGTCCAACCATTGAAATTCAATTCCTGTTCTTAAGATTTTTGTCAACATTTCATTAATCAATAACCATCCTCATCTTCGTCAATTATAACATTAGAAACTTGATAATCTTGTTTTGACAAATTTGCATCAACTTTTATAGTTGAGTCATTATCTTCATCTGCAATCCACAAGTAACAAATAACAAAGATCAATAAATAGTTAGAAAAAATCTATTTTGCATCCAACTAAATTTAAATTCTTATCTTAAATTATAAAAAAAGATATTACCATCATGAATAAAGCCATGTAACCAATTGCGGGTGCAAATGAGAGCTTGCACATGATTACTGTTGGTGCAAAAATCCACCTGCATCGGAGAAGCTGGAGTCGAGGGAGTCGCGGTCGCCGTCGGGACCTGCAAAAGAAGTCTAAACCGGAGTTGGGGTTGCTCCGGTAAGACCCTCCGATGCTCAAGTCAGTTATCTGCCTCAACAAGAATGGAGTGCTCGAACAAAAAATTTAGCAGAGTTTTGGGATAAAAATTAGAGCTTAGAGAATAACGTATCTGGGGTCCCCCTTTTATAGGCGGAGGGGGCAACAGACTGATAGCGATGTCTGTAACCGTCTGGCAGTGGGCTGCCCAGGGTCAGGAGGAGTTTGTTGCGAAGAGTAGTGGAGTGGGATCGTGGCCATCCCCAGGACATGCCACGTGGAGTCTGTTGCAGGGAGTGGAGCGGCGTCCGTTGTCGCGACTTGCCAGAGGGTGGAGGAACTGCGTGGTATCCGTCGCAGGAAGTGTAGCAAAATCGTGGCCATTATTGTGGTCTGCCAAGGAGTGATGGAGCCGTGCGGAATCCGTCGCAGAAAGTGGAGCAGAGTCGTGGCCGTTACTGCGGCCTGCCAAGGAGTGATGGAGCCGCGCGGGATCTGTTACAGGAAGTGGAGCAGAGTCGTGGCCGTTACTGTAGTCTGCCAGGGGGTCTAGGTCTTGGTTGGAGTCCGATCTCCGCAGAAGCCCGAATGGGGATCATTCGTCGAGGAGTCTCGGCCAAGGCCGCTCACGATAGAAATTTGAAGTAGATCGTTTACAGCGAGAACTCGGAGTGAGTCGCTTGCGGTAGGAGCTCGGAGTCCGGCTCCCGTAGGAGTCCGGACGAAGTCTTCCTGCAAGTGAAGTCGTGGGCGGAGTCTGGCTCCCGTAGGAGTCCGGACGAAGTCTACCTGCAGCCGGAGTCGGGGACGAAGTCCGGCTCCCGTAGGAGTCCGGATGAAGTCCTCTTGCGGTTGAAATCGGGGACGAAGTCTGGCTCTCGTAGGAGTCCGGACGAAGTCTACCTGCAATTGAAGTTGGGGGCGGAGTCCGGTTCCCGTAGGAGTCCGGATGAAGTCTACCTGTAATTGAAGTAGGGGGCGGAGTCCGGTTCCCGTAGGAGTCCGGATGAAGTCTACCTGCAAGTGAAGTCGTGGGCGGAGTCTGGCTCCCGTAGGAGTCCGGACGAAGTCTACCTACAGCCGGAGTCGGGGATGAAGTCCGGCTCCCGTAGGAGTCCGGACGAAGTCCTCTTGCGGTTGAAGTCGGGGACGAAGTCCGGCTCCCGTAGGAGTCCGGACGAAGTCTACCTGCAATTGAAGTTGGGGGCGGAGTCCGGCTCCCGTAGGAGTCCGGACGAAGTCTACCTGTAATTGAAGTAGGGGGCGGAGTCTGGTTCCCGTAGGAGTCCGGATGAAGTCTACCTGCAAGTGAAGTCATGGGCGGAGTCCGGCTCCCGTAGGAGTCCGGACGAAGTCTACTTGCAGCCGGAGTCGGGGACGAAGTCCGGCTCCCGTAGGAGTCCGGACGAAGTCCTCTTGCGGTTGAAGTCGGGGACGAAGTTCGGCTCCCGTAGGAGTCCGGGCGAAATCTTCTTGCGGTTAAAGTCGGGGACGAAGTCCGGCTCCCATAGGAGTCCGGATGAAGTCTACCTGCAATCAAAGTCGGGGGCGAAGTCCGGCTCCCGTAGGAGTCCGGACGAAATCTTCTTGCGGTTGAAGTTGGGGACGAAGTCTGGCTCCCGTAGGAGTCCGGACGAAGTCCTGAAGGTGGTCGATCACCGTGAAAACTTAGGTGGAGTCCGTCCATCGCAAAGAATCCGGTCGACGTTGGTGGGGGTTTATCCATCGGTAGAACTTGGGAATGTTGCGGATGCCCGGCCGTCAGAGAGGTTCGGTGAGATGTCGTCGGAGGCGGACGTCAGTAGAATCCCTGGAGGGTCGCTCCTATCACGGACTTCGGTTGGGAGGTATTTTATACCCAACACCAGTCCCCCTACTTTCGAGTTCGAGTTTCGAATGAAGGAAGTACAGAGAAATTTTCACAGCCGAAGTTGTCCCCTTGAATCTCATGCACGATCGTCCTCAGATATTCTGGCATTTAATGCACGCATGCTGGAGTCTTTTCAAATCGGAGCGATCCGAAGGGACCTTTCAAAATTTTTGCTGGGGCACTAGCCCAGGTACGGTGCAGTAATAGCTCTGTCAGCTGTCAACCGCTTTTAGCCGCCTGCCGTGGCGAGTGCGACACGTGACGAGCGTGGGTCGGCCTGGGAAAATCCGCGAACATTATAGGGCTGGATCCCAGGGTCTATTTAAACCCGCCTTTCCGCCTTTAGAAACCTCATTCCGCCTGAAAGTTCTGTCGGTGTCTGTCTTCTCTTCGAGAGCTCTGACCCTCCTTGGCGTCTACCTTGGCCCTAAGCGTCCTTCAAGTCATCCCTACCTTCGCACCTTCTGCATCCTTCGGAGCGACGTAGGTTAGTCCCGGGACTTTCGTTCCCTTTCTTGCCATTTGGGTGCCCCTTTTTCCTCTATTTTTCTTCTATCGCATTCCTTTGGTTTGGTTCCCCGCAAACCTTTCGCCTCTTGTTCCGTCTGATTTCTCCGAGATTTTTAGGGTCCTTATTTGAAATATCTTCCGACACCTCCGCCTCTAGTGGTTCCGGGAGTTCGTCCACCTCAGCCCCCCAGAATCCTCACACTGTAGACGAACCCACATCTGGGGCTGGTCCTCGTTCGATTTTTGCGCCGGGTGCCATTCCCTACTCTCTGACTCCGGACGAACTTCTACTGATAAGGGTTCAGTATGGAGTTCCTCCGGAGTATGATCTGGAGCTTCCTGGTCCCTCCGACCGGGCTAGCACCCCCCCACTTGGTCGTTTCTGCCTGTATCAGGAGGCTTTCCGTGCCAGACTTCGGCTTCCGCTTCCGCCCTTCGTCGTCGCCCTTTTTCGTTTCTTAGATACTTCTTTAGCTTCAGTTGCGTCGAATTTTTTTAGGTTTTTGATAGGGTTCCTCTCCCACTGCTACTGCCGCCGCAGCCCCCCTTCCAGGGACATCGAGCTCCCCAACTCCTACTTCAGATGTCTGAGACCTCTGATCTTGTATATTTTTTTTACTGTAATTTTTCTTTTCCCTTTTGTCTTTAAGAAACATTCAATCAATAAAGTTGAATTTCTCTCTATGGAGGGCTTCTCCACTCTTCCTTCCTCCTCCTTTTTTATTTTTGTTTCTGCAATGGGACGCACCTTGACATTTTTGTCTCCCGATGGCAGTGTCCTGCCGAAGCGCTTCCCCTGCCACAGGGGATTCTGCTGAAGTCCACGATCCAGCGTCTGAAGAAGGAAGTTCTTCATTTAACAAAAATGTCGAAGAAGATGGATGGCGAGCTTCGCAGGTTGAGGGAGAGCCACTCTGAAGCCACCGCGGAGGCCACCCGCTTCCGGAACCTCCACGTGAAGGGGATCATGGAGTACAGCCGGATGAAGGCGAACTTCGAGAAGGAGCTCGAGGAACACAAGAAGCGCGCTAGCGACCGATCTTGGGCTCAAGCAGCCAAGATCAGTTCTCTCAGAGTGGAGCTGTCGGCTGCACAAGAGAAGATTAGCCAGTTGGAAGGAAGTTCATCCCGACTTTTGACTCGGGTCGACAGCGATCGAGAATGGTCGAAGAAGGTCTCCGACCTTCAGCAGCAGCTCCAAGATGCCGAGGCGAGCTACGACGCATACCGGGCCGGCTGGTGCAGGCAGGTGGACGAATACAGGGGGAAGCTTAGGATGGCGACCGACGAGGTTGCCCGCCTTCAGAGGCAGCTAGCTGGAGGGGCTCAGCTTGCTCCCGCTCGGGATTTCAGCAAACTCCAATCCCTGAGAAGAACCATAGAAGAGCTATCTGTCGCCCTTGGGGAGGGGAAGGCCGAGCTGCAGCAATTGAAGATCCAGCTGGTATGCGAGCAGCAGGCCATCAAGGACGCGGAGGCGAAATCCGAGGTCCTGAGAAAAAGGCGTCGAGTGGCGGAGAACGAAAGCCAGTGATTTCACCGAAGATACATAGAGATACTAATGAGAGAGAAGGAATTGGAAGCAGAAGTCGAAAGTTTAAGGCGTTCCCTGACGAGGGTCGAAGCCGAAAGTTCGAGGTCGGAGGAAGCCGGGCCCCCTTAGGGCTCTTTTTGTCTTTCGTCCTTCTATATGTCTCCTTTTACCGTTGTTTGTTTGTTGGTGTTGTAGCTTTTCTTTTTCTTTTTGATGCCGATGTCATCTAGAGGTTCTTGGTCGTCGCTGCATCGGCTTGCTTGTCTTGTCATCTTTCTTCTTCAGCCTCAAGGGCTCTGTAATATATACTTAATTAATGTGAAGGGAATTTTCCGTTACCTCCTTTATTCATGTGTTGAATTATCATTTGCCGAGCTTCCTTCGACTTTTGCATTGTCCGATATTGATGCCGCTCGGAAGTACCCGATCGCCGTCGTATTGACCCGCCCTTCTGTTTATGGCCGCTGATTTGTCCGGGACCACTCGGGTTTGACACCTCCTTTTAGAGTTCAAGCAGGGAGGTCCGGGCTTATCGTCGCCCTGAGGAAGCCGCCTTCTCTCTGGCTCATGTTGAGAGCTTTCTTGAAGGTCGAAAATTTTGATAAGAATCCCAATCCTTGCTGGGATGAGGTTCCCTGCATCTTTGATGCCGTTTGTTTTTCTTTCGTCGCTGATGCAGTCCGTCACTTTCCTTTCTAACTCCCCTCCCCTTTTTCTTTTTTTTTTTCTTTTTCTGAGTGAGGGTTTTCCCTCTGCTCTTGGGGTCGCGGGAGTGCGAAGGGGTCGCTGGAAAGGTTCCTTTTTTTCTATCTGGTCTTAAATGACCAGATCTTGACTGGCGTCAGGACGGGGTTCTTCCCCTATTTCTGACATAGTCGATTTTAGCTTAGGTTAGGATGAGGTCCTCCTCTTTATCGCTAACAAGGCTATGGGGGTGCATATGGACGCTGCGGGGCCTCTCCCCCCATCCGGTCTGAGTGTAACCGGGCCTTCGACTTTGCTCATGTTAGGGCGAGGTTCTCCTCCTGTCCCTAACATGGCTGTGGGGGCGCATATGGACGTTGTTTGGCCTCTCCCCCCATCCGGTCTAAGGGTAATTGGGCCTTCAACTTTGCTCATGTTAGGGCGAGGTTCTCCTCCTATCCCTAACATGACTGTGGGGGCATATGTGGGCATTGTAGGGCCTCTCCCCCCATCCGGTCTAAGGGAAATCGGGCCTTCGACTTTGCTCATGTTAGGGCGAGGTTCTCCTCCTGTCCCTAACATGGCTGTGGGGGCGCATATGGACGCTGTTTGGACTCTCCCTCCATCTGGTCTAAGGGGAACCGGGCCTTCGACTTTGCTCATGTTAAGGCGAGGTTCTCCTCCTGTCCCTAACATGGTTGTGGGGGCGCATATGGGCGCTGTTGGGCCTCTCCCCCCATCCGGTCTAAGGGTAACCGGGCCTTCGACTTTGCCCATATTAGGGTTTATTTTTGTTGTCCGAATGGGTCATCCCCTGTTGTCACAAGTCAGTGCCAAAAAAGAAAAGATGTGCAGATCTGAAAGGAATCTTGATTTAAAGTAGAGTCGTTCGTTATACATTTACAAGTTTTCGAATCTCAGGGCCGTGGAAGGTCTGCTTCCTGTCAAGGTCCTCCGGAGATGGAGTTGATGATCCCAATGGGAGGCCGATCTCTGGGCTGCTCTTCCCCCCTTGGTGGCTCAGGCTGCGGTAGGGCCCTTGGCCGATCTTCTCTACCCTCAGGCCGGCACCGAATGAACCTATCGAGTCGACCTCGTCGGATGAGCTCCTCGATCTCGTCTCGGAGCTGGATGCATTCCTCCGTCTCGTGGCCGTGGTCACGATGGTAGAGGCAGAACTTGTTAGGATTACACTTCCCGGGGTGCGTGCGCATCCTCTCTGGCCTTGGGAGCTGCTCTCTAACCTCCTTGAGCATCTGGATTTTTGATGCGTTAAGGGGGGCATAGTTGCGGAATCTTCCTGGGGGAGAGCCCCGTCGAGCCCGACGATCCGAGCTTCCCTGCCTGCGTGCTCGAGGAGGAGTCTGGACGCGCTTGTGCTCGGGGGGAGTTCGGGAACGTGGCCGAGCTTCTCTCAGCCCTTTTTCGACTGCGGACTTACTCGAGTCTCCCGCCTGCCGCTCTCTCGCAGTCTCCTCGTCCTTCATTTTGAAGGCTTCTTCCGCTCGGGCGTACCCTTCAGCCCGAGCCAACAGGTCAGCAAAATCCCTGGGGTACTTTTTTTCCAGGAAGAATAAAAGGTCGTTCTTCTGAAGGCCGCCTTTCAGGGCGGCCATCGCTACCGATTGATCCAAATTTCGGACCTCCAACACGGCGATATTGAAACGGTTGATGTAGGCCCGAATGGACTCCCCCTCCCTTTGCTTGATGTTGATGAGGGACTTCGAACCCTTCCGGGGATGCCGGCTGCTAACAAAATGAGCCACAAACTGGTGGCTCATCTGATCAAAGGAAAAGATGGTACCCGACTTCAGCATCGGGTACCAGTTTCTCGCCGCTCCCTTCAAGGTGGATGGGAAGACCCGGCATAGAATGGCGTCGGGCGCGCCATGAAGCAGCATCATTGTCCGGAAGGCCTCCAGGTGGTCAACTGGGTTCGAAGTCCCGTCGTAGCTTTCAAATTGAGGGAGTTTGAAGTTCGGCGGGATTGGTTCCTGCATGATCATTAGAAAAAAGGGAGGGTCAGTGCAAATGTCCTCACCATAAGCGGGGGGAGCATGGCGGAGCTCTTCAATCCGCCTGTTCATCTCCTAGAGCCTCCGGTCCAGAAAATCCTCTCGACTATGGGTCTCGAGGGTCTTCTAGCAGAATAGAAGTAGAGATCTTCCAGGGATGGAATCATGGTCTGATTGAGGGCTCTCCACCCTTGGATTCATCTTTTCGGGAAAGATGGGGTGGCTGGCCCAAGTGGCCCGTCCCACCATCGGATTTTGGGGTTCCGATGATGCTCTTTTCAGTCGCACTGATGCCTGCGGCTGCTGCTGCTGTTGCATGGCCTGCACAGCTTCAGTGAGGCTTCTGACCTGCTGCACCAGTCGGGCGAATTGCTCTGCGCCAACCGCCATTGCCGGAGGAGGAGGGGGAGGCTGGAAAACTGGAGGTGAGGTCGGAGCCTGAGATCTGGCCGCAGAGGCCGTGGATCGCCGCGTGGATGCTTTGCGGGGAGGCATCGGGCAAAGACCTAGCGGGGAAAGGAGGAGTGAATGTCGGAAAAGATGATCGGAGGCTGTCCCGTTGAGCGCTCCTTTAAGAACAAGGGTGCTGCGAAGACACAGCCCTTCCTCTAACGCCAATCCTGTTGGTGCAAAAATCTACCTGCGTCGGAGAAGCTGGAGTCGAGGGAGTCGCGGTCGCCACCGGGACCTACAAAAAAAGTTTAAATCGGAGTTGGGGTTGCTCCGGCAAGATCCTCCGACGCTCAAGTCAGTTCTCTGCCTCAACAAGAATGGAGTGCTCGAACAGAAATTTTAGCAGAGTTTTGGGATAGAAATTAGAGTTTAGAGAATAACGTATCTGGGGTCTCCCTTTTATAGGCGGAGGGGGCAACAGACTGATAGCGATGTCTGTAACCATCTGGCAGTGGGCTGCCCAGGGTCAGGAGGAGTTTGTTGCGAAGAGTAGTGGAGTGGGATCGTGGCCATCCCCGGGACATGCCACGTGGAGTCTGTTGCGGGGAGTGGAGCGGCGTCCGTTGTCACGACTTGCCAGAGGATGGAGGAATCGCGTGGTATCCGTCGCAGGAAGTGGAGCAGAATCGTGGCCATTATTGTGGTCTGTCAGGGAGTGATGGAGCCGCGTAGAATCCATCGCAGGAAGTGGAGCAGAGTCGTGGCCGTTACTGCGGCCTGCCAGGGAGTGATGGAGCCGTGCGAGATCTGTTGCAGGAAGTGGAGCAGAGTCGTCACCGTTACTGCGGCCTGCCAGGAGGTCCAGGTCTTGGTTGGAGTTCGATCCCCGCAGAAGCCCGGATGGGGATCATTCGTCGAGAAGTCTCGGCCAAGGCCGCTCGCGATAGAAATTTGAAGTAGATCGTTTGCAGCGAGAACTCGGAGTAAGTTGTTTGCGGTAGGAGCTCGGAGTCTAGCTCCCATAGGAGTCCGGATAAAGTCTTCCTGCAGTCGAAGTCGGGGACGAGGTCCGGCTCTCGTAGGAGTCCGGGCGAAGTCTACCTGCAATTAAAGTTGGGGGCGGAGTCCGGCTCCTGTAGGAGTCCGGACGAAGTCTACCTGTAATTGAAGTCGTGGGCAAAGTCCGGCTCCCGTAGGAGTCTGGACGAAGTCTATCTACAGCCGGAGTCGGAGATGAAGTCCGGCTCCCGTAGGAGTTCGGACGAAGTCCTCTTGCGGTTGAAGTCGGGGACGAAGTTCGGCTCCCGTAGGAGTCCGAACGAAGTCTACCTGTAATTGAAGTTGGGGGCAGAGTCCGGCTCCCGTAAGAGTCCGGACGAAGTCTACCTGTAATTGAAGTAGGGGACAGAGTCCGATTCCCATAGGAGTCCGGATGAAGTCTACCTGCAAGTGAAGTCGTGGGCGAAGTCTGGCTCCCGTCGGAGTCCGGACGAAGTCTACCTGCAGCCAGAGTCGGGGACGAAGTCCGACTCCCGTAGGAGTCCGGACGAAGTCCTCTTGCGGTTGAAGTCGGGGACGAAGTCCGGCTCCCGTAGGAGTCCGGACGAAGTCTACCTGCAATTGAAGTTGGGAGCGAAGTCCAGCTCCCGTAGGAGTCTGGACGAAGTCTACCTGTAATTGAAGTAGGGGGCGGAGTCCGGTTCCCGTAGGAGTCTGGATGAAGTCTACCTGTAAGTGAAGTCGTGGGCGGAGTCCGGACGAAGTCTACCTGCAGCCGGAGTCGGGGACGAAGTCTGGCTCCCGTAGGAGTCTGGACGAAGTCCTCTTGCGGTTGAAGTCGGGGACGAAGTCCGGCTGCCGTAAGAGTCCGGACGAAGTCTACCTGCAATTGAAGTTGGGGGCGGAGTCCGGTTCCCGTAGGAGTCCGGATGAAGTCTACCTGTAATTGAAGTAGTGGGCGGAGTCTGGTTCCCGTAGGAGTCCGGATGAAGTCTACCTGCGAGTGAAGTCGTGGGCGGAGTCTGGCTCTCGTGGGAGTCCGGACGAAGTCTACCTGCAGCCAGAGTCGGGGACGAAGTCCGGCTCCCGTAGGAGTCCGGACGAAGTCCTCTTGCGGTTGAAGTCGGGGATGAAGTCCGGCTCCCATAGGAGTCCGGATGAAGTCTACCTGCAATTGTAGTTGGGGGCGGAGTCCGGTTCCCATAGGAGTCCGGATGAAGTCTACCTGTAATTGAAGTAGGGGGCGGAGTCCGGTTCCCGTAGGAGTCTGGATGAAATCTACTTGCAAGTGAAGTCGTGGGCGGAGTCCGGCTCCCGTAGGAGTCCGGACGAAATCTACCTGCAGTCGGAGTCGGGGACGAAGTCCGGCTCCCGTAGGAGTCCGGACGAAGTCCTCTTACGGTTGAAGTCGGGGACGAAGTCCGGCTTCCGTTGGAGTCCGGACGAAGTCCGGCTTCCGTTGGAGTCCGGACGAAGTCTACCTGCAATTGAAGTTGGGGGCGGTGTCCGGCTCTCGTAGGAATCCGGACGAAGTCTACCTGTAATTGAAGTAGGAGGCGGAGTCCGGTTCCCGTAGGAGTCTGGATGAAGTCTACCTGCAAGTGAAGTCGTGGGCGGAGTCCGGCTCCCGTAGGAGTCCGGACGAAGTCTACCTGCAGCCAGAGTCGGGGACGAAGTCCAGCTCCCGTAGGAGTCCGGACGAAGTCCTCTTGCGGTTGAAGTCGGGGATGAAGTCCGGCTCCCGTCGGAGTCCGGACGAAGTCTACCTGCAATTGAAGTTGGGGGCGGAGTCCGGCTCCCGTAGGAGTCCGGGCGAAATCTTCTTGCGGTTGAAGTCAGGGATGAAGTTCGGCTCCCGTAGGAGTCCGGACGAAGTCTACCTGCAATCAAAGTCGGGGGCGAAGTCCGGCTCCCGTAGGAGTCCGGGCGAAATCTTCTTGCGATTGAAGTCGGGGATGAAGTCCGGCTCCCGTAGGAGTCCGGGCGAAGTCCTGAAGATGGTCGATCACCGTGGAAACTTGGGTGGAGTCCGTCCGTCGCGAAGAATCCGATCGACGTTGGTGGGGGTTTATCCATCGGCAAAACTTGGAAATGTTGCGGAGGCCCGGCCGCCAGAGAGGTTCGACGAGATGTCGTCGGAGGCGGACGTCAGTAGAATCCCTGGAGGGTCGCTCCTATCACGGACTTCGGCTGGGAGGTATTTTATACCCAACAATCACCAAGGAGGCAGCATCTATATTTATTTAACACACGAGCACCAATGCTAAAAGCTGATTCGCTAGCCATTGTAGTGATTGATATGCTTAGTATATCATAGGCTATTCTTGATAGATTAGGAAATCGATGTTTATTATCTTTCCAATATTGTAGCACATTCAATTTTGAAAAATATTTAGATTCAAGTTTTGGCTCCTCCAAGTATAGATCCAATTGTGACTTTCCAATTGTAGAATTGTTTTGGCTCACATATGTTACATACTCCTGCATCATTTTAAACATATTGGCAACAAAGAATTATTAATCAAAGGAACAATTAAGAAAAATTATCATGCAATTGAATTTTTTAAAAAGAATATCAAATACATTCAACTTACATCAAATGCATCCAAGCCTTCTAATTGTATTTCCTCATCTTGTCCTCCTCCAACGGACGCATATGTAGATTGTAGACTAGAAGAATGAATCTGGGAATCACTTGATGCACTTGGATCACTAGAGGATTTATCTTTTTTATATTCCTCAAAAAGCATATACAACTTACATTTGATGGTTTGTAACTTCTTTTGGCAAGTAGTGGGCTCAAGTTGTGAGTAACAAAAATTTAGCAAATCAAACTTCATGCGTGGATTAAAAATAGCCTCAAGTGCAAGAACAATACTATAATCACTCCAATACTTATCAAACTTTTCTTTCATCTTAATAGCCATGTCTTTAATAATTGGATCTTCACTATTCACATTATCTTTCAATAAACACTCAATTTTTCAAACTTCCATAAAATACAAGTTTGAGGTTGGCTAAGATGAGTCGGAAACCAAGTTGGTCATCACATAGAATGGGCGCAAGAACTGAAACATTTTTTCTCCTCTTCTCCACTCTTCATTTGATGGATAAACTTAAAATTTCTATCATTCAATTGAAGACTAGCAAAAGCAAGTTGATACTTAATTGCACTTTCAAGCATAGTATAAGTAGAATTCCATCTAGTAGACACATCCAGACGCAAACCAACTGAAATATCAATACCACCAACTTGTTGAACACATTCTTGAAAATATATTTTCCTTGCCTCCGATGCCTTTACATATTTGATGCTCTCTAATTTTGTGCAAAGCCACACTAGTCACTTTCAAATACTCTTAAACTATAAGATTCAAGATATGTGCACAACATCTCATATGAAAGAATTGACCATCACATAGCAAGCTATTTTGCAAAGCAAGTTGTTCCTTCAAAATATCTTGCATATTATCATTAGCAGAGGCATTGTCCAAAGTAAGAGAGAATATTTTTCTATCTATTTTTCAATCTTTCAAACAATCAAATACCTTTCTTGCCAATTCAACCCCAGAGTGCGGAGGCTCCATTTTACAAAAAGATAAAATTTTACTATTTAGCTTCCAATTTTCATCAACAAAATGTGCAGTCAAACAAATATACCCCTCACTAGTATAAGCAGTCCAACAATCAGAGGTCAAACATATTCTACTAGGACTCTTATGCATGACTTGTTTCAATTTCTCCTTCTGAGTCATATAAAATTTCATCACATCAGACACAACAGTATTTCTACTATAATGTTTTGCATCTGAATTAAGTAAAGAGTGAAGTTCTCTAATCTGTTTATATTCAACAAATAAAAATGGAAGATCATTCTCAATGATAGCCATAGATATGACTTCACGTATACGTTTATGATCAAGTTTTCTAGATTTTAACTTTCCAGTGTGATCTAATATCATCTCACCCACATCAAAAAATTTAGGTAGAAGCTTACAACTCGACATGTGACGAGATATATAAGAAGTCCCATTAGCACCACCCGCAACAAACTCTTTTCCACACCCATTACATGTTGCCTTTTCTTTACCATTTTTCCCACCTATTTTAGTGAAACAATTCCATACCTGTGAGTTGGTAGATCTAGCTCTTTTACTTGATTTCTTTTCAAAATTATTATTTGTGCCTTCTTGTTGACTAGGAGGAATTTTAGGGGCATCCAACATTTCTAATTCATCATCATCAATATTTTTACTATGATCAATATTTCCAGAATCCATACTGCAAAATCAAATTAAAGTATCATATAATCAATCATCCAATGATTAACCCATCAATATTTTAGCATGTTTATTTTTGAATAAATCAAGAAAAAATAAAAACGTGTAGCTTGGAGATAGTACTGAGTATGGTAAAATAGTAGATAGTGAATATATATAGGAGCAACTTGAAATAAGATAGCATCATCAGCATAGGGATATTATAATTTGTAAAATAAGTATTGACTCCCTCTCTGAGTTGGTAGAAAAGGTATGAAGTAGTCGTGAAGAAACATTAAGATAATAAGCTCCATGGCAAGAATAAAAAGTGAAATCCTATGTCTAGTTTTATAATTTCTTCTGTCAGATTCTTATCAATCATGAAATAAAAAATAAAAAGAACATAATCCATCAATTTCTTTTTGCTTCCCACTATATTCCATGTCCAGATGTGTCCTTAGGAGCCAACCACGATGCATCCATATGCTCCTCTCTCCGGAAATCAGAAAGAGCTAGCAATAAAATTTAAACTTTGACAGCGATGGGTGGGTGGCACTGTGGGTGAGAGGCAACAGTGGGTCATTCCATTAGATTTGATGCTATATCTATTTGTTTGTTTAGTAATGAAACTAAAAAAAGAGATAGATGGGAAGCAAAAAGTTCTAGCAATAAAATAGTCTCTCCCTCGTGTCTTGTCCTCTCTCTCCCCTAGCATCCGCATCATCCTCTCTCTCCCCTGCTCTTTTTTTTTTTTGCATCCACATCCTCCCTTTCCTCCGATGTCCGCATTCGTGTGTGCATCCATGGTGAATCCGAAAAAAATATGAAGATAGAAAAAAAAAACCGCATTCTTCCTGTGATTCGTATGTGCATCCATAGTGAGTTCAGAAAAAATATAAAGATAGAAAAAAAAATTATATCCTTCCTGTGATTTATGTGTGCATCTATGGTGGTCCAGAAAAAAATATGAAAATCGAAAAAAAATTGCATCCTTCGCATGACTTCATTCCATGAAATCATTATAAATATTAATAAATTAAAAAAAAAAAAAGATTGACAAGATTATAAGACATACCTTTGAGGGCTTAAAGAAGCAGAAATACAGAATCACAACGGATATTTGAATAAAAGAGAGAGTAATAATGATCAGATGGGTAGTGGAAAGATGAACAGGGACTAAGGCTTGGAAAAAGTGATTTGAGTTATTAGACATTAACGATGGAAGTAATGACTAATGAGGCATAGAAATGAGAAAAAAGATATTTTAGAAATAATTGATTATTTACTGATTACTTTAAGTGGTTAAGTTATTTTAAAATAATTTTTTTTAAAAAAATAGACTGGCCCGCGGGCTAGACGGGCCAGCCCTTCATGGGCCGGACCATAAACGGGTCGGGCTAAAAAGCTCTTTTGTTAAATGAGCTGCTAAAACACTGGCCCAGCCCTACTATTTTAAGGGCCTAAACGGGCCAGCCCGCGGGCCAAGGCCCATTTTGACGGCTCTAAACGGAGGTGTGCCCACGTGGTGGACGAAGGTATCTGTGTAGAGATGCCTCATTTTAATATATATATATAGAGAGAGCGCATGATTCTAGCATTGTTTATATCTTTTCTTTCTATATGTGTATATATCTTTAATATTTAATTAATTTTTATGTGTAAGATTTTTGAATCATGAACAATTCAAGGTTACATGTAAATACCCTCAAAACTCAATCTATTGTATCATATAGTCTCAATTATGATTACATAAAATGAATCATAATCATATGTTCACAGTCTAAAGTTACCTCAAATTGCAGTGTACTCTACTAGAATTAATTTGAGAAAAAAAAAAGCAACACCCAATTAAGGCACTGGAGAAGAGTTTTCAATCTCTTATTTCTGCCTACATACCTCAGAGTCATATCTTTATAATCAGATGAGATAACCACCACAAGTGGTGCCCCTCTCCATGTAAATATGAAGTTCAAAAAAATAACTTTCACTACGTGAGCAATTTTTTGCTCTATAAAACTGCAAATCACATGCCTCTCTTTTTGAGGCTTGAAGTGGCAACATGGGCTTGGATACGGGCCTGATTCTTTGAGTCAATCATAGATAGCTCATTTGCTTCATCTCCTACTCACACATGATGGGATTAATTTTTATTCTCAATCACTGCAACATTCATACTAAATAAATAGATTGTGTGACCAGTGCATACTTCGAGAGCTCAAGTGCTGTACATCTGTTAAGATAATATAGCTCCTTGATTGGTGGAGTTAGAGTAGATGTAGTATGCTGTACCCTAGATTATTTATCACATTCACGTATCTTCTGATCTCATTAAATAAATTTGAGTTTATAATTATGTCATATCACTTAGATAAACATAATTGACTAGTCAATGAACACAACTAATGTGATAATACTCAATGATCTTCCTCTTCTCTCGATTCTCTTGGCCTTAATTTAACTCGCTTTTCTAGGAATGCCCCGCTAGACCATATCTAACATAGTGCTTTGGCAACACCTTAAGATAGCAAACATTAAACTAAATCTTAAGTAACAGATTGGAGTCATGAGGATACAGGTAAAGATTACTTATAATCTTTAGGGTCTCACACAATAACAAATAGAGATCTTAACTTATATTCCCCTTATTAGATACAAGTACATGTGGTATGAATCACGTGCTACGATATCATCTCCTTTCCCATGGAGCATATATCTCTATATCAGATACCGTACAGACAATGGTTCACACACACTCAATGCCTAACTTTGAGTTCCCTAGTCTACTCTATCTTTACACATCGAAACTCATATCTGATATTCAAGACAGATAATGTGACTCAATCACATAATGTGACTCTTTATTCTCGTTTCACTTGAGACGATTTTTCGTGTTACAAGTTTGAGCTCTTAATATTATCGTCTAGATAATAAAACTTATAACAGTCTCATCTTCATTTCCACTTAGGCCATGGAGGTGATTGCCTGTGTGAGAAGGCCAATCTTCTTATCTGTCCGATATACTTCTCATAATAATTGGTTTATGTACTAAACATAAATGTGTATGTATGTTTTGCAAGAAATTGCAATTAAGCGTCAATAACATTACCACAAATAATGTTATTTACATGAACATGTTGGGAAATAAATTCAAGTACAAGTACATCAATATCTACGCAAACCTAGTGACTTTACATGCCTATGGAAAACATCTTTTGTAATAGGCTTTATGAATGGATCTGCTATCTTCTTGTGCGTAGAAATGTACTTCATGTTCACTTCTTTATGTGCAATCATGTCACCTAACAAAATTATGTTTAATGTCTATGTGTTTGGTTTTTCCATGATACTTGGGGTCCTTCGTATAAGCTATTGCTGCTTGACTATCACAATTCACAATCACCAGGTCAACAGCACTGTCAGACACTCACAAGTGTATCAAAAACTGCTTTAACCAAACAACCTCTTGCACAGCAGCTGAAAACGCTACGAACTCAGCTTCCATTGTAGATAGGGCTATACATGATTGTTTCTTACTGCTCCATGATATGGCGCCATCATTCAGTAAGAAGATATATCTAGAGATAGATTTTCTCTCATCCAGATCTCCTCCCCAGTCAGCATCCGTATAACCTTTCAATTGCAGATCACCTCCTTGATAACATAATAAGTAATCAACTGTGCTCTTGAGATACCTTAGTATCCTCTTCACTGCTTTCCAATGTGCTTGCCCAGGGTCAGATTGATATCTACTTACTATGCCAACTGCATAGCAAATATCAAGTCTAGTACACATTTATAGCATGCATAAGACTTCCGACTGCATTGGCATAAGGAACATTTCTCATCTGATCCTTTTCTTATGGAGTCTTAGGATATAACCTTCGGCTTAAAGCTACACCTTTGGAAATGGAAGTATCTATGGGTTTACAATCTTGCATATTGAATCGCTTTAGAAACCTTGTACAACTCTTGTGAAAGAGACAATAACTTCTTTGAGCGATCCCTTGAAATCTTAACTCCAAGGATATATGCAACTTCGCCCATATCATTCATCTCAAAATTAGATGATAACCATCCTTTGATAGTGTTAATATATCCCTTATCATTTCGGCTATCAGAATGTCATCTACATATAAAAATAAGATTACAAATTTATCTTGGGACCTTTTGATATATACGCAATGATCCTCATTGATCATAGTGAAATCATATGACATGATTGCATTATGAAATCTTATATACCATTATTTAGAAGACTGTTTGAGATCATAGATTGACTTCAAAAATGTACACACTTTGTGCTCTTGACCTTCTGTAATGAAACCTATGGGCTGTTCCACATAGATTTTTTCCTCTAATTTTTTATTGAGAAAGCAGTCTTCACATCCATTTGATATAGTTTAAGATCCAAATTAGCTACCATAGCCAAAATTAATCTTATCAAGGTGAACTTTACAATAGGTGAAAAAGTTTCCTCATAATCTCTTCCTTTCTGTTGTATGTATTCCTTAGCCACTAAATGAGCTTTGGATCTCTCAATACTACATCAACCTGACACTTTATTTTAAGGACCCACTTGTTTCTAATTGCTTTATGTCCAAAAGACAAATCGACCAGTTTCCAAATTTGGTTCGATTTCATAGACTCCATTTTCTCTTCCATTGCCTTATATCCATTTTTTCTTAGCAGGATATGAAAGAGTCTCATTAACGTTTCTTGGCTCCTCTTCATCAGGAGTAACAATAAATGCTTCCCTTTTGATCTCAAAACACTGACAGAGAACACTTTTACGACTCGTTCATCATAGTGACATTGACTCTTCAATGATTTGGTTACTCTCACTTAGACCAGGTATCCCAGTTTGACTCACTTCAGGGTGCAATTACGACTTCGAAGAAATAAATTTATCATTATTCAAATTACTCCCATCTCGAAAGTGTATTTGGTTAAATTCTACCATGAAAACATCCTGGTCAAGAGTTTCGTACAGAGATAAATCTTGACCTATCTCACTCTGCCACAGGAAATCGTTCTCCAAAAATGTGACATCTCATGATTCAAATTCTGTTATACTTCCATTGTCTTGCTCACCGATGAACACATATCTTTTTGACTATTCTGAGTATTTTATAAATATACATTTCTTTCCCTTTGGACCTAATTTTTCAAAATTATGGGAAGGTTCGTGAGCAAATGCAGCATAACCCCAAGGTTTCATGAAACCTAAGTCTGGTTTGCATGTCGTCCATAACTCATATGGCGTGGAAGTAACAGATTTGGTAGGCACTCGGTTAAGTATAAATGTGGCTGTTTAATAGTGCATCACCTCAATAGGTAATTGGCAAATTAGCTTGTGCCATCATTGACCTAACCATTTCTAACAAGGTTCTATTTCATCTTTTTGCAACACCATTTTGTTGCGGTATACCTGAAATAGTCAACTGTCGTTCTATTTCTCTTTCATGACATAATTCTCTGAATTGATCAGATAAGTAATCTCATCCTCAATTGATTCTTAAAATTTTTACTTTTCTATCTAATTGATTCTCAACTAAATTTAAATATGTTATGAAGCAACTTAAAGCCTTAGATTTATGAGATATCAAATAAATGTAACCGAATCAGGTAAAGTCATTTAAATGTGATGAAAAACAGCCCCATGCCTAGCCCTTA